>NC_056509.1:43956519-43968723 GCF_014905685.2 Nematolebias whitei
ACTGGGAACGGGTGAGATGATGCTGGGAAGAGGTGAGATGATGCTGGAAAAAGGTGAGATGAGACTGGGAACAGGTGAGATGAGACTGGGAACAAGTGAGATTAAATTAGGAACAGGTGAGATGAGACTGGGAACAAGTGACATGAAAGTGAGAACAGGTGAGATATGAGACTGGGAACAGGTGAGATGAGACTGGGAATAAGCGAGGTGGGACTGGGAACAGATGGGATGAGACCGGGAACAGGTGAGATGAGACTGGGAACAGGTGAGATGAGACTGGGAATAGGTGAAATGAAATTAGGAGCAGATGAGATGAGACTGGGAAGATGTGAGATGAGACTGGGAATAAGTAAGATGAGACTGGGAACAAGTGAGGTGAGACTGGTGAGACGAGAATGGGAACAGGTGAGATGAGACTGGAAACAGATTAGATGAGACTGGGAAGAGGTGAGATGCGACTGGGAACAGGAGAGATGAGACTGGGAACAGGTGAGATGTGACTGGGAACAGGTGAGATGAGACTGGGATTAGGTGAAATGAGGCTTAGAACAGGTGACATGAAACGGAATAGGTGAGGTGAGACTGGGATCAAGTGAGGTGAGACTGGGAACAAGTGAGGCAAGACTGGGAACAAGTGAGGTGTGACTGGCAACAGGTGAGATGAGACTGGGAACAGGTTAGATGAGACCAGGAACAAGTAAGATGGGAGTGGGAACAGATGAGAAGAGATCGGGAACAGGTGTGTGTGGTTGGAACTAGAGTATGAAATTAACTGAGAAAAGGCTGAAAGTGTCCTGCAGCACAAGATCCACAGGATTCACCATCTGTGTGCCCTGTGTGTATCCTGAACTTAGGAACATCAAACCTGACAGCCTAGATGTGTATTTGGGGCAATCGAGGGCAAAGTTTTAACTATAAATATGCTACATGTTCTTAAGCTCTCGACCTTGACCTCTCTAAGTGTCTTTAAGAATCTGTTGGACACCTGGCAGGGTCCAATGCTGACATGTTCCTGTTTTTAGTTTTCTACATTTGTCTTGGAATCTAGCTGGGTTTTTGTTTTGTTACCTTTTCCTTTTAGCCATCCTATTTTGTTTTAAAAAAAAAAAAAAAAACTAGTATGCTTTTTTATAACTGTTTATTGTTGTTGCTGTTGTCCATTGTTGTCATCTTTCTTTGTTGAAATCAGGTCTCACTTGTAAATGAGTCCTCGAGGCTCAATGGGATTTACCTGTATAAATAAAGGTTGATTGATTATGGACAAACAAATGTGAGCCTTCAGGGATTAAACTTGTTTATTTACCTGACACAATAAACGTGGTGCATTGATTAATACTCTACATTATGAGCGGAGTTAATTTTTTTATAAAAGATTTTATACAACGTTTTATTATTGCAATAATTTATGAGTTGGTACACCCTTTATAAAGCATTAACAATTATTTACAAAACTGTTAAACAAACACAGGCGTATAGGCTCACTTTTTGTCAAGATGAGGTGCTTTACTTTTCTTAATTAAAATTTTTAAACCAACAATTGTCAGTAAATGTATTGCTTGTCAAACTACAACTAAAAACATTTCTAGATGCAAAGTTTGGTTTAGCAAATAAAGTTATTTAGTTCATAAACATCATCTGAGCACTAAATTACATACCAGAATGACTAAAATACAGCACATGATGTTGGCAAACATTGAGCCTAACTCAGTGTGTGAACAATGTTTTAACTTCAAAGGTCATGCTCAATAATCCAGGTACAAATCCAACAACGACAGGGGAGAGGGTGGGCCCCAGAAACCATCTTATCACCATCAAACTCATTTTTACCACTATAGGAGTTTGTACTTGTGGGACTCCAGTTCGTTTGTGTCTCCAAATCATCGGTCACGTCAGACAAAAAAAAACCCCAATGGCCTGACTGAACATTGTTGAATGTTTTAACAGTTTTATAAATGATTTTCAACGTTTTACAAAGTGGTTACAAATTCATGAATAACATCCAACATTTTTCAGTCAGGTCATCTGGACAGTTTCTTTTTTTTGTGCTGAAACGTTTCGCCTTCGATCCAGAAGGCTTCATCAGTCAAGGAAACACGCAACAAAACTGATTCTTCCCCCAACAGCTTACTCCAAAGTGGAACAAACCAGTTCTGCTTGTGATTAGATGGTCTCTTTGGTACGCCCCTCCTCCATTGCTGGCCCTCTTCCTTGTTGACAGTCGTGTCAAACTGGTTGAAAACAACAAAGTCCATGCTCAATAATCCAGGTATACAATCCAACATTTTTCAGTCAGGTCATCTGGACAGTTTTTTTTTTTTTTACCATTAACATTACCATTTTTTTTAACCATTAGTTACCATCTAATCACAAGCAGAACTGGTTTGTTCCACTTTGGAGTAAGCTGTTGGAGGAAGAATAAGTTTTGTTTTGTGTTTCCTTGACTGATGAAGCCTTCTGGATCGAAGGCGAAACATTTCAGCACAAAATAAGAAACTGTCCAGATGACCTGACTGAAAAATGTTGGATTTTATACCTGGATTATTGAGCATGGACTTTGTTGTCATGAATAACATATTAATAGAGCATTAATAAATCCTTTATAAAGGGTTTCTTATTGGAAAGTGAAGAAATTTATATTTAACACAATTTGAAATGGTTGATAAACAAATCTAACAAACAATGCAAGCATTTTTAATCTCTAAAAATGAAATAGCAGCAACTACATCCAGCTAAACAAGTTGATCCTGACAAATGAAATGAAAGGAGCTGGACTCGACGGGCTTCTTGCTTCTCGTCTTCTCGGTCCAAAACAGGAAGGTGCAAAGTTTCAAGCAAACAAACTGCTGCCGTGTTGTTGGTTTTGAGTCCCCTCAAGTTTAAATCGCTGTCACTCCTATTTCAGCGTCGAACTGAGAAAGCTTCTCCAACAAGAAACAAGAAGCAACAATCCAAACCTTGAATCTAATTTGTTGAGATTACAAAAACTGACAATCTACGCAGCATATCAAGAGAAACGGAGCAGCAACAACCCCCATTCTGTAATAACATCATGCATTGTCTGAATCTGTATAAAACACTGTTACACAAATATGTGTGCCAAAGCAGCAATTTCCCCAGAAGCTCTGAGCGTTAGCTGCAGTAACGCAGCTATGGTCCATCCCTCCCCCAGCCTTCACGCCCCCCAGCTTTATTACTGTATTAGTTGTTCAGACGCTGCAGAGGTCAAAACCAATCTTTCGTCTCCTTTCTTTTACATCCTTTCTCTACCGTGGCCCTGTCGTCCGATCCTCAGACGCTTTGCTACAAAACCTTCCTAAGCTTCAATACACCGCAGTGAGCTGCTGCACAACAGCTTCAGACACACCAGAATAACAAAACCAAAATTATGGTACTGCAACTTCCTGACCGAGACGAGAGAAAACTTAAAAACACCAAAAGGCGTCGACAAAACGGCATCTGAGGTTGTTTTAAATGTCACGTTATCGTTTAGTTATCTAACTACAAGAAGCATTTTTTGAAAAACAGCGGTTTGTCACACAAACTACAGCAGCATAAGGATTTTGTGAGATTTTTAAAAGTCACATTTGATGGCACTGAAGCTAAAAAACAAAAAGAAAACTCAATGAATTACAATCCTCAGAATGTTATTACACCTAAAAACAAACTGTTCAGAGATTAGTAAAGGATAAACGTTGAGGAGATTTAAATGCTTGTAAAATTGTTTTTTCTTGATGACAAAGAAGCCAAAATTAACAAAACTGAACAAACATTTTAACGGTACCTAAAGTGAAATTTACACTCGTTTTGTGCAGTTTTGATCAAATCGTTGATTTTTTTTTTTTAAAGGACTTCAGACGAGCATTAATCACTGTATGTGCTGAAACACATTAAATACACATTAAATACCCACCAGCCTTGTGCAAATCAGATTTATAGGTTATAAGTGTCATGACTGCACAATAATACCAAGAAAAATTTAAATACGTACAGATATCTTGCAGTACGTTAGTGGATCTGTTACAGTGTTTTCCGTCGTACATGTTGCACCGATGTATAAGTCACATCAGTCCAAATATGTCTAAAAAAGGTGGGAAAAAACACAAATACGTCGCTTCACATACAAATCTCATCTATTATGTATCACCGATGACAACCCGGAAATGTGGGCCGGTGCTGTGCCAAAAATCCATTGGCTGCCATATGGTGGCCGTGGAAGAACTTTAACAATAATTTAACAAGATTAACACTTAAAAATAATTATTTGTTTGCTCGAAATTATAGCACAGGTGTGTCTCAGTATGACTTTTCCTTAATGAATGCACTTTGACGGTCAAATGAGCTGCATTTTCAAAAGCCAATACGCAGAATCGGGAGCGCACAGAGGGAGGACTCGCTGTGCATTTCTTCAAAATTTAACAAGATAAGCAGATTTGACGGTTGCTCCAGGCGAGCTGGATGAAGGTGTCAGGCTATGGCAAGCTGATTGTGTCATTAATAGCCACTTTTACCTATTACACGACACAACGGCATGCCATACTACTCGAGTGCCATCTAGTGGCTGAAAATAGTAGTGTTCAATATTTTCAGCCAGAATGAATGAAAATGGTCATTTCTCAGCCAAAAACTGGTTCATAAATATGGGAGGAAAAAACACAAATAAGTCGCTTCGGTGTATAAGTGGAAGGGCAAGCAAATTATGCAAAAAACTGCGCCTTATACGCCGGAAAATGCTGTACATGCTTTAACACTGTCGTTTTTTTCCATTTAAAAGCAGCTTAACTGAGCAAGAACTGCTGCACACAAAGATGAAAACCACACCGACCGTGCCAATTGAAGTCTTAGCTCTGTGAGCACAAACCATCAATATTTATGGCACAAGAATAAAAACTAAAGCATGTCCAGAACAGCTGTGCACGGGCTTACACAGGTATTTTGCTTCGTTTCAGGTCAGTCAGGTAAACCATAACCTCTCAATTACAATGGAATGCTAATTGTATATTTTAAAGATCAACCACAACTTTAAGTGAGACAAACACCTGACATGTTTCCACCCCTGCTTCAAACCTCCATCTGTTAAAATGAACAAAAAACACTTTTCTCAGTCATCTGGAATAAAACGCAGCAAAGAACTATAGCTACAAACTGAGCCACTGGCTATTTTGCCCCTTCTAGCTTCTACTTTTGCCTCTTATGAGTGTCAAAGCCACAAACGTGCTGCCGAGCAGTGAAAAACAGCCACTCAGATCAATAATTGATCATGGCTTCTTATACGTCATAATAAATGCAAGAGCATAGCTTGCTGAAGCTGCGAAGTCACAAAACGTGCACAAATTAGGTCTGCTTAGGAAAACTGTAGCCGTGCTTATTTTATTGTGCAAACATACACGTTAAGATATAAACACGAGACTCTATACGTGCTGTTTTAGAGAAGAAGGTGATGAATGAGCAGGCTCTTGTAACCATAGCAACAGTGTCCGTTGTTCTACTACAGGATGTCCACGCTCGCCTCAGAAGTCTGGCATCATCAGCACTCGCTCCGTTACCAAAAATAGATCTCTCTCTCTCACACACACACACTTGGTTTACTCCAGCTCCACGTGCAGCATCTCTCCAGAGGATGTTTGAACCGGAGGAGAGGTAGTGCAGCAGAGTGGGCATTAACCTACATTCGGTGCAGAAGTCCTGCAGCACAGCCTTCAGTCACTCGTCGTGTTGTGTGCGAGAGAGGAACTGTGTCTCCGTTGTACTCGTGACATTGTGGAGACAGAAATCTGTTCAGGGTAGCTGTGTTATATCGGGCATCTGAGTGGGAATAATAATCCAATCCCAGCAAGGTCGAGCTTTTACTATCGACTCGTTTTTATCCTCCTGTCAGATGTATTTGTACATACACAGTACATACAGGTAATACTAAACTGCACTAATAAAAACCGTAGTACGGAAGTTTTTAGCTAACAAGATTAGCAATCTCATTGGTTTTTCTTGCACCTCACCATGAAAGGCAGGTATTTATGTAACTGCCTGTGAGTGCACGTGTGTTGGTCTGAGTTCGTTTGTCTGTTAGCAAAATAGTTTGTGAACTTCTTCTACCTTGCGGACGTACTTTAAAGGTTGCGATGCCATAAAAAAAACGATCAAAAGAAAAAAAATTAGCGTCAAACACACGTACGTAGCTAATCGACTCTAGCAAACACATATATTGCTGTGACTCAGTCAATTTTACAGACACGGAGCTAGAGTTTGGTGTGGTAGTAGCCGAGACTGATCCACAACACTTTTTCTGAGCGCAAACAAGTTGCATAGAAGCTTTGTTTGAAACTAAGCAAAACGGAAAATCAGCAATGAAAGGCATTGTCATTATGTTATTGCGATAAACGATAATATTGTTTGAAATTTGAAAATAATTAGTAATTATTGCCAAATTTAAGAAGAAATGTTGGTTGATTTGTTTTCCATGTAGTACTTTTTTTGACCACCGGATAGCAGTATAAGACTGTTTGAATTGAAGGATGGATAGTGAGGGAGCGAGCAGCGTGACTCTTTAAGAAAATGGGAGGGAGGCCCCTTGACGTGACATGGGCTGTTTCTCCATCCTTTATTCAGTTCTCAAAATGGCGGACGCTCTGGGTGATTTGAGCTCTTTAGCATAGCATTTTTCACACAAAGCTTTTAATTTAAAAAATCAGTAAACAAGTTCTCAGCTTCTTTTTGCCAAGAAAAATAACTTTTTACACAAAAGTACGGATTTCAACCATGAATATTGGAGCTTCGACAAGACGGAGGTTTTTTTTTCCCTGAGGTCAGCCTGTTAGCTTAGCTCGTAGCTTAGCTTCTCTGCTTTTAACGATCCAAAAACGCGATTTTGAACGGTTAAAACAGATTTTAAAGACAAAGGGAGAGGTCAGTGAAGAGCGCCGGAGTTGAGCCTTTTGTCATACAGTGTCTTCAGTAGATAGAAACGAAGAAACGATAAAGCCAATAAATGAAAACGTAAATAATTTTCATTTATAATGCGATTAATTGACTTATTGTTTATTGCGACAGGCCTAGGTAAGAGCTGATTACACAAGGGAAAACAACAGAGGAACAGGAACGAACACGAGAAGAAAAACACAAGGGAACACAGTCCTCACATGCAGCTTCATGAACTTCCTGACTCTAATTGTCTTGTTGTTTTAAGCTAAGGTAATAAAGAAATATTCTACGAATAACAAATGGTTGCTGATTGTGAAATCAGAGCTGAGATCAGCTGACCCGTCTGCGTTGGTCCAGCACAGTCAGCAGGAACAGATCCAGACTCGATTTAAATCCCCCCTATAGTGCCTCTCAGACACAACCACATGTATGTTTGCTGTAGTATTTTTGCTTTGTAATTTCCTTTGAGAATAAAAAGCATTGAATTTCAGGTTTTTATTCCTTCACTGCTTTCAGTGGAAATAAGGATGTTTTTTTAAATAAAGGATTTTTGTACAGTGATGCACTGAACTTATGTTATTCTGTGATCTAGCAAACATTCAAATTATGCTTAAAATTGTAAATATATGTTTTAAAAGCTCCACAAAATAAATAATCCATTACGCAAATAGATGATGGGATCTTGAATGGTAGTAAAATAACTAGAGAAATTTCATTTCCTGTGAAAATGCAGTGTGAATGCTTATTGTAAAAGAAACTGCTGAAATTAGTTAAAAACATGCTGAAATGTAGCAGACATGGAAGAACAATCCTAAAAAAATTACCAAAAGAAAGCAGAAAGAACACGTATTTGTTGAATTAGGTTTAAATGAGCAGAAATTAGCACAAAAATTAGGAAATTTTCTAAGAATAGGATAAAATTAGCAAAAAATCAAAAAAAAAAAAATTTTTTAAACATAGCTGAAAATGCAGAAAGAAGCTTAAATTACCAAAAGGAAGTAGAAAGAGCTGAAAAGAGCTAAAAAAAATGTGGAATTATCTGAAAAAGCCAAAATTAACATAAAACAGCTAAATAGAAGCTGAAATAACAGAATAGGCTGAAAGGAGCATGGCAAGCTGAAATTAGCATAAAGAAGTTATTTGGGTTGAAAGTAGAAGAAATTGCCACAAAAAACTTGAATTTATCAGAAAACAGCTAGCTAAAAATGCTAAAAACAACTTGAAAAGGTAGAACAAGCTTAAATTAACAGAAGAAAGAAGAAAGGACACGTTTGCCCAATAAGGCTGAATTAAGCAGAAATGAGCACAAAGTGGAAATTATCTGAAAAAAGCAGAAATTTGCCAAAAACAGCTAAAAAGTAGCTAAAAACACAGAAAGAAGCTTAGAGTACCTGAATGAAGTTGAGAGAGCACATTTTTGCAAAATTAGGCTGAAAAAAGGTTAAAGAGTGAAAATAATGCTGAATTAGCTGAAAAAGCTAAAATTAACAAAAACAGCTAAATAGAAGCTGAAATAGCAGAACATATTTAAACGTACAAAAATAAGCTGAAAGGAGCACAGCTAGCTGAAATTAACAGAAAGAATCTGAAAGGAGCACAACGCAGCTAAAAAACAGATGAAATTAGCTGAAAAAAGTTTAAAATTGTACAAGGAAGCTGAAAGAAAGCTTTCTCTGAAAGGAAGGACAATTGATTTCTTCATTTTGATGCTTTAGTGCCCATTTTAATGCTGCTGGTGAGTAAAGCTGATTTATGCGTGAATATAATCCCAAAACATCTCACGTGTGAAAGTCAGAGCTAAAAAAGGGTCAGATTACCTGCTGTCACCGTTCATGCAATTCCAGAGTCAGCGAGGCCGAAGCCCATCTGTAAAATCACAGGCAGTCATACAGAAAACAAACATGGCTTCCAGATAACATTCCCTCAGAATATTTAGATTTATGAAAATTTACAGACGTGCGGTGTTCACTGTTCATGTTACAACAGAATAAATCTTAGTGCACGTCGTCAGCATCTTGTCACTGCATTGTTTTCAGCATCTACCCAACATAAAATACAAGCAGTCCAAAGAAAAGATTACTTTTGAAGAAACACGTCAAAATTTAAAATCTGCCTAGCAACAATGTTGCCTGCTGGTCATTGTCGTATCTTTTACTCAAAGACTCCAGCCACACAATTTGCAGAAGCATAAAATTAGTCTTATTTAAGAACTAGAAGATTTCTGATAATATTTTGAAGTGTGCAAAAGCAGCTGCTGCGCACAACTCCAACGTCAGCTTTGTAAGAATCTGAACTGACCAAATGCCCACATCGTGATGTGTGAGCTCAGAATCAGAACAAGATTTATCATCATCGTACCGAAATACAGTGAGATTATGCTCGTGCAGTCGTCTGAAAGATGGGCGGAGTGCACGTTGCTGCTGCTCCTTGAGAGCGCGGCCCCTTATCTTTTTTCAGAATACTTTTTAGAGAGAAAAGGGGAAAAGGCCATGAGGATAGGACAGTGGTATTACAAAAAAAGATGTCTTCACATCTTGTCCTATCAGGACACGATTTAAGACATCAAAAAACTTTACCAGCAAGCACATTCATAGACACATTACATATGCATTTGATGACAAGACGGTGAGGTTTGTCCGTGAAGCACTTCCAGATAGACCATAGTCCTGAAAAAATGTTATAAGATGTTCATGTCAGCCGGTACAGTTCTGATAAACGCGGGGGTTGCGATAGACAGAACTTTTCCTTCGTTTACACACATCCCAGGAGAAATTTGATAAGTCGGCCTGCTTCGAGGTCAAACGGGATCACAGTTGTTCATTTTTTCAGGCAGACTGTTTTTTCTTGTCAGTCTTGAGTCCTGCTGGTACTTTTGATCCAAAATGGCCAGATTTGTGGGCATTCCACTGGTCCGTGCTTATGAGCTTCCTCCAAGGTCGTCCCCAACACGCTGGCGAGTCCCAGAAGCCGCAGGTGGCCTGCGACTCTCACAAACTGTTTCTGTCTTATGGTTTAGCTCGTAAATCAGCTGATTTTGAGTACTCGACGCACGAACCAAACCTTCACACAGACTCAGCAGTTTTGCCATGGCCGAAACTGCTGCCGCGTCTTCTTCAATAGCCGATAACACAGGAAACACAGGAATCCCAGGAATGCCAAAAAGCAGAAACCCTGTTATCATGATTTCAATTATATAAACATATCTGGCATCCTCCTGAGAGAGACACATCAGCTCCCATACTCCCCACGGATCCATGACGTATCCTGCCGCGTGCGTCTCAGCGGGGCATGAGGGCTCTCCAGAACCCTGTCGCTTTGTTGAAAAGATTTTGTCGACTGCGTTGAAAGTCCAGCTGATCAGATCCATCACAGTGGTTTTCGTTTCGGAAGATGCGAAGGAGCTCCGATACACAGACAGAGAGCAAACAAAAAAAAAAAGAAGCTAAAAAAATAATTCTGTAAAGTTTTGCACTGCAGTTTCTCGTTGACTATAAAACGTCCGTGTGGAGAAGACCGTCTCGCAACTACACCAGTGAGAGCAAACTTGTTCACTTCTCGTGAAGAAGTGAACAAGTTAAGGGTTAAAAACTGGTTTATATTCCTTGAGAAGTTGCACGTCAGCTGAGAAGCGTAGGGACACGTCCCTGCTGTCAGAAACACTGACGATCTCGTCATGATAAATTTACAAAACAGTGCTTCTCCTAATTTAACAATATACATACCAGATCTTTCTCCTCCATAATCTTTGGAAAATAAACATCCTATTTGCCAACCGTGTTGTCTGTGCTCTTTCTGTTTGAGTCTGCTGCAGTGGCTTACCAGGACTTCTCCCTCCATAATTTCTCTTTGAGTATAAACTAACAATCGCATCCACAAGATTTGATGTCTTACGTCTTGTGGAGTATAACCAGACCTTCAGCTGCCATATCCATGTCTCAGTTTAGATCTTGGCTGTTTTAGTACTTCATGGTAGGGTTGTTTTGGGGATTTGTGTGCATTATTTGTGGTAAATTCCTGTTTAGTTCCCTGTGCCTTTTCTCCTTCACCCTCAGTCTACCTCCTCAGTGTTTCTTCCATCAGTTTTTCATTCACACCTGTCCCCACTTGGCAGTCACCCAGGTGCCTCCACTTAACATTAACATGTATTTATTGAATCTCTGTGTCGCCATTCACCAGTTCTGTGTTGTTGGTCATCTGTCACAAACCCAGTCCTTCCACTGTGTTTTCCTTCTAAAATCAGTGCGTTTTCTGCCTCATCAGCATTTTTTATTTGTTAATAAAATAAGTTTATCTTTTAAAGTCCTTGAGTCCGTCTGGATCCATCCACCTACGACAGTGATATAAGCCTTGTAGGTAAGATGCATACGGTTAAAATAAGAAAAATGCCCAAGTTTTGATGTATTATTTGAAAAATTTGTATTAGGAAAAGTTTATTAGCAAAGCAATTGGGTTTTTTTTGTAAAACAATGTGTGAAACCATCAACTTCTAGTTGAACATTTTGTGTAAAAATCATAAAACTTGAGCTGCAATTTACAGTTCAGACACGTAAAGTCCAACTTTCTGTGACTCGTTTAAACTTTGAATAATGTCTCTGTGAAAAACACTCGTACTAAAGAGCTCCTGGGAGGGTTGGGTTTTCTTGTTTTGACAAAATCCCGTTGTTGTCTACGGGAGAAATTTTCACAGTCTGTTGCAAAGTTTGTCCATGTGGTACAATGTTCTGCAAACAAAACTCATAGCGCACCGTTGCTGATAAATTAACATGTTCGCGAGTGACATCACGTGCGCCGCAGTATGGCAGCACTGACGGGAGCTCCACTTCGACTCGCTCTTTTTATGTTCATGTTGTCTATGTTTGAACTTTTTTCGTGCCTACACTGCACACCCACGCTACATGTATGACCGCGACACACCTTTGGAGTTTTGTTTGTCGCTGCCTTGCCATTGTGCCATTGTGGTTCAGTTCCTGGTCCCATTCCAGCCTTGGGCTCAGACTCCGGCTTGTCATGGCGGCCGTCTCCATGATCCTCCATCTGCCTGCACGGACCAAACTCTACGGAAGAGTTCAATTCTGTGGGGAAACCTTGGATATTCTGTGTCTGCCAGACCCGGTTCTGGAGAGTAGTCATTGTTCGTTGCTTCAGTCGTTATTATCATCATGCTGCTAACAGTATAGAACCTCACTGCTAACAGAATCACACTGATAACAGCACCATGCTGCTAACAGAACCACATTGCTAGCAAAACCACACTGCTAACAGTACCACACTGCTAACAGTACCACACTG
>NC_056509.1:43968733-43969229 GCF_014905685.2 Nematolebias whitei
TAACAGTACCATGCTGCTAACAAAACCACACTGCTACAAGAACCTCACTGCTAATGGTACCATGCTGCTAACAGAACTGTACTTCTAACAGTACCACACTGCTAACAGAACTACACTGCTAACAGCACCATGCTGCCAACAGAACTACACTGTTAACAAAACCACACTGCTAAAAGAACCTCACTGCTAACCACACTGCTAACGGTACCATGCTGCTAACAGAACCGTACTGCTAACAGTACCACACTGTTAACAGAACTACACTGCTAACAGCACCATGCTGCTAACAGAACCACACTGCTAACAGAACCACAATGCTAAAAGAACCTCACTGCTAACAGAACCACACTGCTAACAGTACCAAGCTGCTAAAAAAAACACACTGCTACAAGAACCTCACTGCTAATGGTATAATGATGCTAACAGAACCGTACTGCTAACAGTACCAAACTGTTAACAGAACTACACTGCTAACAGCACCATGCTGCCAACAGAA
>NC_056509.1:43969239-43972297 GCF_014905685.2 Nematolebias whitei
ATGCTGCTAACAGAACCACAATGCTAACAGAACTACACTGCTAACAGTACCATGCTGCTAACAGGACCATGTTGCTAAGAGAACCTCACTGCCAACAGAACCACTTTATGCTGCTCTCTAGATGCATTTCTTTTCCACTTTTGGTGCCTTGTTTTTTGTATTTTTGTTGCATGCTTCAGTATTTCTTGTTGGGTTGTTTTCAGCGAGTCGAGACGGTTCTTCTCGTCCTCAGCATTTCATTGCATTGTTGACCTCGTGTTGATCTGCATATGACAAATAAACCTAAATCGTGTTTTGTGTTAGAATTATTTATTGGTTTTGCTGCTAAGTTCTTTTTTTTTTAATAACGAGGTTTCAATTGACCCATTTAGAATCCACTGTATTTTAAATATGACGCTGCAGACACTAAAATGAACAGAAAAACATAAACTATGTATTTCTGGTTAATATTTAACTCTGCAGCAGAGATGCTCTTTACAGGCCTGTTAGGTCACACACACACACTTATATAGGCACATTCTGTATGAGTGTGTGTGCTTTGAATACTACGCACAAGTTTACTGCTTGACTGATCAGAGGAAACTGGATTAGTGTATCTTCCTCTGCATTCCCTCAGCAAGAGTTCAACCACTTCACTTTTGCATATTCATGCCGACTGAATGTGTGTCGATGTTTATGAGTCAGTGGGAGAAAAATCGCTCTGGGTCGTAAAGTGCTGGATAGTAATGATCCAATTGTTTTTCCAGGATACTTCATAGAATGTAAAACTAGAGAAACTTGCCAAAGACTTCACAAAAACATAATCTACTGTATACACATAAATAAATGTTTAAATAGCACAATATAATCAGCATTTAAAGTAATTAAATCAAATCATCACGATTCACAAACAGAAATTAGTATAATTGTTGCACACATGCGTTTTTATTTATTTATAAATAATTCACTGAATCTTCAGAAATGAATGCAAATGAAGAATAATTTTTGTATCTGAAGTTACAAAATAATAACAGTCACAGAAAAGTTTTCAACTATTTTGTCATTTGATGTGTTTAATTTTCTAAGAAAGTTTTGTTTATGCCACGGGCTTTAGGAAAAGCAATCTCTGTTCATCGCTAACTCCATCAAAAAGAGCTGAGAACAAATATTCACCGGTTAACTTCATTAACTTCACGCAGACTCTCTCACGGGTACATTTTCATCTTTAAATCACTTCTTGGTCTGCTGCCTTCATACATCTCCTACATGTCTCTGTGTGAGTGCAGTTACAGCGTGCGTGCCCAGGACATTATTATATGCAGTGCCCCTCAGTGCACACTGAACCAGGCAAAAGGTCCTTCTCCTACACCGCTTCTATTTCCTGGAATAATTTACAAAAAGATCTGAAGCTCTCGACCTTGACCTCTCTATGTGGCTTTAAACATCCGTTAAGTTCATGGCACAAACAACTGCAGACATGTTCCTGATTTTTTGTTTTCTACACCGCCTTATAATCTAGCTGTTGTTTTTTTTTTGGTTTTTTTTGCTACTTTCTCCGTTTGACTGTCCATTTGGTTGCCATTTTGTTTTGATTTGTTAAAAAAATTAAATTGTATGCCTCTTTTGTGACCGTCTATTGTTGTTGTTACTGTTGTCATCACTCTTTGTTAAGAAATCAGGTCTCTCTTGTAAATGAGTTCCTGAAGCTCAATGCGATTAACCTGTCTAAATAAAGGTTGACTGGAAAAAAAATCTGGATTAAACATAATCAATGAGCTTGGATTACAGATTGAACAGAATTGTTTTCCATTCAACCTTTATTTAAATAGATAAGTCACGTTGAGCCGCTAAGATTCATTTACAAGTGAGACCTGTTTGAACAGACAATAAAAAGTGGTGAAAAATTACACATAGGGTTTGGCGACAAAAAAAAAATCCTAACATGCTCTTAATCTTTGGCTGAAGGTTAACAGCATGATAATGAAAAAAACACCTTGCACTCGAGCACATAACGATGCCGACATTCTGCAGTGGGGGGGGGGGACACAAGGGCGGTGAGCATGTCCAAAGACAACACACAGAGGCATAGTTCAGATAAATTTGCTCAGTTCAAATAGTTCCCTCTGGAGAGATCCGTACACTTTCGGGGGGTGTCGAGGACGGCCAAGGACGACAGAATGTTTATTCAGCCGAACCACTCTGAATGATCCGTAGACTTCCTCGGTAGTAAGGGAGGGAGGGACAGAGCATCAGGTGAACTTCCAGGCGAATTAAAATAAGGGGGCCTGTCAAGGCCAGTCTGGGAGCTGAATTCTGATAAACACAGTTGTTTTGGGGATAGGCAGAACTTTTACTGACATCTACCTTGAGTGTGTCGGTCCACTCAAAGACCGAAACGTCCAAATTAAACGGCCACACCAATGGACCGTGCCTGAGAGTAATCCCTGAGATCTGATCCATCCTGCCATAAAGCATCTGAGTCTGGGTGCTCGAGGCATGAACCAAGCCCGTCTCTCACACAGTGACTGTTGGATATGGACACCAGTGACACCCGTGACCGAAAAAGGAAGAACCGAGTAAAGATGATGGATGGATGGATCTGCATATAAACTCAGTTTAATTTACTAAAGGCTGGAAAGAATTTGAATTAATTGAATTGTACTTTGTTTTAATGAGACATTCCCAAACTTTAAACCTACTTGCTTTACTGAGAGGTAATTACTTGGTAAGGATTTATTTATCTTTTTTTTTAATTAAACAAGCGCATTTCCCCATTTTTTTAGATGGTGTTTAACTTTTATGTTTGGCTATGATTTGATCAAAATCTGATTCCAGCAGAAATATTTGTTAAACCAATCTGACAGCCCATATCTGTTTTTTTTATTAGTAGTTTGTAGCAGATAAATGTTTATGTAGATTATTCAATAAGCATTAGAATAAAACTCATGATGTATGAAGTATCATGTGCTGCAGCAACAAGGAATTTTAGCTCGTTTTTGTCCGAGGATCAGGAACGAGGGCATTACAAATTCAATTAAAGCTGCAAGCAGCGTTGAAGGCCCTCGCAGCTAAGCGCCGC
>NC_056509.1:43972307-43998835 GCF_014905685.2 Nematolebias whitei
ATCTGCCTTCTAACACAGGATCATCCTGATTGGGTCAAGAGTGTCAGAGAGGGAGCATTCCAAGCAAAAAAAGTCACTTCCTGTTCTGAGGGGGCGGGGCTTTGATGACGTCAAATTTTGACCTCAGGGTATCGTCGGGCATGGGACAGGCATGACTCGTGCCAAATTTGGTGCAATTCTGTTTTTCAAGTTGAAAGTTATAACGTTTGGAAATTTATGGCGTGAAGCTCAACTGGCCACGCCCCTTTAACAAAACGAAAATGCAATCCTTTGATAACTTTTACTCCCCAATGTCTTAAGGGCATATCCACCAAGTTTCAAGGCAATCAGTCAAAATCTCTAGGAGGAGTTCGTTCAAATTCGTCATGTATGAAACGTGAAATTTGACCCTTTGACCCAAGATGGCCGACTTCCTGTTGGGTTTAGGGCATACCTCCAAGAGACTTTTTTTCATGATTCAGTGGGTTGTACATGTGTACCAAATTTCAGCTCTCTAGGACTTACCAGTTGTCATATCTCACGTTAGGGGGCGCTGTGGAGCAGTTTGGCCACGCCCACTTTTGGTTCCATTACAGTTCAAAAATTTTACTTGGGGGACAAGTTTTGGTGAAGTTTGGTGAGTTTTGGGATATGCTAAGGCCTCCAAAAATGCGTCCCAAAAGTCCCAAGAAAAATAATAATAATAATAATAATAATAATAATAATAAACGACACAATTACAATAGGCCTTCGCAGCGCTTTGCTGCTCGGGCCTAATTAAGCCATCAATTTGCTTACAGAAGATTTATGATCTGGTCAGAAATGCTTAAACTAAATATCCGTCATCCAGTCATGCTTGATAAAAAATAATCTTTCTTCATCACAGGAAGTGAAGTTCGCTGCCTTTGAAGACAGCAGAAAAAGAGCAATAGGAAGAGGAGATCAAGCAAGATAAAGCCCGATGAAACAGGAGAGAGAAGCAAACCAATCCATCAAAAATACAACAGAGAGAGAAACGCTTCAAGTCCTCAACAGCATTTCAGCTCCGCAACACGGGAGTACTCGATCTCCTGTAACAAGAAGGACAGCACATTAACTAAGAGGTGAACGTCTCTGGTTCTGCTTATTACTCATCAACGCCCTCTCGCTTGAATGTTCTGACGGGCTTTTCACGGCACGTTTATGGGACGGAGGGAGGAAGGAGAAGAAGGGTGAATGAAGGGTGGGGGGAGGGGAGCAGAGGAGACAGACGTGTAAAGAAGTTGGAGGGATGAGCCAAATCAAGAAAAAAGAAGAGGAGGAAGAGGCTGAGAAATAAATGATGGATTAAATAACCGGATGCTTCCAATCTCTTAGAAAAACAAGAGAGATTAGTTCCATTGACCCACTTAGCAGGAAGCAGAAACTGTTAACTTACACATTTAACACAAGGAGGAAGAAACGCTTTGTTAAATTAGAGGTTTGATCAGCACTTTAATGGATTTTTTTGGCTGTTTTAATTTCCCTAAAACCCTTTTACTTTACACACCTGAGGCCTTTGTCACATAATCATTTCCAAAATTAACTCAGCAATTATGCACTTAAAAGATTTTAATGGTGTAACACTGAAGGGCTGGTACCCTTGGCTTGGCCAAGGGCACATAAATCAGAAGTGACTACATGTATTTGTGCATGGTTCATTTTGATTTATTCACAGAAAGGTAGTTCTCTTTGAACGAACT
The DNA here is from genome assembly GCF_014905685.2 of Nematolebias whitei. Classification (NCBI taxonomy): domain Eukaryota; kingdom Metazoa; phylum Chordata; class Actinopteri; order Cyprinodontiformes; family Rivulidae; genus Nematolebias; species Nematolebias whitei. The sequence continues at coordinate 43,974,008 of NC_056509.1, forward strand.
CAGATTGGAAAAACGGACTTGAACTTTTACCATAACAACAAGCTAACAGCTAATCTGACAGGAAGTGGCAATAATCTTATAACAGCTCCAATCTCAAAACTTTTATTGTGATGTACATTAAAGATATGTTTAGCCACTTTAGTTTCCCACTAGAAATATCAGGATATCCCTGCAGGAAGTGCCATTACGCTTGTGAAAAACCACGTAACATGAAACTGACTGCGACGTAAAAGTTTGTAAGACGATGTTTGCATGAACTGCTTTGAGATTTTTAACATTTAAGTAGTTTTAAGATCTTTAGATAATTTCTAGCAAATGATTCTCATCAGTTTGTGATAGTTGTACTCCTTGACCTTACCTGCTTTTGGCACTGATGACCACAGTATCCTTATATTGCGGTTAGAATACTGGGTTGGGATTACTGGTGCACATTAGAATGGTTCCGTTCCTATCTGCGTGACAGGAGATTTTGTGTTAAGGTTGGTAATAATGTACCTGCTTCAGTGCCTCTTTCCTGAGGGGTCCCACAGGGCTTGATTCTTGGACCCCTTCTGTTTTTGCTCTGTCTGCTCCCTTTGGGGTCTATCCTGAGGGAGCATGGTCTTTCTTTTCACTTCTATGCTGATGATTGTCAGATTTATCTGCTCTTGCATCCTCATATCTCTCTGAGCTACTTGAACCATATGTTCCTTCTCGGGCCCTGAGATCATCTGATCTGCTTTTGGCTGTTTCAAATACAATGTTGAAGCTCAGAGGTGATCTGGCTTTTTCAGTCGGGGGCCCTAAACTTTGGAACAGTCTGCCTCCCCCTGCCCCCCAAACATTAGGCAGGCCACTTCACTTCCTGTTTATATGTATGTATGTATGTATGTATGTATGTATGTATGTATGTATGTATGTATATATATATATATATACATACATACATACATACATACATACATACATACAACCCTAAAGCACTGATCATGTTGATGTATTTTGATAGTTAAATCTAAAAACTTAAATAAAATAGAGATGCAAACTTTTCTAATCTTTATTAAATGTGTTCTTTGCAGCGTGATGATTTACAAATATTACCATCTAACAAGAAGTTAAAAACTTTAGTTGGTGATTTTGCTTTATATCTTAAATAAGGGACTTTGACTAAAAACAAGGACATTGTAATTCATTAATAATGTAACATCACCTGCTGGTACATGCAAGTTTGCCTTTTGGGACAAAAATAAAACAAGTTTGACATAAAATGAACAGAGCATGTTTTTCAAACTAAAAAACACTAGATGAAACGTATTCAGAGTGTCACTTCTTTGTGTTCATTGAAGGTCCAGGTCTGAAGATGTCAACACATCTGTGTGGTACGTTAGTTAAATGTTAGGCCTTTTCTCAATACTCGACTTAAGACACAAACAAATGTTAAAACTAAAATGTAGCCAAGTCAGCTGTAGCCTGAAGAAAATGAACTGCATCTGACCCCAACCCTGGAGCAGATTCATCATTAAAATTAATCAAAATGTAGTTTAAAAATGGATTACATCATAAATCACTTTAATCATCCACTAATGAAATGGGCGGGTGATTTATTTTTTTCTTTGTTTTGGCAGGCAGAGTGGAGGAGGGACACAATGGTAGGAAAAAAAACCGCCTTATCAGCAGGTTTTCATTCAGTCTTTGTCTCTGAAGACAACTGAATTATTGGAATAAAGCTGCTTTATTCAGTCATAATACAACTAATTTTTTACGTTATAACGCGCATTCTATATTTTACACAAGTTAAATTAAACCAAAAGGTTGTGAATGCACGTTTAGCCAATTTAAAGCAAAAATTAATCACTAAAACTACTTGTAGTCTGCTCTACTTATATTTGAATTTAATTAGCAAATCTTTTTAATATAATTTCTTCTTTAAGTTTATTGAATCCAGGACTAATAATAATAATAATAATAATTTAGTCATCCTTACTCAAAGCCCACGGCATGAATCTGTGCTGGCCTCTTCTTCCAACACTGTAATCACCAATCACATCATGTGTGACCACTTCCTGTGCAGATGTGGGCCAGCTGCCAATGACTCATCCTCACATACAGTTTGTATGCCCACAGGAATTATCTTATTATAAGTTGAACCAAATGAATCATGATGATAATGTGATCTGCACAGGGTAAACTCAACGCTGTGCTTCAAACAGGACAACATTTAATTGACAAAACTCAAGGCCTCAACAGAAGCAGGTGTAAAACCGTCTTAACTTCATTATATTAATCTGAAACCGAAGATACTTTAACAGCAGTACAAATTACAGGAGCAGTATTTGTCTAACTGTAAGACTCACTGAGGGGGTACTAATAATGGGCAGGTGCGGGAAACATAAACAGACCAAACAAATGAAATTAAGCTTCAAAAAATGATCGCAATAAAACCTAAAACATGAAAGCTGAGCAATAACACAAACAGAAACATGCCATTAATTATTACATAAATATATTGAAGCTCATACCAGAGGGGACCCTTAATGGCAACAAGGACAAATGTTTACTAAAGTGTTTAAATGTGTCACAGTGATCAAAGTGTTGAATTGTGCTCAAACCAAACCTCAATGGGCTCATGATCAAAATGAGTGTGCAAAAAGCACGTGCACTGTTTGCACTGATTTTTTTTGCAGTCAGTAAATCAAAATGCCTTCACGTGCATGCAAACGATGTCTGATCCAGAATCATGTTGCAACAGGAAGTACATTTAAAAAAACAGTATAATGATTGGTAGTGGATGTGATGAAGACTTGAGACTCAAACGTTAAAGATAAAATAAAGTAAGTCATGAGGAGCACAACACTGTGTGTACACTTGGAGGTGTGTGTGTGTGTGTGTGTGTGCGTGTGCGTCCACTCACTTTGTGTTGCTTCCACATCACACCCAGCGGTTTGACGTCGTGCTTGGCGTGCTTCCCCTCCTCCAGACACTTCACGCACACCGGAGCCCTGCAGCTGCAGCAGTACATGTTGAAGTTTTCCGCCTCGTGATCCACGCACGTCGCCGGTTTCCGGGCGGTCACCGGCGGCGGGTGCCCGCCGCTCCCTCCGCCGGCAGCACCTCCTCCACCGCCAGCCGCCCCTGCTCCTCCTGCCGCTTGGTTCGGCGGAGGTACCAGGCGGTGCTTGGCCAGCGGACCGCGGGACGGGTGGCACCGCTGCTGGCAGGAGTGACAGTAGTAGACGTCGCACTGCTCGCACATCACCGTCGCCGCCACCGGGTTGCGGTCGCACAGCTGACACTTCACCCCGGAGGAGGAGGAGGAGGCGCCGCGGGTCTGCTGGTACCGAGCCACGATGGCCTCCAGCAGCCGGTTCCGAGGGAACCCCCTGAGCCCCCGCTCGTCCAAGGAGACGCTCCGGTGGCACAGCGGACAGGTGAGGGAGCAGTTTCGATGCGCGACCGGAGGGAACACCCGCACCCCGTTGGGAGATTTGAGCTGGCACGGGGTGTAGGAGCCGTAGCCGCTGTCCGTCTCGCTGTACAGACTCATCTTGTCCATGTCCAGGTAGTCGTAGTCGGAGCTGCCCGAGGCGCGGCTCTGCGCCGGGGTCTCTCCGTCCGGCGTCTGCACGGTGATGTTCCGCGCGCACGCCAGGCAGACGTTGTGAGAACACGGCAGCAGGATCGGGTCCTTGAAGAAAGACCCGCAAACGGGACATTTCAGCTCTTCCTCCATCGCTCCCATGCGTCTCGGTGCACCGGAGGGAGGAGATGTTTCGGTGAAAGCAGTCCAGTACCGACTGACGCGGACAGCTCCCTGACTCCGATCTTGCGCATGCGCACACCGGGGCGGGGATTGATTGATTTCAAGCACAGAAATATTCTGTTTACCAGACTGTTTTATACTGTTACGTATCAGGATTGTGGCCGCGATTTCTTGTTTAATTTTTACTTTTAAACATTTTCTGTCGAGTTTAAATGCAAACGCTTTAAATCACAATAAATAAAGATTAATTAAATATTCATTAAATAGAACTAATTAGTTGACCAGTGTTTTCTAGTAAGGCTTGGGCCTTAGCATCGACGTAATTAGCTTTTTAGCTAACATCACATATATCATATTAACCATATCATATTTTAGCTATAATTCTTTTAAAAAAAAATAGAAAAACTAAACAACTTACAGTATTTAGTCTTGTTTTTATAGCTCAATTAATTGTTTATCAAAAAAAAGATCTAGCAACTATATCAAGCATGTCATCAACGCTGCCTTGGCAAGTTGCCATGACAACCCATTTGGTTTAAATGAAATGCTGATAAGGATCTCTGAATACTTGCATATATTGGCCTTAATGGGTTATTTCTCTATTCTAGTAAAAGTTATTGCTGAGCTAACGTCATATTCATTAGCTCTTTGGCTAACATCGTAATTAGCTCAAGCTATGGTCATATTAGCTCCAATATCAATAGATGTTAGCCTCTCTTACATAAAAAGTTTAAACTAAACAAACTGCAACATTGTTAGACTAAACTAAAAAAATTAATAATATGTAACAAATAAAAAGTTAAACTCCTTGCTAACTACATGATCCCATGATTCTGTCACAGGCAAATTAACTTTATGAATATCATTTTTTAAAGAAAACATACTAATCACAATGCTAATTTCTTAAAAGAAGAAAACAACAATCACCTGTATTTTTGTTGGTAAAACTTGCCAATGAATCGTTTGTCAAAGTCCAACCGTTGGTGAACGAATTAATTTTCATTTCATTTGACATTAGCTGCTAAAACTAGCATTGCAAAAATTACAACTTTTTTTTAGCAATTAAATAAAAAAATACAACTTTTTTGTTTCCATTTTAAACTCTAACTCCCTGAAGTACTAAAATGTAATAATAATTCCTGTTCATTAGCAAAGTGTTACATTTTGCTATTACCAAGTTTTTTACTTCATTTAATATTCCGTTTTGGTGGCTAACATGATTAGCGTTAGCTAGCTAGCGTACTACTCAGTGACGTCTTACGTCGTGACGTCATTCCCAGATTTAATCGGAGACGTCCATTCCATTAACTTTATCAATGAATACTTGGACTTGAAACAATTTATGCTATTCCATCCCAAATGTCAGTGTGATGAAATATTAATTTCTAAGTTTTGTCATAACCACTGAGTCTATTTGGAATTTCAAACTTGTATTGAGGGAAATCAGGATCCTAGTACACATGTTCACAGAAAGTTTCTTCAGCTCAAATAAACTGATTATTAACTAAAAAGGCTTCAGTGTTCTAACAAATGTATTGTCTTATTTCTTTTTATTTTAAATATTAATATAAACCCACTTATTTAGTGAGAAAGGAACCTAATCTAACAGTTTGATGTGTGAGACACTTTTCAAAAATGATCTGTTTTGAATTTTAGAACTGAACAGTGAATGATCGAGATTTCCTACTGAAGTCTTGAAGACTGCAAGTACAAAGTAAGACAATAATTTTATCCCTTATTCAACTCATCCTTGAAAGTTTAGGAAAAGGAAAAGTTTTTATCTTGAAATCTCAGCTGAACAAAGAGCCATTCGTTGACATCATTATGTCAACGATAATAACGGCCGTGACGACGATCAGTGCTGATGGTTCACTGCGACCGCCTCAAACTCTGGATTCGCTCTGCCTGTCGCTCTGACACGGGTGACACATGATCCTGGAGGTGGAGGCAGCAGAAAACCAACAGATGGGTGGTAGCAGAAGCTTCCACACTCGGATGAGATGTGAAAACACCTGACGGTGTTTCTTTCAGGTGTTCTCTGTATAGACAACAGCAGTGACTGAGGTTCTTCAGTGAGCAGCTTTGATCTCAGGCCTGTTAGCATCTCATCCGCTGCCTTTCAGATCTGCTTTGTTGGGAAATGAGCATGGTGAACAGTTGTTCACATCATTACATAAATATGGTGTAAGGAAGATGTTTCACTCCCACTTCAATGGCCTTGGGGTCTTGAACCTGTGGCTCTATAGGGCCACATGCAGGTCTTTGTGGCTTTGTACCAAACTAACAATAAATACATTCATAACAACATGTAAAAGACAGTTTTTTCTGTCCAGTTTTATGCAAATTAGCGAATGAAACATGTGACAAAATTATGCAAATAATACAAAGAGATTATTTTTTTAACTAGTTGCTCCGTTAGCTCATTATTCACTTCTTTAATCTTGGTCTCAAAACTAAAAAAAATAAAATAAAAATGGTACATTGGAAATTAATTGCTCAAAATGGTTAATTATTCTTCCTCTGTAAAAACTACTGACCAAAAACATAGCAGGTGTAGGGGAACACCACCCCAGAAACAGTTCACCACCTCAGAAAACAGTTCATCTCAGCTTAAACAGAAAAAGAGTTCACCTCGTCTCAAACGACATCATTCATGTGTTTTGTGTTTGAAACTGTTTAAAATAAGATGCATCTATTCCCTTGGGACAAAACTTCACTGCCAATATGAACTCCTTTCCCATGAAACGGACAGATCGTTTTAATGAGTTTTGGTTCAACTGACCCCGAAGTTGAAACATCTGCTGAGACTTTAACTTTTATCAAAAAGGAGTATTACTCCCAGGATGGGTTCCCACGAAGATAACACATTTGAAAGAACCCTTTGTTTAATGACATTTACTTTTCAGGGGATGGACAGCGACACCTTTTGGAGAAACATTGCCTGCTATTAACCCCAAAATGTAATTTTCTGTAAATCGTCATAACTGAATGTTTATTTATGACAATGTGTGTTTTAAGTAATCTCTCTTTAAGATAATCATTTGTCTTATTTGTCTCTTTTGAAAGAGCAACTTTTAAAGGCAGACAGAGAAAATGGACTTTAGATTTTATAAAGCATGACAGGAGTTAGGACCATCCCTCTTCCGAGAGGTGGACTAAAGTCAATCTGAAACACACATACAGTTAAGTTTCACTTCTTCTTCAGTCGCTGACTGAGGCTTCGTCTCATGAAGACTTCACTTGAGCTCGGAACTGCGAGAGAAAAACTTAGCTTCTGCATGGAAGAGGAGCATCCTTTCTGCACAGAGACGGGACAAAAGATACAGAAGAAACGAAGCAGAACCTGACCGAACCAGAACTGTCACACCACAAAGTGATAAATCCCAGCTGACTGCAGAGCCAGTGGCTGGACCTTCGTCCCTCCAACGATGGTAGGTGACTTTTGAGGAAAAATCAGCCTCTCAGTCACCGGAGCATCTCAGGCCTTGCTGGTATCATTTTAAGCAGCTGTGGAACATTCTGACGTCTCGTTCTGGTGAGAGAGACTCTTCAATGCACTTTCTGGTGATCACGCATCACAATAATCTTATCAGACAAACTACAGCTCACTTTAGACACAATTTTAACTACTCCACAAACAGAACCAGTCCAAAATCTGCCTTTTTAAGTTTCACTGATTTGAATAATCAAGTAGACCTTTGATACAAAGCTATTTGTTGTTCATTTGTTTGTTATGCATAATTTTCATCCCATATATCACAGATTATTATTTTTGTAATAAAATACATAAAATCAACTAAATTTGTGATTATTTTGGCATATCTGTGTGTATTAACTGATTTGATGCCCTTTAAACACAAGAAAATAATTCACGTTTCAGTTTACATTTAATTTGGAGTTAGAGACAGATTTTTCCTCTAAAAGAGGTGGTGCCCACACACAACGAGGTTATTTGCATAATAAAAAGACATCTTATGAGCTTAACTCATAACTGATCATTTACAATATATATCCAGCCCCATATCCCTCTACACAGGATTGAGACTAAAATCTTTTATTCCAGGATTTTCTTCATCTGAGAAAAATACTGGAAATTATATTTTTCTAGTAGTTTATATATATATATATATATATATATATAGTTTAAATTTTATCAATAAAAGTTTAATATTTTTCTTTGTCCTAACGTAAAACTGCCAACTGTTTATTACAGATATTTAACTGTAAAATGTAAAACAGCTAATAGTTTGATTTATAAACACTTAATGAGTTGTACTATCTTTATTTTAAAGCTTTAAGTAGATTTTGCAGCTCTGGAAAAGAGAGGAAATTCCTCTTTTGATTGCAAAGGTTGCAGACCACTGCTGCATTTTGTCCACTATAAAGACATGAGCTTATTAAAATATAAATATGAAGCTGCAATATACTGTAAGACAGCGCCTTGTGAAAGCTGAAGTTAGTTAAATTGTCTCTTTAGCAATAATTGTGTCTTTTAAAAAGCTGAAGAAACTATGAGCAGAATCATATAGCTGCACTCGTTTTATTTTAAACTCATTTTAAGACTGAAATAAAAGAACGAGCCCAGTTCTCTATATGTTTTTATTTTGCATCAAAAGTGCCGCCTGTGTAAAACATCTTCATGTAATGAGCAAGAAGTGGCTGCATTTTATTATTCATTTCCTCCACTAATAAACTTCAGCTGACTTAAAATTTATAATTAATAAAACAGTTTACAATTGTTCCTAATAAGATATTATTTAACAATCTAACCTCAAAGAATAAATAATACACATGAACTGCGAAGTTGTGTTTCTGCTGTAAATGGCCACAAGGGGGCGACAATTTATTAAATAAAGAAATAAAATGCAATTATTTTATTATTGCTGGATGAATTAATTTATTTTTTATTTTGTTTGAACAAATAAACGTACATAATGAGCTAAGCGTATCAAACAATCACAATAATTCTTTGTTGTAAAGTCTCAAGGATTATTAAATAATCTGCAGTAATTATGTCATTCATCACGATGAGGCCCTCCTGTAAACGTTGGGTTGTTCCAGGGTGATTTACTTTCACCCTTTTGTTCATTCCAGTCATAAACAAACTATAATGAAAATTCTGAAAATCTTTAAAGTTCCTGTAAATTATGTGATTTAAATTCTGCTGCCAATAAAATTATAAAGGTTGTATAGAAAAGCCGGGCAGCAAGAAGAATGGAGAACAACCTGAGAGTATCAGTGGAAATGTAGCAGCTCATTGAGGTGGAGGGAGTTTGGGTGGAACAGTTTGATAAGATACTTTATTAAACCTTGACAAAAATCCCACTATAAAGGTCCAGCTGGCTGGAGAAACTGTGGAAATAAAAGTGCACATCATTACCATAATTTTTGGGACTGTCAAGTAATTAAAACTTATTGGAAGGAGCTACACAAGGCAATACAAGATATTATTGGAAGTCAACTGCCTCTAGGAAGTAAAGTATTGTATTTTGGGCTCATGCCTGAAGGACGGTCAAAAATAGACAAATATTTAATATTTTATTAGTGGTGTGAAAAAGGTGGAGTCTGCATGTTCTCTCTGTGCACGAGTTTCCTCCCCCAGACCAGAAACCTGCATCTTGGGCTGAATGGTGACTCTAAATTGTCTCTAGGTGAGTGAGAGAGTGAATGGTTGTCTCATTTGTCTCCATGTGTCTCTGTGATGGACTGGAGACTCGTCCAGGGTGTCCCCGTCTCTCACACAGTTACTGCTGGACATGGGCACCAGAGACCCCCCCACGACCCAGAAAGGAATAAGCGGGTAAAGATAATGGAAAAGCCTCAAACTGTAAAAGAACAAATCAATCTCAGCCATTCATAATTTCTGAGGAAAATGAGAACAATCGAGTGAATAAACAATATCTATTCAAATATTTGTTTTATAAGGTAAACGCCATACAAATCTGTTATTCGTGAACCAATTCAGACATTAAAACTTCCTGAGATATGTTTTATATCTTTCTGCCTCTAAAAAAACTTAATAAAAACTAAAAAGTTTAAACCTTTAGCTTTGTTCCACCATTCATTAACTTGAAACCAATAATAAAGTTGAATAAAAACTAAAGACCTTGTAGTTTTCAGTGTTCCCAGGAATAATAAACAGGCTGAACATGTTGGACTTTTATTACATTTTATGTTGCACATAATTTGACCGATGCAGAACATTTGTTTAATCAGTTTTGATTAATTTGTGCTCGTGATAGCGGTAGTTTCCCAAAAATCAAAATGCTCAGACATCAAATCATCTTTCAAACAGCAGAAACATCAACTTTAGTGGTGAGGGAAACTGTGAAAATAAAACCTGGAATCTGCTGTTGTCAGATATTAATATTATATATTTTAGTTTAATTTGAAGTGTTTTGTGAGCAATTCCTTTGTATGTATGGGACAAATAATAAAGAACTGATGAGGACAAAAGTGTCTGCAGCAGGAAGGATGCTTGAAACTAAAATAAAATGATCTTTAGAAGCCACTATTAGTTCGTTTTCTTGATGGAAAATGTACAAATCTCTATGAAAACATGTTACTCTGCTGTTATTCTGCCTGTTCGCCATGAGTCATTCATTTCCTGTCCTGTAGCATCAAAACAACCGGTAGTTAGTGTTGTGGTCAGCTCTGACTGGGGACCTGAAATCACAGGGAGGGAATGTGAAACGTGTTTCTTCACATCCTTTGTTTCAGTCTCACAGTTTGTTAAAGAGCCACAGAAGTTCCCGTCGGTCTCAGACCAAGGATGTGGTGCTCTCCGGGTTGATCCGTACCGACCGCGTGCTCTTCCTAAGGTCTCGCAGCTGTTTGGCCGGCTTGCCCGCGCTCTCCTCAAAGCGCCGCTCCACCACCGGCAGCACGGTGTCGTGGAGGAAGGAGGCGTTCTGCAGGACGAAGGCCTTCTTCTCTGGGTCCTGCTCGCAGCGGAGGCTGTAGTCCACGTGCTGCACGGCTACCAGGATGATCTCCCGCAGGCTCTCCAGCAGCACCATGTGCAGCTCAGGGAAGTAGAGCTTGAGGCCTTCCTCCAGGAAGCTCATCATCTGCTTGGTGAAGGCCACGATGGTGTAGCTCAGGTTCACCCAGCAGTCGTCCCCTGTGTACTGCTGGAAGCTGATGCCACAGCCGCGCATCTCATCCTGCAGGACAAACACTGAATTTATTAACCACTGGTTCCCACCATTAAATAAATCAGATTTCATTAAATATATTAGGGAGGAATGAGGAGTTTAGTGTTTCCTCAGGGTAGACACCAAGGGGAACAGATACAATGAAAACAGAAGGGGTCCAAGAATTGAGCCTTGTGGAACCCCGTGGGAAAAAAGCACTGAAGCAAATAAACTAAAGATATACTACTATACTAGTAACTGCTATTAAAGTTATTAGGGAGGAATGAGGAGTTTAGTGTTTCCTCAGGGTAGACCCCAATGGGAGCAGATACAATGAAAACAGAAGGGGTCAAAGAATCGAGCCTTGCAGAACCCCGTGGGAAAAAAGCAATGAAGCAGATAAACTAAAGATATACTACTATACTAGTAACTGCTATTAAAGATATTAGGGAAGAATGAGGAGTTTAGTGTTTTCTTCAATAAGTAAAGAGGCCGGCAGGAAGCCCTTCCACGTGTCGACAAATAAAACTAAACTGATCTGAGACAACTTGCTTCAGGAAGGATTTCTATCACCCACCTTCAAAAGCAAAAAAGGGCAATAATGTTTTTGTCCGTGACTGTGTGCGTATGTTCTTTGTCGGTCTGTTAGCAAAATGTCTCACGAACCACAACACAAATTGTAATGATGTTTTCAGAAAGCAATCATTGGAGCTGTCTCTACAGCTGGTTAACTTTTGGAATCAACCTGATCCAAAATGGCTGCCACGGCAAAGTGATCTTAGTCAACACAAAAATAGCTACAACTTAGTCAACTGAGCTAGAATTTCATGTGGTATGAGCTGAGAGTGAACACATTCTAACTTATTCTTTGAGAACTGATTTGATCACAAGATCTGTATAAAACCATTAACTCTGTTAGCAAAATATCATGACCCACTGGATGGATTTCAAATAAACTCCCAGAAAGTAATCAATGGACATTAATTTACAGCTGGTTAACATTTGGAGTCAACCCACTTAAAGATGGCTGCCACAGCTAGCTGATCTTAGCCAACATAAAAATGACCTTACCTCAGCTAATTTTATATATGTGGCTAAAATCTGGTGTGGTAGTAGCTGACAGTCATTCACAACACATACAGTACTCTAAATGCTAACGGGTCAGCAGAGCATTGCATGATAAGATTATTCTCAGAGGTTTGACCACAACAGCCACAAGTTTGTGACTTCTCTGGGGAGGATCTTAGTTTGAACTCTGATATGAAAGGTGGCGGGCAGCTTCCAGTTAAAGTGTTGATAAAAACAAACAGGTCACGTTAATAACACACAACTGCACTGACTGAAGCGTGTCCCTCTCCTACATTTAGATTTATAAAACAATATTCTGCAAACAATGTCCAGAGACCCTGCATGCAAATGTTGAGGACGATGTTTTTAGACCAGTTGTCCTTCAGGGGGACTCGATTTAGGTTTTATTTTTAATAGAATGTTTATGAAGCATTCACTCTATCGTGATCCATTTTTCTTACGTATATTATGAGCGTCTTTCTCGTTCCACAATTATTTTGCTATTTCAACAAATCATAAGTCAAAACTTTCAGCTCTTTCAGGACAATCCTGCGATGACTTTCGGTATTGGTGCAACTTTAGCTTTTAGAAATATTTAGCCTTTTCTGCCACTTTTTCCTCATAGAAAATGAATTGAGCTCATTTTACATCCTTCACATCTTTAGATCTGTTTACAACTGCTCCTTTCACATTTTGGTCTGGTTCAGCTTCTTTCAGCTTCCTTGTGCAAATTTAAACTTTTTTTTTTCAGCTACTTTCAGCTGCTTTTTTCAGTTGTTTTGTGCTCCTTTCAGGTTCTTTCTAACGATATTATTGTTGTGCTTCTTCTAACTTCTTTCTGCTAATTTCAGCTTATTCTGCCCTTTTCAGCTTATTTCTGCAAGTTTCAGCTTTTTTATTTCAGCTACCGTTTAGCTGTTTTTATGCTAATATTAGCTTCTTTTTTCCAGCTAAATCCACATTTTTTGCACTCGTTTCAACTTTTGTGTTTTTTCTGCTGATTTACGCTTGGTTTTCAGCTACATTTTAGCATGTTTTAGCTAATTTCAGCAAGTTATTTTGCAATACACATTCACATTTCTGTAGTTGTACATAAAGTGTAAATTTATATGTTTTTATTTCTAACTGCTACAACTGTGTTTCTTTTTAGATTTATGAATTTGTGAGGATCATGAGGGAAAAACTAAATAATAAACACAAAGCTAACGCTGAAGACAAGAGGATTTACAATTGCTTAGAGGTGGCCATTGCCTGCTTCGTCCCCCCCGCCCCTCAAATAAATAAACAAATGATGATTTAGATACACACCTCCACACAAATTCCTATTAACAAGAAACCAAGCCTGACACAGTTAGATAAACAAATAAGCAAGAAATAAACAACAACAAATAAGTGAGCTCTACCTTGAGTTTAGTTAAAGCCTCGGGGGTCATGAGGTTCATCCTCCTCCACATCTCCTCGGAGTTGCGGTGTTTCGTGGCCTCGATGATGATGTCCTTGTAGCTCTGCAGAGCCGCCTTGATGTCTTTGACCAGCAGCGACTGCAGAGTGAAGGTCAAATCCAAACCGATCTCCGTCAGCTGCTGGCAGTGCTCTTTAGCCACTTTAACGCACTCTGCTGCTGTCGACAGGCTCTCCTTACTGTCAAACACCTGAAAAACGTGCAGTTTGAGGAAACTGACTGAAGTCACACAAGCACCAACTCGCTGTTCAGAGATATTTCCAGGAAACATTAAACCCGTGTCCCTGTCTTTGCTGACCTGTTTGCTGAAGGCGTCTACAAACATCGTCATGGCCGACCTGGACCACACCACGAAGGCAGAGTAGCAGCCCGTGTTCCCCGCGAAGTCCATCTCGAACTCCTTGGCGGTCTCCAACAAGCTGGTGAAAAAAATGTTGCAGAGCTTGTGGATGTAGAGCAGCGTGGCTCCTTCGATGCGAAGCTGCCGTATGGCCGTCTGAACGGCTGCAGCGCGGTTCTTCAGGAACAGCTCACATGCTTTGGTGGACTGACCTGGATCATGCAGAACCCACAGAAAAACACTGAGCGAGGAGACAACAGACTGGGATTTTACGACCAACGCTGGAGATGGTTTTTTAAAGTGCGGCTTCTGTTTTTAACAACGTTGTTAAAAATAACCAAAGGCCTACGATTGCTTTCTGAGAGATTCATTAGATAATTGTCCAGTGGGTCATGAAATACTCCTATAAATAATAATCTCCTGGACCTATATTAAAAAAAAAAACACTATCCACGTGGACAATGGCTGCCATTATTCAAGATGGCCGCTTTCGAAAATCTTCATGACCTGAACTGAGACTGAATCATTCTGATTTGCCAATCTTGTCATCAAAATATAATTTTTTTAGGCATGCTAAATTGAATTCTGGAGTCAATATTATTTTTAAAACTGCAGATGTAAAAGACTATAAAAGCCATAAACGAGAGATTTAACTCTCTTGTGAGGTGTTGATATGAAAAAAGTTTTAACACTTGACATATTTCATGAGTTTTGACCGATGGTCAGTTTGATTGTGTAACGATGATAATACTGTGCACCTCTACTCGTCACATTTGCACAAAACTGTAGGCACACGAGACTAAAGCAGTAATATTTGCCACGACATCCAGTTTAGCACGAATGCAAATTCATTTAAAATTTACAGGAAAAAGGTGGTTTTTCACGCATGAAACTGTGGCTATCTTTAAAAAAAATGGCCAATTGATTTTCAGGTAGATAACTTCATTTCAGGTAAAAGTAGGTCCTAGGTCAGGGGTCTGCAACCTGTGGCTCCGGTGCCACATTTGGCCCTTTGGTTCCTCTGCAGCGGCTCTTTCAAACTTTGACCCAAACCAACAAACCACTGCTAGTTTTATCACTTACACGTCATTTCTTTTACAAATTTGTGAATACTGTTACTAACACAAGGAGTAAAACATACCCACTTTAACTTTATTTCTTTAAAGTAGGATACTTGGATTTTTCCACAATTAAAAAAATTGTTTAAATTATTTTTAAAAATTGTTAAAAACTATAAAAAAAAATGAATCCTTCTGTACAATAAGCTGGTCTTTTCTTTTGTGTTAAAATGTAAAAATATCAGTAAGTGTTAAAAATCAGATGTTTTTAGTTGTATTATGTCGCTCCTGGCCTGAAAAGCCTCTTCCAATGAACTTAAAGTGGTCCACCAGTTGATAATCACAGTTGGAGCAGGTGTTGTGGCTCCAGACATTTTAATTTAGTGAACGAAGAGACAGAAATGGCTCTTTGGATCGTCAATGTTGCAGACCCCTGTTCTAGGGACTAGTCACGCCATTTTGGTGCTTGTATCACCAAGTGACAGTCTCTTGTGGAATATTAACTTAATCTGCTGTGCTCTTATTGTGAAAGTTTACTTTAACTGTAAAAACAGTGAGGTGAGCATATCCAAGGTGTTAATAACAACCAGAGGAAGAGCGGTGAGATTGTGGATTATCATCATTATTGTTGTTAGAAATTAAAGAAACCTAGTCTGATGAGTTGGGACACGGCCCGCCGGGTCGCTTTAGGTCCCCCACGAAGCGACCGATCCGGAGACAGCTCAAACACCAGGACCTCCGTCAGCTGTCGCACACGTTCGTCCACCTTCGCCCGGAGCTCCTTCACCTTCTGGGTCACCGGCTGGTCTTTCAGGTACTCGCCGAGCTTGTCCAGCAGGTCCACCGCACCCTCAAAGTCTCTCTGGGCGATGCACACATCCAGATCTTCTGGCAGCTCCTGGATCCACTCCAGGCTGAGGGCCGTGCTCTCTTCAGCCTCTGATGGCTCATCTTCCATGTCAAAGGGGTTTGTGGACACCTCAGCTCGGACAGGCGAAGTGGGAGCCTCCTCCTCTTTCTTGTGTCTGTCCTTGGAGGCTTTATTTTTCTTAGTTTCATCCAGGATCTCCAGCCACTCCTTCTTGACCTTGCTGTTCTCTGCCTGGAAGATGCGGCTGTCGGGGAACATGAGGATCTTGAACATGTCCTTCATGGGTGGGTTGTCCTTTACGTTCACCACTGCAAAGCTCTCCAGATCATACAGGGCGTGGTATTTATACTTCACCTTGTCTTTGCGGCTGGGCAGCCAGGTGGCAATCAACAGGCAGTCATTCATCAGGAAAGCATGCACCTTCTGGATGTGGGCCATGTTGTCCACATCAAACTCCACAAGGTCTCCATTGTAGACCAGGTGTCTCCCTGGGGTGTCCATGATGTTTTCAGCTCCTTCAACCTTCTCCAGCAGTGAGGTGAGAGTCCTCTGCTTCAGCTCTTCTGTCTCTTTGGGGAAAGCTGCCTGCATCTCCTTGGAGGTCTCATCCTTGTCCGTGGACAGTAAGGCCTGGGTGATGCTCTCCATGATGCTCTTCTGCTCGGTCAGGATGTGGCTCAGCTGGTACATCTCACTCTCCAGGTAGGAGATCTCCTTTGCCGTTTCGATGAACTGCCTGTAGTTCTTGTACACGTTCTTCTTCAGGTTCTGGGCCGTCTCGTCAGCCAGATTTTGGATCTTCTGACGATGTTCTTGCAAATCTCTGTCGCCATCGGACTGCTGTGACAGCTGCTTGACGTAAGACTGAGGCTCGAAATTCGGAGATTCGAGCAGTTTCCGGAGTCGGTTCCCGGTTTCCGACATCTTTAGTATATTTATTTATTTAGATAAACTGTTGATATAATAAAGAAACCTATGAGCAGCGAAAGAACTCCTTCATTTCCGCTTCTACAAACGCACAGGAAGCTGTAACTTGTACTTCCTGTATGTCACGAGACCGGAAAAAAAAAAAAAGATGGCCAAGAAAAAAGTCCGTACAAATACTGTTAGTCATTTACATTTAATAAGTCACATAAATCTAGAAAATAATTTTTGTATGTCTTACAATAAATAAAATATTACTGGCTTTCTTCAACTATTAAACTAGGCGGTGCTCAATAGCGAAGACTACAAATCCCAGAAGTCTTTTGTGTCCGCTGAGTTTTCTTCGAAAGTTTAGCGTAGTAGCAAAGAAAAAACTCCAACATTTCATATTTATTTTGGCACATTATGTAAGAAAAAAAATTAGTCGTCTTTTAATTAAAATTAAATAAAAAATTGAGAAAAACGTCAGAATCTTCTACGCTTGAAACCGACTTTTATTTAGAAAAGTATACCGGAAGTATTTTTATACTGTTGTCAACAAACCGTGGGCGCTAGTTTTGGACAGATCTGGTGTTAGCAAAACGTCCAGCCTAATAAGATAGCATGTTTGTGAAACTATGACAATAATCCCAGTATTTGGGAGTATTATTCTTAAGGATTGGGGTTTTGTTTCTGGCACAGCTGCTGTTTGTTCCGGAACTTTTGGTCTACTTTAAAGTTATAGCTTAGCTAGCTAGTTAGCACATCTGTGTTGTTGTCATGGATGCTGATTTCCTGCTCGCCATTCAGCTACAGGATCAGTTCGATAATGAATTTGAGACTTCATTCCTGTCGTCGAACGACTCCGACGGCGATGACTTTGGGCAGAGCAGTAAGAAACGGAAGGTGGAGGCGGCAGGAAGAGGAGACGATGCTGTTCCCGGCTGGAAGCCGAGTTCTCAGCCTGAGCGGCCGCTGAGCATCGTGGACGAGTCCTGGGAGATGCTGGACCCAAACCCAGATGTGAGGGCCATGTTCCTGGAGTTCAACGACACGTTCTTCTGGGGGAAACTGAGCGGAGTGGAAGTGAAGTGGAGCCCCAGGATGACACTGTGAGTTTTGACACGTGTGGCTCCACAAACTATACAATTATTTAATTATGTACATTAAAACACTGTGTCACCGCACATATTTATAACGACACGTTGTAAAATGGGTTTCAGTCAGTGTGGCGAATATAAGACAATATTTACAAAGGATATATAGGATAAATAAGTACATTCTCCTGCTTATTTCTTTTGTTTTTCTTCCTGTAGATGCGCTGGCGTGTGTTCTTATGAAGGCCGAGGTGGACTTTGTTCGATCCGGCTCAGTGAGCCTCTGCTGAAGTTGAGACCCAGGAAAGACCTGGTGGAGGTGAGAAGGTTCAAGTTACGTTGGCGTTGATTTTTCCATCCATCCGGCATCTGCTGCTTGTTGCTTGTTGGATGGAGGAGTGGTGGCCCAGAGGTTTGAAGATGGGCCTGTGATCAGAAAGTCATAGGTTCAACTCCCGGTACCGTCAACATCAAAATGTGGGTGGAAAAGGTGGAACACCCACACCTCCCTCCACCCTCATTCGCCCCACTCTGGGTCCCTGAACAAGGCCCTTAACCCCCACCATCTGCTCCCTAAACAGGTCTCTCTTGAAAATGAGTTCTTGTGTCTCAATGAGACTACCTGGATATATAAAGTGTAAACGACAAAAATAAATAAACAAAGTTCCGGAGTTGGCTCGTGAGGGCAGCAGCTTGAGCAGCGCTTCTTGGAGGACTCCCAAGATGTTCCCAGACAGTCTCACCATCTGTCCTGGTCTTCTCAGAGTCTCCTCCCAGTTGAATATGCACAGGAAACCTCCCTAGGGAGGCGTTCAGGGAGCATCCTTACCAGATGCCTGAACCCCCTCAACTAGCTCCTCTCGATGTGGAGGAGCAGCGACTCTACTCCGAGTCTCTCCTGATAACTGCCCTGTGGAGAAAACTCATTTGAACCGCCTGTACCTGCTGTCAATCAGTCTTTTAGTCATCTTGTTATAGACGTCTGCTTTTTTCTAGCTGTTAGTTACATTCTTAAAGTTTTTTTTGTTTCAATTTCTTGTACAATAAATTAGAGATCAAAACGCTAGAAGAGAGCAAAAATGTTTGTTCCTAATTGTTGTTGTTTTTTTCCACCTGTTTCCACAGACGCTCCTTCATGAAATGATTCACGCTCTCCTGTTTGTGACCCAAAACAACCGAGACCGAGACGGACACGGTCCCGAGTTCTGCAAACACATGAACAGAATCAACAAGACCAGCGGGACTAAAATTACTGTCAGTGTTTCTTTTAGTTTGAGTCTTGCCAGTTGAACACTTCACAGAATTCATCTGGAACGTCTTTTTTTTTTTCTTCCTTCTTCAGATCTACCACAGCTTCAAAGACGAGGTGGACGTCTACCGGCAGCACTGGTGGCGCTGCAGCGGGCCCTGCCAGAGCCGCCAGCCTTTCTTTGGCTATGTGAAGAGGGCCATGAACCGGGCTCCGTCCTCTCTGGACCCCTGGTGGGACGATCATCGGAGGACGTGTGGCGGGACGTTCACAAAGATCAAGGAGCCTGAAGGATACGGCAAAAAAAACAAGAAGGACGTTAAGAAGGATGGAAAACCCTCCGAGAAGAAGAGCGTAGGAAGTGGGAAGTCTTCTAATACAAGTAAAGGTAACACTTTTTACCTTTTCAGTTTTACTAAATAATCATAGGTAAAGATTATTGTCTGTTCTGAAGTAAATTATTTTGTGTTTCTGTTCAGGTTCTGGGGTCCAGGATATCCGGAACATCGTCCCTTTCAGTGGGAAGGGATTCCTCCTGGGAGGGAAGTCTCAGACCTCCTCGTCTTCGTCCTCCTCTCTCTCAGCACCAGTTCCTGTTGTGACACCTTCACCTGTTAAAAAACCTTCTGCCTCCGTACCTCCATTCAGAAATCTCCACTCTCCCGTTTGTTCTGGCTCGTCGGACCAAACCAAGCCCGGTGGAGCGTCCACCTCCGCAGGCGCAAAGCCCCCTGTGAAGAAGTCTGTTGGCAACACGAGAGTTTTTGTAAACGTCGGGGGCTCTCCTGTTAAAATTCCTAAACCTCCGAGCAGTTCTGGAAGCCAAGGGGCAGATAAACTCAAACAGAGGTCCATTCAGGATCTTTTCGAGAACGCGGACCTCAAGAAGTCCACGCCTCGGTTCTCGAACTCGAGCACGGAAACTAAAAGAGACGCGCTGCCACTGCTGAAGACTTCTTCGGTTTTCACCAAACAGGAAGAAACATCTTCATCCATCGGAGCTAAGACGAAGTTCTCACCTACAGCCGCCTCTGGAGGCAGCACCTCCAGATCAACCGGGTCCAAATATTTGAGTGGTTCTGGCGCCGGCTGCACACCTGGGGCTGCAGGTGGAGGGCAGACGCTGAGGAAGAGGCTGTGGGACGATCGCAGCAGCTCGGCCAGCATCTTTGATTTCTTCGAGAAAACGTTGGGGAGCAGTTCGGCCACGTCGAGGGAGAGAGGAGCAGCCACCTCCTCTTCATCAGGACCGCACGCTGCCTCCTCCTCCTCCTCCTCCTCCTCTGCAGTGATGGTCAGCTGCCCCGCGTGTCAAACTAAAGTCCAGGAGTCACAGATAAATCAACATCTTGACTCCTGCCTCTCCTGAAGGAGTTTTTAATTCAAATGTCTCCTAAAGAAGCTTCAGGGAGAGTTCAGCTTAATCTGGTTGAACTTTTAGATTTTGGTCGTTTATCCCAGTTTATGCTCAGTTTGTTTGCTAAATGGGATTAAAAGGTGTTTCAGTGCCAACTTTTATAGATTTTATTCGTTGCTGCTCTGTAGTTATGAGAAATCTCTCGAGTGCCTCAGCAGAGCAGCAGGTGTGTGTGAAGATGAAGTTTTTTTAAAGGTTTTAGTGTCGTCAGACAAAATTAGTCTTTTTGTTTCGTTGTTTTTGGACTAAAGAATCAGATCTGTGCCAATCAAACAAAAAATACAAGTCTGAGAGGAAATTTAATAAATAAGTATTTCATAAATAAAGCATTACATTTGAAAACAAAATATTTATTTTGATGAATAATTTTTTTTTTTTACTTGGTTGTCTGATTTAAGAGGAAGCTTTTATTCTGACAGTTGTGTTGTTTCTGCTGATGTTTAGGCTTTTATTCTGACAGTCATGGTTGTGCTGGTAATGGACATGTTTGACTTTCAGAATAAAAGCCTCTTAAAGCCAGTTCTTTGTGTCTTAACAGGTGGGCAGCATTTTTTTTCCAAAGTGCCACATAGAGAAATGGAAAATAAATGTTCTTTATGACAGAATAATCTAGAAGACCTTTTATTGTAGCATAATTAGCGTACTATATAAAACAAGTCTTTCCATAATCCTTTAGGAATATAAGGTATATTCTGTAAGTGGCTCTTGTGACAGTATATTTATTACACGTTAGCTTAACATGTTATACATGTTAGCAGAAATACGCAAAACAAACTTACATATTTGTGTTTCTAAGTTTATGGTTCAGTCTAGTTCTGGAAACACAATGACTTAAAAACATGTTTTTAAGTTTTCCATAAGATGTTTAACTTTCCTCAAGTCTTGTAGATAAAATGCTGCTTTTTTTTTTTTTTTAAGCCAATCTTTATTTAAAAAGCTGTGTGTTTTTTAACTAAAGATATTGGGGGGGGCTGATGGAGATTGTCTCAGGGCCACTTTTGGCCCTTGGGCCGTAAGTTGCCCTTGTTTTGTCTAACGGTAACGGACTAAACTAACAAAATAAAAGAAACTGGGCTCTTCTGACTAATTTTCAGCTTTAAAAATAAAAGCCTCATCTCCAGAAATAAAACACGACCGTCAGAATAAAAGCCTCAGGAGTAAGAATGAAGCAGACTGAATCCAGAAGCCAAATGAAGTGTTGAAATGTTAAAAGATCAATAACTTATACAACTTTATAAATACTTTCAAATAATTATTGTGATTCATTTTCCATCAGACTCGTTTTTTGTTTGGTTCAATCGAAGACTGTGACACTGTGAACTCTGACCCCGTCGTGTGTAGGAGAAGCTGCAGCAGCAGTTTTTATGAGATGAAGTGAAGGTTTGTGCCCCCCCCCCCCCCCCCCCCCCAGACCTGCACCAGCCCCCCCTCAGATTTAGTTTCCGTTGTCTTTTTATTTGTGCACATCTTCGCTTTTCCTTTGCGCTCGTCTGCAGCGTGACACGTTATTGATTATTCTCTGATGTCACCGCAGATTCCTCCTCAGCATCTCAGGTTGTACGTTCGACTCCACGTGCTTCCTGTGCGTGCTCTAAAGGGAAATGAGCACGGATTGTTTGGGATCTTATTGCAAAATAAAAGTTTAAAAGCTGATTATTACTTTGCATGATATTTTGTTCCACCCTGATGACTAAAATTAAACTTCTCAATTCACTGACATGCATTCCTTTATGACATCATCACACTAACTTGCACAGTAATGCACATCAGTCTGTGCTGGGAATGACTCAGCAGTTTAGGTCAGTTGGCTGCATCTTGCTTTAATGCTCAATCATGACTTTCTAGAAGTTTCATTCAATTCCGTCACGGGGTTTCAACAAAGAGAGGCGGCAGATCGAGGGGCGTGATGGTGCGTGTGGGTGAGGTCAAAGGTCAGACTGCAGGAGGCCCAGCTGGTGATGGGGACCACACCCAGCAGACCTGACAGAGCGTGAGCGGAGCTTCAAAACCTTTTCTTCACTCGCCATCACAGTCCAGACCTGGGACGTACCGTAAACACTCGGAACAGCTGTGCAGCGAAAAATGAGTTCCCAAGAAAATGTTGGCAAAATAAAAACTATAAAGCTCTACTGAAACTTAAGAACAGATCTGGGTCTGGATCTGGACCTTGGCTCACCTGGACCCTGTTATAAACAGAGAAAATAAAAAGATCGCTTTAATGGGAAGAGAAATCATTTTGAGACGTTGTACCGCTTTTAAACACCTGGATTACAAATAAAGACAGTTTCAAAACAAAGACATCATGTTTCGGTGAAAATGTATTTATTGAAGCACCAAAGTGGAGTTAAGTCTTATGTTGAGGACTGAACGACTCCGAACCTTCCTGAGGTCCAGGTCCTGGTGTTTGTGGGGCAGCAGGTCTGCTGAGGACAGGAGGAGACCATGGTCCTCCCATATCATTTAAGTTTAACATTCCTTGGGTGAATGCATGTCGCCCGCCACATTTCATGCCTTAAACTCAAATCATCCCATGCTGAAAAGAGTGACAGTTGTTTTGGTCCAACCTGGTGAACGTTGTGCAGGATCTCATGCAAAATTGTGAAAACTCACTAGATTTTTTTTTAGTGCTCAGAGTAAATCATGGAAAGGAATATCAGCTACTACCACACCGAACTTTAGCTCAAAGTCTCAAAAAACTGACTCAGTTACACAAAGTTTTGACTTTGCTGTGGCGGCCATCTTGAATTAGGTCAACTCCAGAACTTAGTCAGTCGTAGATGAACATCCAATGACAATTTCCTGGAAGCTTCATTAAAATCCAATCGGAGATTTATTAAATACTCTGGTAACAGACTATTTACCAGATTCGCACCTTCGGACGCCTCCAGTTTGAGCTTCCTGTCCCAGTGAAGTTATTTTTGTTTCTGAAGAACACGATGATGGTCCGGTGTTGAACTTGAGGCCACCAAACTTTCTCCTTCATATGTTCTCACATATTTCTGCTTCAGTGGGACTTTAACCCCAGAACCCAGCAGTCACTGTAATCTGTCTCTTCCTGTTTCACTCTAGGAGGAAGCTGACGTCCTTGTCCCCGTCCTCTTCAGAGGTCCCCCTGCCAGCAGCTGCTCGTCCCTGTTGACCCCTGCCCTCCCTAACACACTTCCCTTCAAGCCCATTGTCTCTTCCTGCCAGACGGGGTCCAAGCCCAACGCAGAGCTGGAACCGAAGCACACGCAGGGGTCACTGTGGCTCCAGGAGGCGGCCATTGTTCCGTGTGGCTCCACGGATAAATTAAAAACTTGTTTTACAGCCTGCGAGATGTGAAGTTCATCGCCCCTCCTACATGTCAGAGATTATAGATGACAACAAGTGGCGCTCCATCCAGAGCACCACGTTTACCGTGAGAAGCATTTTGTTTCGGAGCGGACATCTTTGGACGATCATTAGGTGGATTAAATCAAGTCGTTGTGCTTTTATCCAAGCAGATTACCGCAGATTACCGCAACCATTTCCGTGCTCCTCTGTGGGGGCGTCGTGTGTCTAATCCTCTGATCTCAAGGGCCAGCCGTGATGATGATGATGAGTAAAGCCTAAATCCACTGGACATAAAGCAGACGCTCATTAAAACTATCTTTAAGATGTGCAGCTGCTGGCTGTCGACTGGCGGCTAATTGTTTCAGGAGGATTAAGAAAAGAACTTGGATTTATATTTCTTATTTAGACGATGAACCTCACGTTGAAGGAAAAAAAAATTAACAGAAAACGTGAGTTTCTAAATGCATGAACTTGTTTATGTTTGGTTTTTAATGATGGAGCTTTGGATGCTGCACTTTTCTTAGACCTGTCTAAAGCTTCTGACACTGTGGACCATGACGTCTTGTGTCATAAGCTCAGAAATTGGTTTCTCAGATCACACTGAGGGTTGGTTCTCTAATTATCTCTCAGGTCGGAGGCAATGTGTTCAACGTAACGGTGCTTCTTCCAGTTATCTAACTGTTAACAATGGTGTACCACAAGGCTCAGTCTTAGGACCCACTCTCTTTACAATCTACATAGGTAATCAGAATCAGAGTGCCTTTATTGTCATTATACACAGTACAATGAAATTAAGAGCCACTCCTTTTTCCAGTGCAAAAACACGCCTTAAGAAAACACACACTAAACACACACTAAAAATATAAAAAATGTAACGCAATATAGATATAATAATGAAAGTAAAAAATACAAGTATTACACAATTGTATTGCACATCATGGTTATTAGTGAGGTAGTTAAGGTGACTGAGAGTATGAAATGTCAGTAGTATTGCACAATAGAAGTCCAGGTGTTTGTGAGGTTAGATGATTAAATCAGTGCATGTGTGAGTTCAGTGTGGTGATGGCTTTCGGGAAAAAACTGTTCTTGAATCTCCTGATGCATGCTCAATAATCCAGGTAGAAAAATCTAAAAAGGTTAAATCTGGTCCTCTGGACATTCAAAAAAACAAAA
>NC_056509.1:43999235-44005139 GCF_014905685.2 Nematolebias whitei
TTTTGTTTTTTTGAATGTCCAGAGGACCAGATTTAACCTTTTTAGATGTTCTTGAATCTGTTTGTTCGTGTTCTGATGCACCTGTAGCGCTTCCCTGAAGGTAGCAAGTCAAACAGTTCAAAACCCGGGTGTGAACAGTCCATGATTATGTTTTCTGCTCTGTTGAGGCAGCGTGATGTGTAAATGTCCATCAGGGAGGGGAGCGGGCAGCCAATTATCTTTTGTGCTGTCTTGACTACTCTCTGAAGCCTCTCCCTGTCAGCCAGGGTGCAGCTGCCGTACCATACTGAGATACAGTATGTCAGCAGGCTCTCCATGGACGAGCGGTAGAAGGTCAGCAGCAATTTTGTGTTCAGGTTGTGCTTCTTAAGGACTCTTAAGAAGTGTAGTCTTTGCTGAGCCTTCTTGATGACCGCTGTGGTGTTCTCTTTCCAGTTTAGGTCAGCAGAGATATGGACACCAAGGAATCTGAAAGTGTGAACCCTCTCTCTCCACGCACTCGCCATTGATGTAAAGGGGGTCTAGGTTGGTGCTGTGCTTCCTGTAATGTAGGTCAGATCATCCCTGGTGCATCCTTACATTTCTATGCTGACGACACAGTTGCTTATTGTCGAGTTAGAACTGTTGCTAAGGTTTTCCAGCTTCTAGTCTGCATTCATCATCATCCAGTCGGATTTGTTTTGTCTCAAATTGGTGCTAAATGTTGACAAAACCAAAAGGATGTTTTCAAACAGGAAGTCGGTCCCAGCAGTTCTTCCTTCTATCTTATCTATGAATGGTGTTCCTGTTGAGTTTGTCGATTCAGTAAGAGTACCACTGACTGCAGCTCCTTGCTACAAGATGGCCGCTAATTGCCACCAGCTGTCAGCCATCCCCCTGATGAGGATCCACACTACTTAAGGCTGCAGTCCAGTGATACTCTTTGCTGGAGCATGAGCCTTCAATGGTTCTTGTGCCTTCGACCTGTATATTTAAATCTACTTGCCTGATCTCTCTTGTCTTTAGTTATCCAGTTTCCTTGGTCCTGGTTCTCCCCGGTCCAGTCCTGGTTCTCCCTGGTCCTGTCTTAGTTCTCCTTGTGCCTTAATGCTTCCACCTCAGTCCCGTCCGACAACTCTGGCTTCTCATCCCTGGAGCTCCCTTTTTGGATCTGTGCCCTCGCACCTCATCCAGCCTGTAAGAGAAAACATTCGTCAGATTAATATCTCGCCTAAATCACACAGCCGGACCCACCTGATCATCTCCTCCCTCCCCAGGAGCTCCAGAGGATCAACTTATGTTTTTCACTGTAAATAATAAACACCGTTATCTTTGCAATCCCTGAGTCTTGTCTCGTTCTGGGTCTCGTAGAACTCTGGGTTTCCTGAGTCGTAGCAAATTCTTACAAATACTTGCGTATTTTGGTCGATCTTTCAAGCCTCATGTTGAAAACTTGGTACGCAAACTGAAAGTTAAACTGGGTTTCTGTCTCAGAAACAGATCCTAACTCTGAATCAATCAACCTTTATTTATACAGGTAAATCCCATTGAGCCTCGAGGACTCATTTACAAGAGAGACCTGAAAGTTAGGAAACATCTTGTAACTGACTTTCCTTCCCTCCATTGACTACGGTGACATTATTTACATGAACGCTCCTGCAAGCACCCTGCAGATGTTGGACACTGTATCACGGTGCACTCATAACTGGCTGTAACTGTTGTACCCACCACTGCACCCAGTATTCACTGGGTAACTGGTTTCATCTTTAAATCCCTTCTTGGTCTGCTGCCTTCATACAGTTTATCTCCTCCTACATGTCATTGTGTGAGTGCAGCTACAGCATGCACTCTCAGGACATCATTACCTGCAGCGTCCTCTCAGTACGGACTGATTTCAGCAAAAGGGCCTTCTTCTACTCCGCTCCTGTTTCCTGGAATATCTTGCAAAAAGATCTGAAGTTGTCAACTTTGACCTCTCTAAGGGATTTAAAAAAATTAAGTTCATGGCAAAAACCAACACAGACATGTTCCTGTTTTTAGTATTTTAACCCGTTTCATAATGTATCTCGTTTTTATTTTGTTTTATATCACTACTTTTATTTACTTTTCATTTTATATGCTTTTTATGGCTGTTTATTGTTGTGTGTACCTCATCTGCTTTTTTTTTTATTTTTAAACAGATCTCTGTTGAAAATGAGTCCTCGTGACTCAATGAGACCAACTTGTATAAATAAAGGCTGAATTAATGTGAGTCTCATAAACTTTACATGAATGGCAGCATTTCAGAAAGCGATGCACGATTTACTGAAATAATTTAAAGATGCAAACAGATTAAAACAGTTATTCCATATGCTGCGTGATGAGAGCGGTCTCAAAAAATACAGTTATTAAACGTTTAGCGTCGTCTTTGTGGGAGTCTGTGTTTATTTAGAAATAATCACTTTATTGGGATTTAACATGAGACTGAATGAAAACACAAAAGGGGTTTCATCTTTTTGGGAAACTTCTTTTTCTTTTTGGATTATTTGCATAGAAACAAGTGACTAAAAAGATCTGTCTTATCTTATATTCAAATAATTTCAGTGAAGCAGTGACGAGTCCAGGGCTTCGTGTGTGTGGTTCACTTGGCCTTTCTGCAGAACGTGTGCGATGCTTTTGTGCGATGGGGTTCTTTATTATTGCGATGGCTCTGTAGGCTTGGGGGGTGGAAATACAACCCACCATCTGTCCTTTGTACTCAAACTATTGTCTTTCAAACACACACTCCTTGTCATGACCTCTGAACGCACCACGCTGTCATCTGAGGAAATCAGTCAGCTTTGTTTTATTGAAGGAACTCCAGTTAAAACAAATCTGACGTTAAAGTTTGTTGACTGTTATCTAGTTAGGAAGTTATCTTTGTTTCTAATGTCTTATTATAAACATTTGCAAATGTAAAAAAAAAAAAAATAAGGAAAAAAGGACCAAGTGATTCTTGAATCCAGTTTTAAAACAGGACAACCTACCAATCAGAAGAAGAGGAAAAACAAAACATAAATTATGTCTCAATTAAATCTGTTTTTGTACATGTTTGTTTGTTAAGTGTTTGTGGGGAAACGCCCAGCAGCCAAATGACAGGAAGAGGTTTCACCGCTCAGCCAAAAGCCACTTTTTAGACAAGTTACAGCAATGAAAACAAACCTGACCGGAAATTAGTTTCAAAATAAGAGCACCAAAACTTTAAAAAGTTTGACTAAATTTGATGTTTCTGCATACATTTGTAAGTTGTGTTATGCTTGGGCAGAAAAAAGAGTTTCTATTAATATTATTAAACTTTTGAAACTCAACAGTTGTAGTTGTAAGGCAGAAAAACTTATAGATTAGTAAATTCCCTATAGTGTCTTATATGCACTGTTTTGTTTATGTGCTGCCAGTAAATTGCTAAAGAATCAGATTTTTGCTTTCTAAAATGGTATTTCTGCAAAGAGATGTGGATAGACAAATAGATTAAAATGTAGTTCACTTTAATTGTGGTATGTCCTTGGTTCTGGTGACTAAACGCTCGTCTTTCAGTAAAAGTTCCCAACACGCTCACACATTCAAAGTAGAAACAGTTTTAACCTTTTTGTTGCGTTTATCTGTCCGTTTGTTTCTTAATAAATCAATCAGACACATTTTGTTGTACAAACTCGTTTTATGAACATGTTCGTGATTGTAGAGCAGTGGCTCCAGAACTGTTCTTCTATCCTCAAAGAAATAGTGGCAGAGCTTTGTAACTGTGCAAAAAACAATATTAAACAATGTTGAAAGCACAATATAATCATCTGTTGCTATGATACTTTTATTGATTTATTAAGATTGTACGTATTAATTTTTATTATTAGATATGGCGAGAATATGCTATTACCAATCTTATTACACTTAATTTGATTTCTGGAGCTTATGTGGTGACCCTCACCAGATGTTTCATGACCCAAAGTGGGAACCCCAACTTTGGGAACTACTGCAGTAGACATGAAAGTCTGTAAATAATTCTACCAGTAATGTTGTATTTTACCTTAATTCAGTGTTTGAATCTCAGATTTGAATTCACAAATTCCTGCCCAGTCAAACTTTAAGAATCTCCCTCTTGTGCAAATATGGTCAATGCAGGTAGCAGTAGCGAACAATCAAGATTAAAATAAAAGCTTGCAAAATAATACCATACCATACCAGCTTATTTATAAAGCTCTTAAAACAGCAACAAGGCCAACCAAAGTGCTGTGCAGCAAAAACAAAACAAGCAAAGGACATAAGATAAAATACATACATCCAAATAGATAATGATAAGAGCTAAATTGCTAAACGTTATAGAATACAGAAAAGTTAAAATCAACTCACACAGTGTTAAAAGCCTGGGAACAAAACTGAGTTTTTAAACGAGACTTAAAAATAGTAAGTGAAGGAGCCTGCCTGACATGTAGTGGTAACTCATTCCACAGTTTTGGACCTGCAACAGAGAAGGTTCTGTCACCTCCGAGCTTAAAACGAGTGCCTGGAACCAATAAAAGCATCTGGTCTGCTGACGTCATATGGCTGCAGCAGATCGGCGAGACAGGAGGGGGCAGAAATGCTCAGAGATTTAAAAACACACAAAAGTATTTTTAAATGAATTTGAAAGTGAACTGGGAGCCAGTGAAGGGAGGCCAATACTGGTGTAATGTGCTCGCATTTACCTGTACCAGTTAAGAATCGGGCTGCTGCATTTTGCAACAGAGGTCTGACCGATTCAAAGTAGATAAAAATAATTAATGTAGAATATCTTCATTTATAGAATAAACGTTTCGAAATTAAAATATTGAGCTGAAACGTTTTAAACATAAATTTAATTTAAAAGAAAAGAAAAAAAATCCACAAATCATGTATCAAAATGTGTGCTTTTATTTTTTGTACCGGCATACCGGAAGTCGCCTTTCTTCTTCGGTTACCTTAACATGGCGTCGCTGCTGGTCGCCTCGAGCACGTAGAGGGAGCCACGGCTGTTTCTCGGTGTGTAGCGCGAGGCGAGGTTCTGTTCGCTCCCCGTCCGGTTCCCTGTAATTACAAGCAGTCGGTGAGCAGTCGGGACGATGAACGGTAAATCGGCGAACGGCACGGCGGGAGGGATGGCCTGCATCGAGGGTCTGCCGCCGCTGCCGAAGAGCCTGAGCGGGCTGCTGAACTCGAGCGGCGGCTCGTGGAGGGACATGGAGCGGCTGTACGTGAAGAAGACCATGATCCAGGACGACCTGAGCCGAGGCAGGAGCTCCGGCGACAGCCTGCTGGCCAGCAAGCCGGCCAACCTCGACGCTGCGCTGGCTCTCCTACGGAAGGAGATGGTAAATGTTTTTAAACGAGTGTTTTTTCTCCTCCGCAAGGAGCCGTTTAATCCTCGCGCAGCCTGACTCGTAGAAAACAAGTGGTTCGGATCGTCTCTGGGGTAAACTGCGTATCGATTATAAATAAATGATTAACTTTCAGAGATATCGCTCTGTTGAATACACATGGAGCAAACAAAGCATGTGAGGAGCTTCATTTAACTGGATGCAGGAGAAGATCACTAAAATAAACCTCATCTTCCTCATAGGCACGAGGAACCAGCTCTGTATGAGGTGCCGTTTGTAAAGTTAGTCTTCAATTAACAACAATATTTTGGTTTATTTAGCCTTTCATAAGAAAAAAGTTTTTTTTTCAAAGTCATATTTTCACCACGTTATTCATACATTTGTAAATGTCATCATTACAAACTAAATATTTAATTTCCAAGCTAAATATTTATAGTTTACAACTTAAATACTTCACTTGCAAGTTAAATATTTAGTTTACAACTTAAATACTTCACTTGCAAGTTAAATATTTACTTAGCAAGCTAAATATTTAGTTAGCTCCACACTAAATATTTAGTTTACAAACTAAATGTTTATGTCC
>NC_056509.1:44005149-44039019 GCF_014905685.2 Nematolebias whitei
AATGTTTATGTCCAAGATAAATGTTTAATTTACAAACTAAATATTTATTGTCCAAGCTAAATATTTCATTTCCAAACTACACATTTAATTTTTAAGCTCATTATTAAATTCCTGAACTAAACTGAATTAAATTTGCTAACTAAATATTTAGCTCAGACCTAAATATTTATTTTCCACACTAAGCATTTAATTTCCAAAAAATATTTTATTTGATAACTAAATATTTAACCTGCAAGTTAAAAATTTAGTTTGTAAATTTAACGTTTAGCTTGGACACAAACATTTAGTTTGTAAACCAAATATCTAGTGTGGAACAAAATATTTAGCTTGCTAATTAAATATTTAACTTGAAAGTTAAGTATTTAGTTTGTAAACTGACATTTATAAATGTATGAACAACATGGTGAAAATTTGACTTTGAAAAAAAAGCTATGTTTTAATCTTATGAAAGGTTAAATAAACCAAAATGCTGCTGTTAATTTTTGACTATATAATTTACAAACGGCACCCCATAGCCCTGTAGCTCAGGCTTACATATCAGTAAAAACATCTGTTTAAATGAGACGAGAAGGGTTAATCTTTACACGTCTGAACTGGCATTCTGATAACTTTTGTGGGTTTTTACACAATCACCGTTGAGGGTTTTATTTACCTTCCTAAATGTTTCAATTTACCGAGCAAATCAACTCTTATTTGCACATTCTCTACAGTTCTTGTACAGTTTACGCATCGACACATGGAAATGTTTCGTTTCACGGCTATAGGATTTATGGTTTAATGGAGACCCAGCAAAGTTAAGTCAGGTCCTCTGGATGGTTTCTTTATGTTGAAACGTTTCGTCTTTCATCCAAAGGACTTCATCATTCCAAGGCGCCACAACAAACGGTCCCATAAGTAGCACACTCGCATAGTGAGCCAACCGGTTTGATGGTGATAAGATGGTTTCTGGAGTCCACCCTCTCCTTAATTAAGGACTTTAACAATGGGATTAATGCTCAAATTAATGGGATTAATCTGTATAAATAAAGGTTGAATGAATCCTTAACTTTATTACCTGGATTATTAAGCATGAACTTTGATGATATAATGGAGAGCTCACACACCCAACCTTTCGTAGACTCCCATCGTATCTGAGCTCACGATTTTCTTGCCAAAAATTAAATATCCATTTAACTCGAAGATCCTTCATGAAACATTGTAAATGCATAAAAAAATAACACATTCAGGAGTTAATTTTAATTTAAACTTCAAGTTTTCACACAGCAACTGTTTGAGGCTTACTTTCTATAAGTTTGTTTTTGTCTACCTGTCATATTAGGAGTGAAATCAGGGAGTGAGAGACAGGCGTGTGTGGTTACCGAGGTTACTCAAATGACCCTCTAGCAGCAGCCTTTTATTTATTTTTTTAATCTTGGTCCTTTACGGTTTAAATATCAACATTTTGTTGTCTAAAAGTAAATCCTAAATTATTATGGTAACTAGAGGAATTGCATTTCCTGAGAAATTGTAGTGTGAATGCTTATTGCTTAAGAACTTGCTGAAAAACAGATGAAATAAGCTAAAAAAAACAAAAAAAAAAACAGGCTGAAATGTAGCTGAAAGGGAAGAACAAGCCTAAGTTAGCAGACGAAAGCAGAAAGAATCGATATTTTCTAAATTAGGTTTAAATAAACAGAAATTGGCTAAAAAGCTGAAATTAACAAAAAAAAAAACCCTGAAAAATAGCTGAAAAATAGCTGAAAAGGCAAAAAAGGTTAAACTACCAGAAGGAAGCGGAAGGAGCTGAAATTAGCAACAACAAAAAAAGAGGAATTAGCTGAAACAAATTAACATCAAAAGAGCTATTTTTTAAATCAAAAAGCTAAATAGTAGCTAAGATAGAAGCTGAAACTAGTAGAAAAAAGTGCAAAGGAGCATAACAAGCTGAAATTAGCATAAAGAAATTAATTAAGCTGAAAGTAGGCAAAATTAACATGAAAAACTTGAATTAATCTGAAATTAGCTAAAGAATGCTAAAAGGCTAGCTGAAAGTTTAGAACACACTTAAATTAGCAGAAAAAGCAGAAAAAGCACACGTTTGTCCAGTTAGGCTGAGCATAAAAAAGAGGAAATTATCTGAAAAGAGCTAAACTCGCTAAAAACAGCTGAGTAGTACCTAAAACAGCCAAAAGAAGCTTAATTTACCAGAAGGAAGTGGAGAGAGCACTTTTTTTTTTTTTTTTGCTGAATTAGGCTGAAAAAAGAAAAAAAAAATTATTTTTTAATTCTGGAATTAGCTGAAAAAGCTAAAATTAGGATAAAACAGCTAAATAGTAGCAGAGAGAGCAGAAAAGCTGAAACTTGCATAAAAAAAGCTGAAAGGAGCTTAACAAGCTGAAATTAGCAGCAAAAAGTTAGAAGATGCGCAAAATTGTTGTAGTTAGCAGAAACAAGCTGAAAGGATAAAAAAACAGCTGAAATTAGCTGAAAATAGCAACAAGAGTTTAAGTTTGCACAAAGAAGCTGAAAGCAGCTGAACCAGAACAAAATGTGGAAGGTGCAGTATAATGTTGGAAACGGATCAAAAGATTTTAAGGATGTAAAATAAGCTCAATTAATTTTGTATGAGAGAAAACATGGCTGAAAAGGCTAAATATTTCAAAAAGCTAAAGTTGCACCAATACCAAAAGTCATGGCAGGATTGTCCTGAAAGAGCCGAACGCTTTGATTTATGATTTGTTGAAATAGCACAAAAGTTGTGGAATGATTAAAAAGTAAAATGGATCACAACAGAGTGTTCACACTATGAGCGTTAATGGAAATAAAACCGGATGTTTGCTCCGTTTTCAACGTGAAGGTGAACTCGGAGTCCTCCGGTGAACTGAACCTGACCTCAGGTCCGTTCAGATGTCGTCAGAGCCGAACCATCATCCCAGACTTGTTTACTCGCCCGGCAGCAGATTTCATCATGGAGCTGAACTCGTTTGTTTTCAAACAAAACGATCAAAAAGCCAAACTGTTGATGAAAACTACCGTATCCTTTTTACCGTCCGGTTTTTCCCGTTTCTGCAGATAATTTCCAGGTGAAGGTTGATTTTTTTGCTGCGTTTGCAGACATCTTAATAGTTGGTCTTTGTCTCGTATTTTAAAGTGTCTTTTTCAGCAGATTTATTGTTTTACGCAACTTTTTTTCCTTCACGATAAAAAATATGCCCCTTGTTAAACTGTAAGCAACCAATACATAAAACGGAACCAAAAGGTCCGTACTATATTAAAAATATAATAAACCTAAAAGTTGTGTTCATGGTTCTGTCTAGGTTTGTTTTTCACCCCATCGTTTAATTTGCTTGATAGTTGTTTTTTTTGGTGAAATAATTTAGTTTTTATTTCTGACCGTCTCTTTTGCTTCATTTTCTGTGTTTTGTTTGTGAACTTTGATTTCTGATACGTTAAAGTTTTACTCAGCATAATCAACCTTTATTTATACAGGTAAATCCCATTGAGCCTCGAGGACTCATTTATTGGCGCATCTCATTGGCGCAGAGGTTAGAGAGGTGGGCTTGTGATCCAAAGATCGCCGGTTCACACCCCGGCCCCGACAACATCAAAATTGTGGGTGGGGTAGGTGAAACACCCACACTTGCCCCCACCCTCATTCGCCCCACTCTGGGCCCATGAGCAAGGCCCTTAACCCCCACCATGTGCTCCCTAAACAGGTCTCTCTTGAAAATGAGTTCTCGTGGCTCAATGAGACTAACCTGGATAAATAAAGGCTAAATGAAAAAAAAATGAAAAAATTTACAAGAGAGACCTGATTTCAACAAAGAACAATGGACAACAGCAACAACAATAAGCAGTTATAAAAACTCATACTAGTTTTTTTTTTTTTTTTTTTTTTTTTTTTAACAAATAGGATGGCTAAAAGGAAAAAGGTAACAAAACCAAAAAAAAACTGCTAGATTCCGAGACAAATGTATAAAACTAAAAACAGGAACATGTCTGCATTGGTCCCTGCCAGGAGTCCAACAGATTCTTAAAGCCACTTAGAGAGGTCAAGGTCGAGAGCTTCAAATCTTTTTGTAAGATATTCCAGGAAACAGGAGCGGAATAGGAGAAGGTCCTTTTGTCTAGTTCAGTCCTCACTGAGGGAACACTGCAGGTAATAATGTCCTGAGAGCGCACTCCGTAGCTGCACTCACGCAGAGACATGTAGGAGGAGATGTATGAAGGCAGCAGACCAAGAAGTGATTTAAAGATGAAAATATACCAGTGAGAGAGTCTGCGTGAAGTTAATGATGTCCAGTTAACCAGTGAATACTGGGTGCAGTGGTGGGTACGATAATCACAGCCAGTTATGAATCTTAGTGCACCATGATAGACAGCATCCAACATCTGCAGGGTTCTTGTAGGAGCGTTCATGTAAATAATATCACCAAAATCAATGGAGGGAAGGAAAGTCACAGATACAAGGCGTTTCCTAGCATTCAGGGTTAGACAGGATCTGTTTCTGAAAAAGAAACCCAGTTTAATTTTCAGTTTCTTTACCAAGTTTTCCACATGGAGCTTAAAAGAAAGATGTGAGTCGACCAAGATACCCTAATATTTATAGGAATCAACAAACTCAATGGGGACACCATTTGAGGATAAAATCGGAGGAAGAACTGCTGGGACCAACTTCCTATTTGAAAAAAGCATCCCTTTGGTTTTTTCGGCATTTAGGACAAGTTTGAGGTGAAACAAATCAGTCTGGATGATGTTAAATGCAGATTTCAGAAGCTGGAAAGCCTTAGCAACTGTTTTAGCTCGACAATAAACAACTGTGTCATCAGCATAGAAATGTATGGATGCATTAGGGATAAAGAGGTGATTGTTCAGCATTTAGTTATCAAATGTTTTGAATCAACAAAGTTAATCTAAAAAAAGGCAGTTTTTTTTTTTTTTTTTGGCATTTTAAGACTAAACAATAGATTTGTCAATAAACATTGCTGAACGTCAGCTGAAATCAGCTGAAGAAGCTGAAACCCAAAATTAACGCTATTAGAACAAAAGCTAAAACCAACAGAAGTGTAGCTAATAGCTCAATCCAATGAAATGGTATGTAAAAAACTAAAATTAGAGAGATATTAGTAGCAATAAACTAAAGGGAGAAAAAAAAAAAAAAAAAAAAAAGCTGAATGATCAAATAAGCGAAACAGTAGATATAAGCCAAAATTAAGTCGGGCAAATGCTAGGACCAGCAAAACTTTTGCTAAAATCTTAAATTAGCAAAACAGTTGCTACAATTTAAGATGAACAAAAAAGCAGCTTAAAGCTACAACTATCTGATTGACTTCTTTTTAGAACAATAACTAAAAGCTAAAGCCAGCAGAGCAAAAATTGGAAAACGGTAGAAATCAGCTACAACTATCAAAACAACAGCTGTAAGCTAAAAATGAAATGCTGAAGTAAATTCCAAAGAGCACAAAGTTTGTCAAAGATGTGACGAGAACTCAGTTTCTTTCTGAGAGAAACGGATTTCAAAACAAAATACTTAAACTATAACTGCTACGAGGCCTGTCGCGATAAACAATTAATCAATTAATCGCACGATAAATGAAAATTATCGACCTCATTTTCATTTATCGGCTTTATCGTTTCTTCATGTCTCTTTCTAATGAAGACACTGGATGACAAAAGGCTCAACTTCGGTGCTCTTCACTGACCCCGCCCTTTCTCTCGTCTCTTTTAAATTAGTTTTAAACGTCCAAAATAGCATTTTTGGATTGTTAAAAGCAGCTAAGCCGAGAAGCTAAGCTAACGGGTTGACCTCGGGGGAAAAAACCTCCATCTTATTGAAGCTCCAAAATTCACAGTTGAAACTTGTGCCGTTGTGTAAAAAGTTGTTTTTCCTCTGCAAAAAGAAGCTGAGAACTTGTTTACTGATTTTTTTTATTTTTTTATTAAAAGCTTTGTTTGACAAATGCTATGCTAAAGAGCTCAAACTACACCGAGCGTCTGCCATTTTGAGAACAGAATTAAGGAGAGAGAGACAGCCCATGTCACGTCAAGGGACCTCCCTCCCATTTTTTTTAAAGAGACACGCTGCTCACTCCCTCACTATCCATCCTTCGGTTCAGTCTTATGCTGCCATCCAGTGATCAAAAAAAGTACTACACTCAAAACAAATTAACCAAAATTCTCTTTAAATTTGACAATAATTACTAATTATTGTCAAATTTAAAACAATATTATCGTTTATCGCAATAAATTCTGAGACAATTTGCCCAGCAAAATTTATCGTGACGGGCCTAACTGTTACAAACGGCAAAATATATTGTCCAAATGTCCTCAAGTAGCTGAACGTTCTGATACCAGAATGGCTGAAACGGCTAAAAGTTTACTCAAGTAGCTTGAACGAGAAACTAAACGAGCTGACTCAGCATTCACATTTTTAAGCTGCAGATTAAGCTTTTCTAGACACTGCATGGAAATTCCTCCACATGTTAACTTTGATCTTGGTGTGTGTGTGTCTGTGTCCACCCTCAGGTTGGGCTGCGTCAGCAGGACATGTCTCTGCTGTGCCAGCTGTGGTCGCTCCACGAGTCCATCCAGGAGTACAAGGGCAGCTGCCACGACCTGAGCGCCGCCTCCAGCCTCAGCATGATGGAGAACGGCTACTTTGACGAGGACGACGAGTTCTACCCGGAGCCGGGGTCCACTCCCACCGGGGAGCAGCCGGACGGAGACGTCGAGGACGGGACGACGGTAGCGTCCAAGAACGGCAGCGGCAAAGACGACAGCTGGGACTCCTTCCACGTCACCATCTGAGGCCTCGCTCGGTGTTTTTCTGGACTCATACTTTGTGGTGGACGGACTGGCTTGAGGAAAAGTTCACGGCTTCAGAAACCTGTGAGAAGGGAGCGTCTGGTTGGAGACGGCAGCGTTTGCTTTGTTGTTTGAGCAGAGGTGAAAAGGTCCGGCCGAACCTCGAACTTTTCCTCAGGTGAAATAATCATCAGCTTGTGCTGCAGAATCTTATCAAACCGCCGAGACACGAGACTGAATGTTTCGTCAAATAAACTAAACTGGGAGACACAACTCTTTATCAACAGCTCTGCTGCGTCTGCCAGCCTGAACCTCTCCTTTTCTACACAAAATATATGAAAGTTATTTATTATATAATATAAACATCAGAAAAGTCTTTTTTTCTTCTTCTTGTAAACCCTAAACCAGAGTTTTGTTTTAACCGTTCATAACTTTTCAAAGGACAACACGAAGAACATTTTTGGACGAGTTGATTGAGACTAAGTAATAATTGTATTTAAACCAGCAGAGATGGACGAGATCTTATGAACAACCTGCGCTGTGATGAGCTCCTGCAAACTCTTTACGTTTTAAGTTCTGCATGTGGCACAGGAGTTCCTTCCATTTCAGTCATATCCACAATCAGAGGTTTAAATCACATTTCTTACAACCTGAGTGACGTTCTCGGCATCCTTCTCGTTCATGATAATGTTGGTCTCACCAATGTTGCGATCGAGACCTGGTTTGCATTCGCTAGCTGTAATGTTTTTTACATTTCTAAATGTATCAGAGGAGACGTCACTGTGGCCTTTGAATATTTCTAACAGGAACTTGGACAGGAAACGGGGTTTTTACTTGGATGCGTCCTCCATCCAGGTCCTAACAGATCTTGTCTTAGGACAATGCCCTCTAATGGGTCTAACAATAACTTAAGGTATGCCTAGACCTTTGGCTGAAGGGGACCAGCTTCCCTGTTTAAGTTTGAAGCCCCGCCCCCATTGGTCATTGACCTCGATTT
The DNA here is from genome assembly GCF_014905685.2 of Nematolebias whitei. NCBI lineage: Eukaryota > Metazoa > Chordata > Actinopteri > Cyprinodontiformes > Rivulidae > Nematolebias > Nematolebias whitei. The sequence goes on from NC_056509.1 coordinate 44,012,930, forward strand.
AAAAAATGAAAACAACACACCAGATAAAGTTCATCAGGTCTCAGTGTTTCCTCTAGTTTACTTGCCTTGGCAGGGCGCTCGCGCTCATGTCTTCCATGATTTTTGTCGACCAGGGTGGGGGGTGTAGACGGAGACACGTCTGTGTTGCGCGCTGTTTGTGGGATGGGTGTGGAGACGGCTCAGCGTGAGGGAAACCAAACGCTACCTAGCTTTTTAGCTAGTGCATCTGTATTGCGCACAGCTAGCTAAACGCTACGTCAATTCTGGTAGTTGTTAGCCGTGGGGGAGACGGCTCAGCGTGAGGGAAACTGAGCGCTACCTAGCTTTTTAGCTAGCACATCTGTGTTTTGCGCACAGCTAGCTTAGCGCTACGTCTGTTCTGGCAGTTGGCGATGGGGTGCAGGACGTTCAGTTCTGTTGACGGGTGGGGCGCCCTGCTTGTATATTTGTAGAGGAAACACTGGGTCTTGTTGGTTTACGTAGTTCTTACGTTGCTGCTGGATTCTCAAGTATTCACTTCCCAACATGATCAGCTGTAATCCGTTATTTCATGCTTCAAAGAAAGCTCATGCGGCGCCATGATTGTGTGCGAAGGAGAAGGCGGGCTTAAAGCCCCACATTGCAAGCGCTCCGACTCTGGTCCACAAATCCAACATGGTAGCTTCTGTAAGCCTGGTCCTGCTGGCTTCAAGTCCCAACAACAGCACACAGGGCTTTGTCTCTTCAAGAAACTAGGTGCAGGGGTCTGCAACCTTTACCACAGAAGGAGCCATTTTTAACACCTTTTACTAAATATGTACATTAACTTGACCCTTCATATTAACAGTTGATGTATTTTTGTAGGTTTTAGGCAAAGAAATGGTGATTTAAACACAAATGGATTCATATTATTTTTGGTCATAAATGCACTTCAGAGAGGCTGAAGAACCACACGTGACCCCAGAGCCGCAGCTTGCAGACTCCTGCTCTAAATGATGTCATGCGCTCAATATCAGCTTGATGAGACATCTCGGAGGGGCTTTCCCTGCTGTAACTAACTTTCAGCATATCTTAATCTGTAGCAAGTCCTGGTTAAAGTATTTCTGATTTGGAAACATTTAATGGTGAAAGAAAACAGCACGAGTATCGTTTGTGATAAATCACCTGAACCAGCCTTATTTCAGGTGCTTAAACGTCTGTGGCAGTTCGTCTCATATTTGAATGTGCTGATCTCAATGTAGACACGGCGGAATGATTTGTTTTTATTTACCTGAGATTGTTTACTTCACATCTGTTTGGTGATGGATGTGCAGCACTCAGCATTATTTGGTTAAAGGTGCTGAAGTAAATGAATGAAATCTGAGGAATGTCTTCAAACGTTATTCTGCAGCTGCTGAATTTCACACAGTTCACTCAAAATGTCCTTCACGCTTTCAGCTAGCTGGCACGATTGTTCTTTGACGTGAAACTGCTTTTAAAATGTACTTATTGTGCATGAAAATGTTGGTAAAACTGTTATAAGAGCCTCAATATTCTATTTATTGGACTACACAAAATCATAAGTTTGAGTTTAAGTTGGAGCTGTAATAACGTGCCATGTGTAAAACCAGCAACACGCAATGTTCCTTTTGTTGGTCTATATTTGCAGTTTTGTGTTTTTAGGTTCAAAAGCACCATTTTCAAAGCTTCAATTTGTAAAAAAAACGATTCTGTTAAATCAATTTTAGTTGCTTCTTGTATATATATATATATATATAAAAAGGTTTACATTGAGCTCATTGATGATCCAGTGGTCCCAACAGTGGTCCTTGAGGAACACCATCATTTATGTTTTAGTTGTTTCCCTGCGTTGACACCTGGTTTGAATGAATGAGTGATTAACAGGCTTCTGCAGAACTTGAAGTAATTAAACCACTAAATCAGGTGTGTTGGAGCAGAGAAATGACTGAAACATGCAGGATGGTGTTCCTCAAGGACCAGGGTTAGGAACCACCAGATTGGACAACCTGTAGCTGGGCTGTTGTATGACCCTAGCTCTTTCGGCTGTTCCCGGAGCTAGTGTGAAAGTCAAGCAACCGACTGGGAAAAAATTACTTCACCTAAGAAGACTGATGTTGGAGACTAGTTGGTGTCTCAATGTTGACCTAGTTTTGCAAGAACATTAGCAAATTTTCAGTTGCCCTCTTGAATTCAAGCGCTATAACAACCTCCGGGACTCCAGCGAGGAAATTAGGAACCATTTCCGGACATTTTGTCAGCTCCGTGGTGGATGCTGTTCACTTATCACAGCCCAGTGTGATGCTGCCTTCACTGACTCGCAACGTGAGGAGGGGTTGAGTAAAACGAGTGCAACGTTCAGGGGAAACATTCGTGAGTGAAACAGGCAGCATGGCTTAGGCACAGTTGACCAAAAGACTTGTTTTACAGCTTGGATTATAGTTGCCATTTTCTTCTTAAACAAGATCAGGAAACTAATTTCCATCACCCACATGATGATGGAACCAACGATTTATTGACTCCAGGATTTATATCACACAGTTGGTGCCTTTGTAAACCTTCCTGTTTAAAGAACCAAAGCGTCGGCCATGTGCTTTGACTTGTGTCTGGTTTCAAAAGCTGCTGCGTGCAGAGTTTAAGACATAAACCTTTTAATCCCTGACTCGGAGTGGATTACATGCTTGTTTCAAAGATTAATTGTTGCTAAACAATTAATTGGTGCTGTGTGGTCGTTGTCGCAAATTCCCAGAATTGGCAGATTAATGGCTCGGATTAGAATAAAGGTTTCCGTTCTATTAAAAGCCGAGAGTGGTTTTTACCGTTCGGTCCGAGTTCTTTGACAAGTTATTGACGAAGCAGCTGCTGTCGGGCGTATTTTTAACTGGTCACATTTTTTAAATTTGAGTTGCTTCGCAGGAAGTTGGTCACTTTTAGCCACGCTTCTACGTTCGCAGCTTTAACGTGCAGCCTTTTAAACCAGTCGTATCAGGAACCGAAGCTCTTTTAATTTGGCTCGTTTTCATGTAAAACCTGCTCTGACTTGGTCTTTACTACACAGCCACGCCTCCTTGTATACCACTTGCTAACTGTCCTCACTTCTCAGTTTAAAATCGGCTCAGTTTAAAATAATCCCAGTTTTCACGATTTCTGGATGTATACTTTGGAGATGTCTCAGGGGAAACTCGAGAAATGTTCGGCTCTTGTGACCCATGGAGCCGTTCTGGTGCTTGATTATGTTTTCTGTTCAAATAATGTGCCCCCCCCCATGCACACACACACCCACCTACATAAAACAATTACAAGTTTTGAACCAACATAAGAGGTCCAGAGGTGAAGAAGACTCAGTAGACCAGAATGCAATGCCTGACGCGCTGATTCTTCCACAGCTCAGCATCAAGTATTACAGTTCATCTATATCACAAATAGAAATATATTAAGTCTATTTATATCTATATAATGTCAGTAATTTTATAATAGATGAATAAATATTACTGTGTATTCCTCATAATCTGTCATAAATCGATATAATGAAAGGAGTTGGTGTTAGGTAAATGTATCCAGAGAAAATGTTTGTTTGTGTTCTTTGATTGTTGGATGACCACAGTACTGTTTGTTTCGGCTTCAGTCTTGTTGTCTCTTACTTTTCCAACTGAGATGCATTTAATAAAACGACTCCAGACTTTTCAGCTCGACTGAGATGTTTGATATTCAGGGATGTGGGCGACAGATTCTGTCTCACGTTCCAGCTCAGGCAACGATAACCAGAATAAACGCGAGTGATTTAGTTGGTAAAGAGACGAATTTGTCCCCGAGTGGAAAAGTAACGGCCTCTTCAACGTAATGACTTGTGCTAACCTCGGATCAGGGCCGGGGTCCTCGTCCTGCTGCAGAACGCAAGTGAGCTTGAGCTCACGGTGACAAACCGACAGCCGGATGTTTTTGGTAGAGAGCCGAATCCATGGTTCCATTAATTACAAGAAGTGGTCCAGGTCCTGAAGCAGTACCAGACCACCACCGTTTGTGTCACACCAGGTCGCTCACCTCACCAGGCCACAGAATACTGTCCCAAAAGTCCTGGGGATCGTCAAGGTGGTTTGGACCTAAACTCTCCCATGGACGCCATTATTGTCTTTTATCCTTTTCTTATTGTTGAACCACGAACCTTAATGTTTTTCCATCGTCTGGTTTCATCATAATTTGGTTCTATACGATCTCTGTGGTTTCTTGTGCCGCCTTGATGTGGGCGATCGTCGTAGCACGACTGTCGTGAATTTGCCACCAATTGGTAAATCAGTAAAATAATCCCAAAGCGCTCACCGTCCTCTGCCACGTTTTCAAAAAATGCGGAGGCCAAGTCGAGACCACGTTCCCTTTGCTGGTTGGACCTCTGGGACCCTGTGTACATAATTTCGCTCCACCACATGTACCACATGAGGTGCGAATGACAATAAAGAAACTCTGACTCTGACTCGTGAATCAAGTCCATTTGGTCAAGCTTCTTCTGTCGTCAACCAACAAGCACAGCGAAGTGCACCTCCTCGTAGTACCAGTTATGCATTGCCGTTTTAAAGGATATATTTATTTAATAAAGTAAATAAATGCTGCGGTTGAGAAGCTTTAAAATGACGTCGCCCTCTGGACAATCACCTGCAGCCTGCGGACGACATTAAGTTTGACTCGGCTCGTCTGGATCCTCGGTTCATTAGGTTCTAAGAACCGAGCTGGAAGTGGGTTGGATCACCCAGTGGAAATCTGAACCCGGGCCGTGTTGAGCCACTTTAAAAAAAAAAAAGCCATTCGAGCGTTTTTTGGGAGCTGTCATGACATTTTGGAGTAGTTTTGATCAGTCAGACGCTCCAGAGAAGGTTCTGTTTCCTCTATATGTGGACGACTGCTCCATTTAAGTGATTTCATCATTCCACAGGTCTGGCACAGTGCAGGCCCAGGTGTGGTAAAACTAAATTCAGCGTTTCAGAACAAACTCGATTCACGATTTAAGAAGAAGTCATCCTTTTTCACCAGAGTAATCGGAGCAACGTTAAGTTAGTGTTCTCCATTTTAACGTCGGTCTGTGCAGCAAACTGTGACGTTTTATTCTGATGCAACAAATCAAATGCACTCGAGGCACAAAAATAAACTTGTTGGAAGTAAAAGAAACTGCAGCTCCTCTCTGCTGCCCTACTTCCTGCATGCATCTGACTTGCATTTTAATGCTCCGATCTGCATGTCGGAGTGCAGCCGCTGCCACGGCGGCGAGCTTTGATTCTGCAGCAGGATGCTTTGATGTGTGCAGCTCCTGGAGCTGGGAGGCTCAAATGAAATAAACTTACATTTTCATTCTGAGACTGTTCAAGCTGCTCCAGAGAGACTGAGGAAATGGGTCACGCAATCCTTTCATGTTTAGAGTTTGAGCAGATTGTTAGCTGATTTGGAATCGCATAATCCGTGGCACCGTTTTGAACCTTTGATTTAAAATGTATAAAAATAAGTGGACGTTGCCTTTGTTTTGTGGCTCCTCGCCAACCCTGCAGCATCATTCGAAGCCCGTGCTTTCGCTCCCTGCACTCTGTTCTCGTGCTGCCTGTCCGACCGTCTGTTCGGGGATTAGAGCAGATTAACATAATCTTGGTTGAGAGTAAATCCAAGGTGCGCATCACTCTCTCTGCAGAGTCAGAGCTGAACTGAGTGGAACCCACTGAGTTGGTTGGGGCAACATCCATCCATTTTCTTTACCCGTTTATTCCATTTTGGGTCACGGGGGTCGCTGGTGCCCATGTCCAGCAATCACTGTGCGAGGGGCGGGGTACACCCTGGACAGGTCGCAAGTCCATCACAGGGACACATGGAGACAAACGAGACAAACAACCATTCACTCTCTCACTCACACCTAGGGACAATTTAGAGTTACCAATCAGCCTAACATGCATGTTTTTGGTCTGTGGGAGGAAACCGGAGTACCCGGAGAAAACCCACGCATGCACGGAGAGAACATGCAAACTCAACCCAGAAGGCCCCTGGACCGGGGTTTGAACCAGGGACCTGCTCGCTGAGAGGCAGCAGCTCTACCAGTTGTGCCACCGTGCTGCCCTGGTTGGGGCAACATGTCAGCCTTTAAAACCAAAGGTGCCTTGCTAAAAGGCTCCTGGACTTAATCTCTTGTTTGTTTTGTTTTTAGTGTCTCATCTGAAACGCCAGTTCGATTAGGAGTTTCAGGTTTTATAGTTGGGGCAACATGGGGGAGTGGTGGCGCAGAGGCTAGAGAAGGTTGCCGGTTCAACTCCCCAGAGCGACAACATCAAAATGTGGGTGGGAAAGGTGAAACACCTACATATACCTGCCTCCACCGTCATTTGCCCCACTCTAGGCCCTTGAGCAAGGCCTCTAACCCCACCACCTGCTCCCCCAGGCGCCCAAGATGGCAGCTCCCTGCTCCACACAGAGAGCTGTGGTAGCTCGGTGGTCTGGGGTTGTCAGGAAGGACATCCGGTGTAAAAACAGTTACCAAGTCTTCATGCGAGTTAGTTTGCTGAAGAAGAGAGCAGCCAATAAAAAAAATAATAAAATAAAATATATATATGTACATATCCCTCCTAAGTGTTTAAACTGGCCCCAACGTTTTCAGAACTACTCCAGCCTAAAAACAGAGGAATAAATTAATTAAAAGGTAAATGCAAACAAATAATGAGACGTTTAAACATTTGTTATCTGCAGACTGAAACCAGATAATCTGAGTTTTCCCCCCGGCCATCTGTGAAATAAGATCTTGTGTTTTCTGCGTAATCTGAGCTGGACTGTGTGTCTGTCTGTGACGTAGATTCACCCAGAGAGATTACACTTTGAAAACATTCCTCGTGAATGTGCTGTCTCCTCAGCTATTCAGACGTGTAGCAACAAGCAGCACGCCTGTAAGATAATTAAAGTTTCATTCTCCTCTGAGCATCAGTAATCTGCTGGAACGTTTGTCTGTGCTGCATTAAAGCCAGAGTCAGAGATTCTTTATTGTCATTCGCACCACATGTGGTACATGTGGTGGAACGAAATTATGTACACAGGGTCCCAGTTACATCCAACAAAAAAATGTATAAGAAAAACAGTAATAACATCTAAGATATGAACTAAGAAAAACATCAACTAAATATACACTAAGCACTCATAACATAAAAACAATACGTCAAACATCAGCACGAACATGAGTCTGTGTGAGCGGATGAGCACGCATGAACACATCAACATGAAACAGATCAGCAGCAACATGATGTTTTTTTTCACAGTGATTGTTCTGGTTAGAGATTCATGAGTCTAACAGCCTCAGGGTAGAAGCTGTTCCTCAGTCTAGTGGTTCTACACTTAATGCTCCTCAACCTCCTTCCTGAGGGGAGTGGGGCAAAAAGTGTGTGTGCTGGGTGAGTGGGGTCCTTCATGATGCAGGTGGCCCTCTTCCTGCATCTGGAGGTGTAGATGTCTGTGATGGTGGGGAGACTGACTCCAACATCTTCTGTGCAGCCTTCACCACTCTCTGCAAAGCTTTTCTTTCTGCAGCTGTGCAGCCTCCATGCCACACGTTGATGCTGGAGCACAGGATGCTCTCCACTGCACACCTGTAGAAGGAGGCGAGGACTGAGCTTCCCAGACCAGCTCGCCTCAGCCGTCTGAGGAAGTAGTCTCTGATGATCTTTCTTCATCAGGCTGGTGGTGTTGTTGCTCCAGCTGAGGTTGTCATTCATGTGTACACCCAAGTACTTGTAAATGTGGAAATGCTAGTTAATGGTCTAAGATAAAAAAAAAAAAAACTTTTTATCTTATTTCTTGTCAACATTATAAAAAGTTAAAAATCTAAATGTAATGTTACAAATGTGAAGTGTAAACTAAATATTTTTCTTTATTGTGGCATCAGTTTTACATCATAAAGTTCTTTGCATGTTTTAGTCATTGAACTTTTCTTTCAAGAGCCAGAACATAAAGAAAAACTAAACAATCAAGTGTATTTTTGGCTTTTAAACAAAAGATTAATTTGGCACATGAGCCTTTTTTATGGTTCAATTATTTTAAAATAATTGGACGTTTTATTATAATTCTTTTCTTCTTCTTTCAGCTGCTCCACTTGCAGCCGGCAGTATGTTGACATGAACCAAAGAGCAGATTTAATGAAACATGCAGAAAATAATCATTGGCTGTAGATCTACAACTATCCAAGCTTTGGAGTCAACACAGTTCAAGATGGCCGCCAATGCCAATTGATCGTCAAAACACAAAAGGCTATAAGTGAGTCATTTTTGCAGATATTGAACTAAACGTGGTAGTAGCAGACAGTCATTCACAACACATGCTCAGAGCGTGACATCTTGTGATATCGCATCAGATCAGCAGAACGTTTTCATGTTGTGACCAAAACGTGTCAGCAAAATAATGCCCGAAACTCTGGCGGGCGATATGCATTCCTTCAAGGGATGTTAGGACTTTTATTGTTCTGGAAAAGATATTGTTCCATGTGGATCTTTACTGCGCTCTCGCCTTCATGACTCCTGGAATAAAAACACAAAAAACCAACTCCTTGGTTTGTTTTTCTAAACTTTTAATTTTCTTCTCATATTTTTCTTACCATAAAAATAGAAAACACCTCGTTTCCTATCACTTATGTATTTTAAATAAAAAAGAAAATACCTACTTGCTTTTTTCCTATAATGGTTGTTTAAAAAAAGGGATTTTAATGAGTTCAAACCCCGCACACATAATTACTCTAATCAAGAAGACTGTGGTTTTATTTTACACTAAACTTGACCGGAAATGATTTTTAATTCAAGACTGATGAAAGAAGATGAGCTTTAGTTGTCGCTGACAACGCTGAACTTTAAAGACCCAAAGTTTGTAGAAAAAAATGTGTTAAGTTATAATGATCACATTAAAAACTAAACAGAAGAATCAAACCAACAAATCCACGTTTAGTCAGGAGTTTTAGACGAACCAGTTTTTGGGGAACTCACGAGTGCAAAATAGCAAACTTTCACCTTTTTTTTGTTGTTGCTAAAGATGTAAAAAATATATACATAATGTTTATTTTTTAAACTAAATAATTCCAATACCAAAAAAACATCTTGAAGATTTCTTAGCATTATCAAACACCCACCGCAGCAGCAAGTTTACCACAAGAAGTGTGGATTTAACTTAAATTTAATGCCAATTAAACACATCTGGATGTAATCTGAGCACCAAGAGCAAAACTACCGTCGGCTAATAAAAATAAACAAACAGTATCAACATTTAAAGAGCTTCAGATGAACGAACCAAACACGGAGGCGTTCTTTTAGAACCTGCACAAACCAGCTGTGAAGGTAGTTCATCGTTCAAAGCACAGTGTTTATGGGAAGGCCGTAAAGTTTAGTAGACGTTAAAAATGAAGAAACGTCATTGCTTTAGCTAAATTAAAAAACAAATGCAGCGTAGTTAAATTTCAACGGTGGAGAATGGGTGCACAGCTGAGGATATAAATGCTCTGAACTTAGAAATAAATCTGTTCCTGACGTTAGCTTCATGATTTACCTCGATGTTTATGCGTGATACACTTAGTGAGATTAGATGGGCATTTCTTCACTAATCTGAAGAATGTGCAGAGTGCTGCCTGAGTCCTGTTCAGACTGAGGGGCAGTTATTGTCAGATCACAACCTCGGGGTCCGTCAGCATCATTCCTGGAGAGTGGCTCAGGAACTGGAGCGTGCTAAACCTGGATCAGGGACTAAAAACACCTTCTCCCATCCTCCTGGTTGTCAAGTATTCCACTAAAATGTCCCTTTTTTTCCGCCTAAAACCACAAAAAAAGTGTGAATATCTTGTGTGCAACATTCTTCAACAGTAACAGTGATGCGTTTATGATTTAGGGAGGGTCGGCAGGAGAAAAATATCAAAATTTCCCTTTCCACGTACACCTTCATGGGTTTGGAGTCCAAATCGTTCGGTGTGATTGTGCTGCTGTTTATTGTAAAGATGTCCACACGTCCTGGAAGCTCCATAGAAGGTCCTTACAGGCCTGAGCGGTGAGAGTTTCTGACAGCAGGCCGACACAAACCGCCGCCAGGGACAGACGTCGGCTGCAGTTCAGGATTACTGGAGATGGGATCAAACACAGACAACACCTTATAATGATTTAAAAATAAACTTGGAAGGTTTTAAATTGACAAAATGTTTAAAAATAACTCGAACTGTCATTTTGTGCTTCTTCCAACAGGCGACATTAACCGCATATCGCCAGCCTCCTTTCAGATTCAAAATGAGGTCATCTTATGAAGTTTTGGTGAAAGCTTGTAAATGACTAATTCAATCTAACGCAATATTGTGGGATTTTATATGTAGGTCCTCAGAGTATGTGTTGAGGGTGACTCTCATTAACTACCACGTCAAACCTCCACTCAGTGTCTGTAAAACTGGCTGAGTTACAGACAGTTCTGTGTTTTGTGAGGTCAAACTGCGACGACCTAGAACTGGGTCAACTCCTACAAGCCTTGTAGACCTACAGTACATCCAGTAAAATTTGTCCAGTGGTTCATGATATTTTGCTAACAGATAAACAGGGGGAAATACAAGCTTATTAAAGCTTTAATCTCCAGATTAGTTTCATGTAAGATCATCTAAAGGTTAACTTCAGCAGCAGGTGAAATGTGCATAAAACATTTGGCTGTATAATTCTGTAACTGGGATCAGTAGAACGCTCTGCCAAATAAAACTAGGTGCAGTGGCCACCTGCTGGTGTCTTTGAAGAACCAAACTTTATAACCTCTAATTATTGCTTTAGGAGTGTTGACGCAGGAGGCGACAAAGGCTGACAGGAAGTGCCTCCTACCTCGGATGGCCTGCGAGTTGGAGGTGAGCACAAAGAGCCGGATGAGGCCCAGACAGAGCGGCGCGTAGTCGTGCTCCCAGATGACGACGGGGATGAGCAGCACTTTGCCGTAGCAGGACAGCAGCAGGGCTCTGAGGAGCAGGCCGAACTCCACCGTGCCACCGCGCAGACGAGCGACCCACAGCCAAAGGAACCAGAGCGCACCGCAGCCGAACGCTGACAGCTCTGCAACATTCAACCACACACACACAAAATGAGGTGTAACCTCCTGTATGGAACCATATTAAACAATTTGCATGAGCACCAAGTATGTTCAGGAGATTTCTAGTTGGAAATTTGCTCCTTACATGAGGAAATAAATGCTTTCCCCTTAAACCTACTTACATTTAAGCAATAGTTTTGACTGAAGAGTTTTCACTATGTCATAAACAAGTAAACACACATCAGTGGTGTAGCAAAGAGCCATAACTCCAGTAAGAAAGGGTGCAGCACAAAATGCAGACGTGCTCTGCTTCTCCATAATAATACTTCCTGCCAAGTTTTATTGATTTCTATCACGTGTGTATGAGTTGAGCTGACATAAAATTAATGCAAACGGACAGATGCCATGAAATAATATGACCCTTTGAGCAGATAAAAGGTGCAAAGGCACATCTGTTTAAAGTCTAGCCCACATTCAGTTAAAGCTATAGGCTTAGCTGCCACTTTCAAATGTCTCATCCACAGAACCTGTTTTTAATTCATACGAAGGGTTTCGAGACAATGATTTATGGGTTAAAAAAGCTTTACAGTAACAACAGCCAAAAGCAATAACAATTTTTTAATTTCTCTCTGAGATCAATAAACGTATCCATCTTTCAACCAGATCAAGGTCACCTGGCTTAACAGTTTTTTTAAACAGTAAATCTGAAATTAACTGGACAATAAAAGAAGCCATCATGTTTGCTCACTTATTAAATGGTTTGTAAAGCAAAAAAATATTACCTTAAAATCATTTTTATGGTAGAAAATTATATTTTTCTGTGTTGAATAACACCCCGCCGAGTTCAAAATGTTTAGATAGTTTAGGTATTTTACGGCTTTCTAAAATGCTAAACAACATTTTGCAAAAAAAATTTAAAAAAAGGAGGTTGAATATGGAGCTTCCATGGAAGACGGAAAGAAGAAGACTACAGAGAAGGTTTGTGGACGCAGTGAAGGATATGCAGAGGGTTGGTGTGACAGAAAGATGATGAAATAAGGTGAGATGGAGGGAGATAATCCACCTAAACCGAACAGCTGAAAGAAGAAAACTAAAATGTTATAAACTGAGCAAGGGATTAATGTGTTGTGACAACTAAAATATACAGAAGTCTTATTCAAGATGCACGGTGGGACAAAAGTCCTTTTCTTTTCTAAAAACACCGGACGTTTCTTCCTACCAAGGGCAGCCAATCCAAACATGCCATAAAACTCCCACTCCTTGGTGTATCGGATTATATCAGCAGGATCGCTGCTCTGCTCGGAGCCGTGCAGCTCGGACCACCGGAGGTAGGCCTCACACAGCAGGCAGAACACGCACAGCTTCCAGTGGATCTGCAGAGGCACAAAATAACACGTTTCGAACTAAAACAGGCACCACTGCGTGTTTAAAAACAGAACGTAGACTCTCTGTTTACAATGAAAACACCAGAATGATTAAACTGATAGTTGGGCCATGTTTATTTCTGAACTTCATGACTTTTATTTTTGAATACGGGTAATTTAAACAGACTGCAGGTTGTATTGCAAATAATATATTTAGTCCTGGATTTGAAAAGTACTTGTTTACTTTTTTTTATAATATATGGTGTCATTTGAGGTCATACTAATAAACCAAAATGAACATTCTTGTTCTTTTCCCAACATTTAACATGTAGTTTTAATCAACTTATGGGCGAAGTTACACATTTGTTGCATTTTTGAACAAATAATCCAAACAGGACTTTTTTTAAAAACAAGTTAAAACAATAAAGGTTACTTACATTTAAGCTTGTGTTGAAGATGATGTGTCTAAAAGCCTGTGTTTTGCACAAGATGGCGTCAATAAGAATACAAACTGGGTCATATTCGATGTATTTATCCACTGGTTTTTCACAGGACTCCTACAAAACATACAAAACAACATCAGTAGTTGTGTTCACGTTGTAATTTGAGATTAAGAATGATTAAAATTTGCTACGTGATACTGTTTTAGAAACAAAGCACTGACTTGTTATTTAGGCGTGCTACATAAAATAATGTCGATGTGAAAAGTAATGCATTATTTCACTTCCGGTGGCTAGTTTCACTCGGACGGATAAAAAGAATAAAATAATGAACGTACACATATCGTTATCTTCAGAATCCCGTTACTGTAATCCCTGTGAAGCTCCGTCGCCTTCTCGTTGCATTCAACACACCTAAAATCAACTTCTTTACCCATTTTTTTTAAATTATTCCTAGCTAAAATGCATCATGCTAACGTTCAAAACCAAAACATTCAAACCGGAAATGATGCATCCACAGCAGCTTGACTTCAAAATAAAAGCGCACCTTTGACTTTATCTTTTCAATTGAAACTGATGCAGTAATCTATATTTTGGCCTAAAAACAGAAAATGACAGAAATATTGTCATATGAAGCATTAACATCATTTTAAAAATTAAATAGGAGTTTTAAACTATTGTCTGCCGCTGTACAACAATGCTCAATAAAGTATGTATTTTTATGAACTATTAATTAACATGAGACGAAGGGCACAATATCATTATAAACGTTACAATTTTACTTTTGTTGATACTTTCAAACAACATTAAGGGGAATAGTTTCCCTGATTATCATAAGTACATATGTTTACGTTCAACCAGGGGTGCCTCCAGAAGAAGTTATCAGATTGGGGTAACTGTTAATGTTAGGATGGCACACTAAAACCAAAATGCCATAACATAACTTCATGGGTTTTATTTTGCTGTAAGTTATTTGGGGGTCTTCTCCAGTGGGACATACTGCAGTAAGGAAGGTGTCTTGGAAACATCCTAATCAGGTGCCAGAACCACCTCAGCAGCTTACACATTTCAATGCAGAGAAGCAGCAGCTCTACTCCAAACTCCCAATGAAGCAAGGAGCAAGACTGAATCCTGTCATTTCAGCTGCTTGTATTCAGGATCTCATTCTTTCCATCATGATGTAGACCTGGTGGCCCTGTGATGGACTGGAGACCTGACCAGGATGTCCCCTGTCTCTCGCACAGTGACTGCTGAACATGAACACCAGTGACCCCCGCAACCCGAAAAGGAAGAACAGAAAAAGCTAATGGATGGCTGGATGGATGGATCCAGACCTCATGACTACAGGTGATGGATTGAGAGTTTTGCCTTTTTGAATCAACTTTTTATTCCCTGTGAAGAGACTCCATTGGCTTACGTTGATATTAATAATTCATAACGTGCATAGACAAGTAACAGTTACCTTTTAGTTCTTACAACTTACAGTGATAGACAAGTGGCTTAAATGGATAGGAAACACCAAGTGGTGTCTTTATTTGCTACACAATATTTGTTTCAAAGGACAAAAACATTAAAAAAATGATAATGTGGATGCTTGTACCTTTTTTGTTGTCATTGTGCCTGTGTTTAATTGTATTATTAGCAGTTTTGCCTATTCAAACTGTGGTCATAAGCCTGTTTCATAATAATTTTGTTGGTTGAGGAGCTAAAAGGTTTGGGGAACACTGATATAAATAAATATACGTGTCAAAAATAGCTTTATGTGTTTTACTTTGAAAGTTTCAAAGGAAGCTGTCACGTCTGTCAATATCCCGGATAAGCCTGTTTGACGGCTGCATGGCGTGTTGGGAATTGTAGTTTAAATGACGTCTGTGATTGCGGGCTTTTTACAGCTTGCTCGTGAAGGGGGCGGGGCGTGTTTGTCTTCGGTTTGCTAGCGTCCGTTGCAGCTTCCGCTCTCTGTCGTCACTCGTTACAAACATGGCCCCTGCCAGCCGGGCTGTCGCTGTAGTAGCGCTGTCGCTGCTGTGCCTGAGCGGGGAAATAGTTTCCACCGAGTACTTCTCCACGCTCACTTTGTTCAACAATGAGCTCCACAAGCAGGGATGCAGCTCGCTGTCCGAGTGGGAAGATTACGCTGCGGACTGCGGTAAAAGTCTCTCTTTTTTTACAGTCACTTTGCCTCGTCCTGCTCGGCTCTACTGTCACTGCAGCACCCGGTAGGTTAGCCTGGCTGCTAACAAGCTAACAACAACAAACCGTGACAGCCCAGAAGAGTTGACTTAAATCTGCTCTGACCGCTAACACGTCCTTCAGTTCAGTGGAAGAGGGTAGCAACACAAGGGAGTTTATAAATGAACACTGTAACATGGAGGAAACTATTTTATTTATTTTTTTTATAATCAGAGGTCTACACAAACGCATTCCTCCATAGCTAAAATTCAGCTTTTGCAACAAAAGCTTCCCTAAAATAAAATTTTCTGCTAAAAGAAGACAAGAGTTCTAATTTTCTGCTAAAAGAAGACGAGATGTAAATAACTGGAGGAAGTACCATTATATTGAACACATTGCCTCCGATCTGAGAGATAGTTAAAGAACCAACCAATGGTGTGCTCTCAGAAATTGGTTTCTCAGATCACACCATTGGTTGGTTCTCTAACTATCTCTCAGATCGGAGGCAATGTGTTCAACATAATGGTACTTCCTCCAGTTATTTAACAGTCAAAAATGGTGTACCGCAAGGCTCAGTCTTAGGACCCACCCTCTTTACAATCTACATAGGTAATGTAGGTCAGAGCATCCTTGACACATCCTTACATTTCTATGCTGATGACACAGTTGTTTATTGTCGAGCTAAAACAGTTGCTAAGGCTTTCCAGCTTTTGCAATCCGCATTTGACATCATCCAGTCGGATTTGTTCCACCTCAAACTTGTCTTAAACGCCGATAAAACTGAAAGCTAAACTGGCTTTCTTTTTCAGAAACGGATCCCGTATAACTCTGAATGCTAGGAAACGCCTTGTAACTGAGACATTATTTACATGAACGCTCCTACAAGAACCCTGCAGATGTTGGATGCTGTCTATCATGGTGCACTAAGATTCATAACTGGCTGTGATTATCGTACCCACCACTGCACCCTGTATTCACTGGTTAACTGGGCATCATTAACTTCTCACTGGTACATTTTCATTTTTAAATCACTTCTTGGTCTGCTGCCTTCATACATCTCCTCTTACATGTCTCTGCGTGAGTGCAGCTTATTATCTTATTTGTAAAAAAAAAAAAATCTGTCTTTTTATAAATGTCTATTGTCGTCGCTGTTGTCCATTGTTGTCGTCATTCTTTGTTGAAATCAGGTCTCTTGTAAATGGGTTCTTAAGGCTCAATGGGATTAACCTGTCTAAATAAAGGTACATTTTAAGAAACTGTACTTGCGTTGCGTAGCCATACTCCGATGACTCCTCAATATTTTCAGCACTGGTCAAAAGGGTCTGTGGACTCTTACGTCAATTTTGGGCTAGTTGGTGCGTGCGTGTAATAGAAGTTGGATTTATTACGCTTTGAAAGCATCTTGTGGAGTTGATCCTTTCAAAGACCCATTCAGTTTTTAAAGGTTAGTCGTGTTCTGTGGCCAACAACACTGCATATGAGCAAAGGGCCGTACCATATGACTTATCCTGAGTGCATGTCCCCAACATCCGCTGTTCTCTACCCCTTCGCTTCTTCATCTTCGTCTCAGTGGAGACTGTGCGCGTGCGTCTGATGAGGCGTATAAAAAGGACGACTGTCAACTGTCTGCAGCTCGGTTGCCTTTATTTCAAAGAGCAGTTTATATCTGATTTGATCAACGTGAACTAAACACATTTTCTGATTTCTGCCTTTTTAAGCTTCATTTTGATGCCAGATCATCCTGATGTGAGCGGATCCAGAGCTTGATTTGTCTTGCAAACTGGGAAAACCCCTGACAAACTGGTCTGAATCCTATTTTTTGCATATTCCCATGAGGATTTCTTGACGTTATTTGAAAGAGGAAACCTCGACTCATATTTGTATATTGGGATATTTCAGTTGGTATTGAAATTATCTTCTCAAGTGCTTTCAGGGAAAGTAGCAACATTTTCAAGCTTTTCTCAAAGTCATTGTTGATACTACCCAGAAACGTGCTTCAAAACAGTCTTTAGGATTATATTTTAGATATTTTATTCAGGGGACCCATAGATAAGATATTTGTTCGTCATATTTTTACTACCATATTTTTCATCATATAAGTCATAGTTTTTTGCATAAATTTGCATGCCCTGCATCTTGTGTGGCGAAGTGACATATTTGTTTTTTCTCCCCATATTTATAAAACAATTTTTGGCCGAGATCTGATGATTTCATTCATTCTGACATGGACAATATTGAACACTAACATTTTCAGCCACTAGAGGGCCCTCAAGCCACTTGTCTCATTAATAGGTAAAATGGCTATTAATGAGACACTTGGCTTGCCATACCAAGCCACCTTCGTCTCACACCTGAACTCCTGGAGCAAACGTCAAAACAGCTTCATTTCGCTGCTCCGCCCAGACGAAATGCAGCTGCTTTGACCATTAAATATTTATTAAGGAAAAGTTCAACTGAGACACACCTTTACTATAATGTCGAGCAAACACATAATTGTTTTTAGGTGGTTATCTTGTTAGATTTTGAAGAAATGCACAGCGAGTCGTCCCTCTGTGTGCTCCAGCATTTGCTAATTGGCTTTTAAAATGCAGCTGATTTGACCGTCAAAGTGCATTTATTAAGGAAAAGCTAAACTGAGACACCTTTGCTATAATTTTGAGCAAACAAACAATTGTTTTTAAGTGTTAATCTTGTTAAATTCTTGTTAAAGTCCTTCCGTGCATGCTCCCATTGCCCCCATTTGGCAGCCAATTGATTTTTGGCACAACACCGGCCCACATTTCCAGGTTGTCAACGGTGACGCATAAAAGAGGCGACGTATTTATGTTTTTTCCTACTTTACTAGACATATTTGGACAGATGTGACTTATACGGCGGCAAGTACAGTAAATCTTACTATAGGAAAATTGTCAACACATGCGCTGTCAGTGATTTAACCCTCGGTTTGATGTAATGGGTTACATAGAAGACAAAGTCAAAATGCTATTTATTGAGAATGAAAAAAAAAAAGTCAAACATTTCCCTGATTTTTATTTATTTAAATTGCATAATTGGATCGTTTTTCTGTTTACCGCCATTAGATTATTTTCTAAAACAAAGTATATAATTCATCCATCCGTTATCAAATTATTCATTATTAATGTTTGCTGTAAAACTGCACTTTTATTGTGAAACTATAATAGTTAGAAAATGCGTTAGCTACTTTAAAATACTTTATCTTGAGTTATGGATTTGGAGTTTACAATATTACATTAATATTTGTCTTGTGATGTGTTCAAAAGAAGAATCACGTTTATTAATGTTTTTAAATGCTTTGCTGCTCTGAATTGTTTGAATTAGAGCTCTTCATGTCGGTCTGTCTCTCATCACCAACATGCCTTGTTGATTTCTGTTCTCAACTTTTGAAACTCCACAAACACAACTCTAAAAACGGGTTCAGAGCTTGAAAACGAAAAATCTCCTCACTTCCTTTAAAACAAATCCCCGTGACAAACCCTTGAAACCCTTGTCTCTCCAGAGTCTTCAGTTTTACAGTTCGAGGACCCGGACTGCGAGGAGGGAAGCAACCCGCCCTGCGAGTCGGTCTTCTCGCTGAACGCAGAAAAGATCCTGGTGAGATCTCACTCGCACGCTCATCCGATCCAGAACAGCCACATCCTTAACTGTTTCCTCGCAGCTAAAACGGCACGACGAAGTGAAAACCACAAAGTTCTGCGCTGCAAAGACGTTCGAGCTACAACAGCTTGGTTCATTTTTTATTTCTTACTAATGGAGCGATTACATGGAGTGCATTCTGAGGTTAAGAGCTTCACGTTTGAATCTAATAATATAAATATGGACGACGTGGGGCTCATTAAACAGAGCGGAAATTGACCAATTACAACAAGCTGAAGAGATTTATTGACGTCTTCTGGTTTTAAGCCAGCTGGGCCTCACTTTTCTAGACATAACTGGGTGTGTTGGGTCTTTGTGTGTTTGTAGCCACACCTAGTGATAATAGAGTGTCCACACCCTGGAGTAGAGTGTGACATCATTGTTACAGGGTGACAACCATTCAGGTTCAGGAAATTCAGAACTTTAGCAAAAATAAAGCATCTGCTCAGAGTTTATGTTCATGATGTTAACAAAGCAGCTTGTGCAGCTGCTGGCTGCAGACATATGGCAGGTCTTGATACAAAAAATGCAACATTTCTGTGCAGATTTTAATACGCTCACGTTACACCACCATAATTCTCCAACTGGGATCACACGGTAAGATCAGTGGCACGCTTTCAGAAAGTTTGTAACATTTTGGTGTGGTAAAATATTCACATCACATTTGGTCATTCTTGCACATTTATTCCAAATTTATCTGCATTTGAAACTTTTGGATGTCACGTAACTGTGCTGTCTTTTGATTTTTTTCTAAACAAATTTTCTTCGTTTGGTCGTCGTGTCATTTCTGTGAGCTTCCTCTTTGTTAAAAGCTTCAAGATTTACGACATTTGCAAATCTCGTAAACCCATTTTTTAAAAATTCACGATGGAACAAAGTAAACATATCAAATGCTGTCAACAGTTTTTTTTGGCCTGTTTTTTGGTCTCATGCTGGTGAAGTGTCTGGACTACAGGCAGGCCGGTCCAGCTGCTCTGAAGCCGTGTGTGGTTTGGTTCGTCTTCTGAAATTTGCGAACCCTTCTCTGATAAAGACGTTATGGGAGCATACATTGTTCTAAAACCTGTATGAACTTTTCTACATTAATGGAGCCTTTCCACTTGAGTAAGCTGTCCATGCCAGAGGCACCAATACACCCCCATACCATCAGAGAGGCAGGTTTTACAGTTGGCTCGTAGGCTGGATGGCTCTCCTCTTTATTCTGGGGGGCATGGTGTCTCTGCTTTCCACAATGAATTTTAAATTTAGATTAGTCTGACCACAGAACGGTTCTCCACGTTGCTTCAGTGCATCACAACCATCCGATTTTCAGCTTCGTCCTTTGAGCTCAGAGATTTCTACAAATTCTTTTGATAAATGAAATGATGACAATAAAATATTCAAAGTGCTCCCAATTTTCCTTTGCAGAACATAATTTTGTAATTGTTCCAATAATTTGACATTTTTTCATAGACTGGTGATCCTCTGCCCATCTTTACTTCAGAGAGATTCAGCCTCCCTTTTTTAGCCAGTCTTCTTTCTGATCCATTTCCAGGAGCTCATCCAGCTGTTCGTTATTCATACCAGTTAGTTTACAGACTTTGTTGCCACTTTCTTAATTTATAGGGATGCACAATATTATCGGCATCGTATCGGTATCAGCCAATATTCACTGTTCGAGGGTTGTCATTGTGTAAGAGAGAGTAAATGTCATGAATAAATTTGACATTAAACATAATCCAAGTTGAAGTGTTGCATCATTTTCAGTCTCTTTTTTGGCGTCTGCATTTGGTAACAGGCCAAACTGACAAAGACCATGCAGAATAATGTCGTATTTTAATTCCACAGCAGAGAAAGCTGTGTAATCTCTGTAAGTAGGTCTACGGGGAAAAATATTGGTATTTGTATCGGTTACCGTCCAAGTAAGTTTTAACATGTTGGCGTATCGGATATCGGCCAAAAATCCAGTATCGTGCATCCCTACTAATTTATGGTTGTGATGCGTTTATCTAATTCAAAATGTACTTGTTTTTTCCTAAATAATGGTACACGGATCCTATTTTAATTATTTGACATGTTTACCATGTTCCATTATGAATTTAATATGTGACCCACCACATCAAACCAAATTAGATTTGGTCAAAATGAACTAAACGCATTTTCAGATTTCTGTCTTTTTAAGCTACATTTTGGTTCTAGATCATCCTGATATTGCGAGTGGTTCCAGAGATATGGCTTAATTTGTCTTTCTAATCAGGATAATTATTAAAAAAAAATAGCTCTGAATCCTGTTTTTAGCATATTCTAATGAGAATTTCTTGACGTCTTTTGAAAGAGGATTTACCAGCTGGAAAGAGAGAAAGAAAGAAAGAAGGTGTATCGTGCAGGGAAAGTAACCAAACTTTAGGGCTTGTCTGCTTTAAATCAACATCAGTTGCTGGTACGGCTCAGGAAAGTGCTTTAAACATTCTTCAGGATTATATTTCAGACGTTTCATTCATGGACCCATGCATTTTTTTTCAGTCAGTACGTTATAACTCTATATCTCAACATACCACTTTGCAACGTAATCCTTGTTTTGATGTGATGAGTCACATATGGGTTTGTGAGATTTGTAAATCATTGCATTTTGTTTTTATTTACTTTTTAAACCACATCCCAACTTTTTCAGAATTAGGCGTACACAAGTCAAAGTAACACGTTAAACACATTTTAAAACCTCTTAGTCACCCGGTCGGAAGGAGCAGATTTTACATTCTGTCATTGTCTGATCTGCAGAAATGTTTAGTGAGTTTTATTTACAAAATCAATACCCGTAAGAAAACTAGGGGTGCACGATATTATCGGCATGGTATCGGTATCGGCTGATATTGGCGATAAAGTTAAATATCGGACATCGGCCATTCCATCAAAATAACTCTCCATAGTGTTGCATCATTTTCAGCCCCCGCTTTAGCATCTGCATTTGGTAGTGGGCCAAATTGACAAAGACCAGGAATAATGTAGTATTTTAATTCCACAGCAGAGAAAGATATGTACTCTCTGTAAGTAGGTCTAGGGGATAAATATCGGTATCGTATATCAGCCAAAAATCCAGTATCGTGCATCCCTAAAGAAAACCATGAGCAGACGATGTTTTGAAAAGAGGTGAATAAATTTATAACGCTGTGGATGATCTGTGTACAGAAACGATTCGAGTTTTTACGTAGCAAAATGTAATAAATGAAAGTCGGCGTGGGGTGATGAGCTCTAGCGGCAGCCATCTTGAACATGGTAAATGAGAACAACAGAACAAATGGAGCTTGAAGTAAAGTCTTTACATTTAAAAGTCAGAGCGTTATCTTTAGTGTGCCGTCCTCACACAGGAAACCAATAAAAACAACTTTTTTTGTGCAAGCTCTCGTTTTCTTCTTCTTCCTGTGTTCACAGAACCAGGCCAAGTTGTTCATAGAGCAGAAAAAAATCCCCTTCCCTGCAGATAACCACAACACAAACGAGGAACTTGGTGAGCGTTTTGTTTTTATTTATCAATATTCTCGTTTATGGTTCTGAAATTCACGTTTTCTCCCTTCTATGTGGTTCCTAATGTATTTTTTCACGTGCAGCTATATGCTACGTTCTGATCGGCAACGGTCTTTACGATGAAGCCATTAAACATTTCTCACTCCTACTACAGGTACATCAAATTTTACTATCAATACATGTGTTTTTTAATTTTAAATACAGAAGTGTTACAACTTGTTGGATGCAGACCTGATTGGATTCAGAGAATAATTTCCTTAAGGTGTTTTGTCTGTGTTGCAGAGTGATCCAGAGTTAGTGAGCGCAATCTATGGAAGAGGGATAGCTTACGGGAAGAAAAGTCTTCAGGTGAGAATCCAGCTGTGCAACATCACATATTTAGATTTATTTTGTAAATGCTTATTAAGCATTCACACTATTGTTTTGCTGTTTATATTTATTATTCCTGGCTGTTACTGTCCCTATTCCGTACATTTTTTTGGCATCCTTTTTAAATTTTTTATGATTGTCTATTGTCGTCGTCGTTGTCCACTGTTGTCGTCACTCTTTGTTAAAAATTCAGGTTTCTCTTGTAAATGAGTCCCCGAGGCTCAATGGGATTAACCTGTATAAATAAAGGTTGAATTAATCTTTCTCGTCCTGCAGTTTTTCAACAAATTTCAACAAATCCTAAATCAAAACGTTCAGCTCTTTCAGGACAATCCTGCTATAACTTTTAGTTTTGGTGCAACTTTAGCTTTTTTGAAATATTTAGCCTTTTCTGCCATTTTTTTTTATTCTCATAGAAAATGAATTGAGCTCATTTTACATCCTTCAAATCTTTAGATGTGTTTACAACTTTTTACTGCTCCTTTCACATTTTGTTCTGGTTCAGCTTCTTTCAGCTAACTTCTGCTGTTTTTTTTTTTCATTCATTCAACCTTTATTTAGACAGGTTAATCCCATTGAGCCTCGGGGGACTCATTTACAAGAGAGACCTGATTTCTTTAACAAAGAGTGACGACAACAGTGGATAACAATAGACAGTTGTAAAAGAGGCATCCAATTTTAATTTTAATTTTATTTTTTTACAAATTTAAATAAATGGCAACCAAAAGGACAGTCAAAAGGAAAAAAGTAGCAACAAAAACAGCTAGATTATAAGACGGTGTTTTGTGCTCCTTTCAGATTATTTTATGCTAGCTACAACATTTTTGTGCTTCTAAATTTTCTGCTAATTTCAGCTTGTTATCAAAAACACAAAGTTTGTTTTCTCAGTCATCCAGGTATATAACACTTGTTATATACCTGGATGACTGAGAAAACAAACTTTGTGTTTTTGAAACCATTAGTGAAAAGGCCAGACTTCAGGGGTATCTGAGGCAGGCTTGAAACACAAGAGTCAGGGTGGCTTCTGGGTAATACCAGATGGCTAGGCCTCAGACTGACGAAGCCTCTTGGATGAGGGGCGAAACGTTTCTTTTTAACAAAAAAACTAAGTCCAGATGACATGATTCAACCTTTTTTGTTCAGCTTGTTATGCTCCTTTCATTTCTGCAAGTTTCAGCTTTTTTCTGCTATTTCTGCTACTATTTAGCTGGTTTATGCTGCTAATTTATCTTCATC
Source organism: Nematolebias whitei (assembly GCF_014905685.2). NCBI lineage: Eukaryota > Metazoa > Chordata > Actinopteri > Cyprinodontiformes > Rivulidae > Nematolebias > Nematolebias whitei. Next base: position 44,036,676 of record NC_056509.1, read on the forward strand.
CAGTTCCACATTTTTTGCACTCATTTCTGCTACTTTTAGCCTAATTAACTTCTTTCTGCTAATTTCATCTGTTTTTCTTCTTTCAGCTTATTTCTGGTAGTTGCAGTTATTTTAGCTACTTTCAGTTATTTCAGCTACTATTTTAACAGTTTTATGCAATTTTTAACTTTTTCAGCTATTTCCACATTTTATGTGCTCATTTCAGCTCTTTCCACTTCTTTTTGGTAGTTTAAGCTTCTTTCTGCCTTTTCGGCTATTTTTTTTTTTAAGCTAATTTCATAATTTTTGTGCTATTTCTGATTATTTAAACCTGATTTAGCAAATGTGTTCCTTCTGCTTTCTTCTGCTAATTTGGGCTTGTTCTTCATTTTCAGCTAAAACTTAGCACATTTAAAAAAAATCTAATTTCAGCTGTTTGTAAGTTCTTCAGCAATAAATATTCACACTGCATTTTAACAGTCACGGTCCACCAGTGTGGGAAGTTCTGATTTAAGGACTTAAGGACATTTAAGGACGTCCCTTTTTATTTATTTATTTATTTATTTATTGTCCTAAATTAATCTTAAATTTTGATTTAAAAACAAATGTTGCATGTGTTGTGATGCCTTTGATGTCGTTTGTCTAAAATACCTGGACGCCATCAGTTTCTGGGGTTTTATTTTTGCAACCTTTATTCTTCTTTTTTTTTTTTCACTAAACTTTATCATTTTAAACTAAATGCAACTGCTTGTTCATGTCAGGACATAAAAAATGCTGACTTGGCGTTATACGAGCTGAACAGAGTCATCGCACTCGAGCCGAACTGGCCAGAAGTTTACGAACAAAGAGCCGAGGTAAGACCCAACTCACCACGAAGCCATTATTATAACTTCATAAACATTTCCCACATTCACAACATTGTTTAGATGGCATTTAATATGTTTTAATGCCTAATGGTGTGAATGTTTATGAAGCATTCACTCTATTGTGATCCATTTTTCTTCCGTATGCTTTTCATCATCTTTCTCGTTACACAATTTTGTTCTATTTCAACAAATCGTAAATCAAAACGTTCAGCTCGTTCAGGAGAAAGATGCTATGACTTTTGGTATTGGTGCAACTTTAGCTTGTTGACATGTTTACCCTTATCTCACTTTTTTCCTTATAGAAAATGAATCGAGCTCATTTTGCATCCTTCACATCTTTAGATCTGTTTACAACCTTTTACTGCTCCTTTCACATTTTCTGGTTCAGCTTCTTTCAGCTTCCTTGTGCAAATTTAAACTTTTTTCAGCTAATTTCAGCGGGGTTTTTTTTTCCAGCTGTTTTGTTCTCTTTTCAGACTCTTTCTACTAACTATAACATTTTTGTGCTTCTTCTAACTTCTTTCTGCTGAGTTCAGCAAATTTCTGCAAGTTTCAGCTTTTTCTACTATTTCAGCTACTAGTGGCTGTTTTATGCTAATTTCAGCTTTTTTGGCTAATTCCATATTTTTTTTGTACTCATTTCAACTTTTTTCTGCATATTTCAGCAAAAATATGGTCTGCCCACTTCCATCTTGCAATTTTAGCTTCGTTCTGCCTTTTTAGCTACTTTTCAGCTGCTTTTTGCTAATTTTAGCTTTTTTTTTTTCAGATAATTTCTACCTTTTCTGTTCTCATTTAGGCTGCTTTCAGCCTAATTGGGCAAACTTGTTCTTTCTGCTTTCTTCTGCTAATTTGAGCTTATTCTAACTTTTCAGCTAACCATTTTAGCATTTTTAGCTAATTTGAGCTGTTTTCAGATAAGTAAGTATTTCATGGTAATTTCTGCTACTTTCAGCCTAATTAATTTTTTTTCTGCTAATTTCAGCTTGTTATGCTCCTTTCAGCTTTCTTCTGCTAGTTTCAGTAATTTCAGCTACTGTTTAGCTCTTTTATGCTATTTTTATCTTTTTTCAGCTAATTCCACATTTTTAAACTAATTTCAGTCCTTTCCACTTCCTTTTGGTAATTTAAGCCTCCTTCTGACATTTCAGCTACTTTTCAGCTATTTTTAGGCTATTTTCAGCTTTTATATCTAATTTAATCATTTCTGTGCTCATTTTAGCTTATTTAAACCTAATTCAGCAATTATGTGTTCTTTCTGCTTTCTTCTGCTAATTTAGGCTTGTTCTTGCTTTTCAGCAAAAATTCAGCTTTTTTTTAGCTAATTTCAGCTGTTTTTCAGCATGTTCGTCTGCAATAAGCATTCACACTGCATTTTTGCAGGTAATGCAGTTGCTCTAGTGATTAGTTTTCTTTATTTCTAATTCAGTTTTATTAGGGTTACAGCAAATACCTGCTAAATATTTTCAGATGTGCTCTGCTGACCAAGAGGAAATATA
>NC_056509.1:44039419-44063975 GCF_014905685.2 Nematolebias whitei
TATATATATAGCGCGACACAGTTGGTTGAATGTGACTGCATAAAAGATGATTGTCGTCGTGCACAATTCAAACCCACTTCTGGACCTTTGTTCTCTCCTATTCGTGCGCCCTCATTTACGTGCACAATTGTTTGAAAAGGACATGACGCATTCTCAGTGTAGCTACTAATGCTTGAAGCAGTTCGGCCCTTTTCACATAAATAAATAAATAAATATAAAAAACATTTTTAACAGTCCACAATAACTGCACAAGAAAACACATATTAGACACACAGTCGTTCCTAAAGTTAATATTTGACTCTTGTTTAATGATTGCACCGTCAGCTTGACAAAAATAAATACATTTAAACGTCTCTGGTTTCACTCTGAGGCAGTTTTTATCAACTCTTTGTGATCTTCCACCACACGTGTAACGTATCTCTGCTGTAAAACCAGAAATTCTTGTCTGAACACACAAAAGCTCCACAGCTCAGTTTTCATCGTTCAGTGGCGACCTACAACAAGCTTTGTGTTTTTACTCCACCTAATGTTTTGCACTTTGCTACGGTTTTGCCAATTTTTGCTATTCATACATACCATAAATTTTAGCTTTTAGCTCAGATTTGACTAATTTTACCTTTTTTATTTGTATTTTATTTATTTATTTATTTATTTATTTTGTTGTAATTTTAGCTATTGGCTATGCTTTGGCCAATTTTTATTTTTTGCTATGATTTTACAAGTTTTACCTCCTAGCAATAGTTTAACCAATTTTAGCTTTTAGCCGTGGTTTAGCGAAATTGACCTTATTTGCTACGATTTTGCAAATTTTACCTTTTTGCATTAATTTTGCCAGTTTTAGCTACTGGCTACAGTTTTGCCAGTTTTAGCTACTGGCTACAGTTTTGCCAATTTTAGCTACTGGCTACAGTTTTGCCAATTGTAGCTATTGGCTACAGTTTTGGCAATTTTAGCTTTTGGCTTTGGTGTTTCTGCTTCAAGCGTTTGGCTGTGGTTTGGCCAATTTTTACCTTTTTGCTATGATTTTACAAGTTTTACCTTCTAGCTATAATTTAGCCAATGTAGCTTTTGGCTGTGGTTTAGCAACATTTACCTTTTTAGCTACAATTTTACCTTTTTGCGTTAGTTTAGCCTGTTTTAGCTACTGGCTATGTTTTTGTTCATTTTAACTACATGCAATGGTTATTGCTTTTCCACTTTTAGCTTGTGGCTGTGATTTGGCCAATTTTAGCCTTTAGCTAGGGTTTTACTAATTTTAGTTTTTGACTGCCGTTTGGCTAATCAATGCTGCTGTTCTGCTTGTTTTAAATAACAGTTCACTTTCAGCTACTTCAACAAATTTCATCAGTCACTCAGCTCCCAGTAGAATACTGACCCGCAGCTGATCATCACCCACTTACCTGAAGTTGCCGTCATCAAACACCCGAAGCAGAAACATTAGCAACATTCCTACAGACAGGATCGTTGTGATCGTTTGTGTTTACGTCTTCAGATCCTGTCTCCTCTGGGCCGGATCAGCGAAGCTCTGAGCGATTTGACCAAAGCCATCCAGCTGCAGCCTTCGGCTCGTCTCTACAGACACAGAGGAACTCTGCTCTTCATCTCAGAGGTCTGACCCTCAAACACCTGCACGTTCTTATCGTCCTACGTTCTGACCTGGTGTTCTGTTATTCAGGATTATGTGGCAGCTATGGAGGACTTCCAGCGCTCTTTAGAGCTCAAGAAGAATCAGCCCATCGCCATGCTTTATAAAGGCCTCACCTTCTTTCACAGAGGAATGCTGAAGGTACGATTCCCTCAAACAGCTCATGAAATAACCTTCAGCTCTGCTCACTTAATGACGCACTGATTGATTTGGTTGATTATGAATTTCCGTAGCTGGTGTCATCTCACTGCATTTTTTTTTGGTGCATAAAGAAATAAAATAGAAAATAATTTGAACATTTTTGTTTGATGGTTTTACAGCAAGCTGTTTTATGACGTCCAAAGAAAATCCACCTCTTATAAGAAGACAAATCATATTTATTCATTCCTCAAACAGATATAACGATGGCTGATCGTCCTCCTGGACTGGTTTATCAGCTCAGAGATAATCCCTTTGACCAACAGCATGCGTGAATTTTCCTGTTTCACCTCATCAAATCGATGGTCTTTGTCACAGATTTATGGAAGGAATCTGTAAATAGTTGAACACAATCTTGTTTACTAAGAAGCAGCAGATGGCAGGTTTGTTTTTTGCCGACACAGACCGAGCTAACGGCTTCGCCCCAGTTTTAGACCGATGTTGAGAAATGATGGAGTTGTAGCCGTTTTGATCAAACCTTGAAAATAACAGACGATGTCACGAAATGTCACACTCAGTGTTGTGAATGACTTTCAGCTACTTCCGCATCAAATTTAGCTAAATTTCTGTAAAACTGACTGAGTTATTGTCATTTTTATTGGTTGTGGTGGCCATTTTGAATTGGATTGACTCCCAAAGTTATTCAACTGTAGACGTACATCCTTTGATTTGTCCGAGAGTTTTATTAAAATTTGCCCAGTGCTTCAGACATGCACACAGCCATGGGCAAATCATTATCACCCACCTTTGCATTTTGCTAACAAGTTATAAATTTAATCAGATTTTCATTAAACTTTGCACAGATTCTCAAATCTACGTATTTAAGCAGCTTTTTTTATTCAAACTACTGCAGATCTGCCGATTCATGACATTATTTTTGTCTCCTAAATATCCAAACAAATGGTCATATGCATTAAATACTAAAAACTTTTGTCAAAAAGGCAAACTTTAAATAACTTTTTGGTAAATAGCAACAAGGTATTTGACTTGTGCATTTGCTTCCTGTGACCTTTAGTTTGCAAAAAAATTCAATGTAAAATCCTAAATATCAACATTTACTTGTAGGTTACATTGGATAAAGGCTATGCAACTAAAATTTTGTTGAAAAATTCTGGGTCCATGCAGTTGAGGTCTGAACCTTTTGCAGAGACAATTCTCTGTCTCTTAGTGCAACTTCCTGTCATCTCTGTGTTTAAAAAGCTGTTTATTTTTTCATCAGGAAGCCATTGAGACATTTAAAGAGGCGCTGAAGTTGAAGGCTGACTTTATAGATGCCTATAAGAGCCTCGGGCAGGCTTACAGGTACAGTTTGACATCTCTTTTTTTTGTTTGAGAGAGAATTTATCATATGGGTTTTTTGGGACTCGGTGGCCATTTCTCTAACGTTTGTGTGTTTCCTCTGTTTAGAGAGTTAGGTGATTTTGAATCAGCGATGGAGAGCTTCCAGAAAGCTCTCATGTTGAACCAAAACCACATCCAGTCTCTCCAGCTCCGAGGCATGATGCTGTACCACCACGGCTCTTTGCAGGAGGCCATCGGCAACTTCAAGGTACTTAATTATCCTATAATCATCTCATTAATCAAATAACCCACACAGAGGATGTGAGAAGATCTTTTCAACCCAGGTTTACTTCTCGCAAGGGGTGCAGCATTGAAAACAGGCTTACAACGATGTTATACGAAGCCCCTATACAACAGCTCACACTTTTTGAAGATGTCAGAAGTTATCAGTTATTAGACTCCTTCCTCTGAGTAGACAGAAAGACTCTCTTGACTTCACGTACATGGTTCTATATTAACATTAGTAAGTGAAAACATCCGTGACCTTTACGTAACTTCCCCCATCAAAATCCACATTGGAGTATGGCAAAGTTGTTCCAGCTCTGTCAGACAGTCCTATGCCGCTGATCTTGTTTTAACCTTTTAAAAACTGTAAAATAGATGATTGTATTGCAGTTTATGCCACAGTGTTTACACTGAGGGATTTTTACGTTTCCTCTCCAGAGATGTCTTCATCTGGAGCCCTACAATGAAGTTTGTCAGTACATGAAGGGGCTGAGCCACGTGGCCATGGGGCAGTTCTACGAGGGCATCAAAGCTCAGACTAAAGTCATGCTGAACGACCCGCTGCTGGGACAAAAGGCCAGCTCCGAGTACCTCAAAGTGAAATACCTCAGAGGTTAGTGGAACACAGAAATAAAAATGATTGAGTGAAACGAGCGCTTGTGAAGATACGGGTTTGTTTCAAACACGAGGTGTACAGATGGTTTGTGGAAAAACAGATGCTTTGATTAGGGCTTAAATATCACTTCCCACCTGAAACACCTCAGTTTGTCGTGGCTCACAGTTAGGAATCGTAAAACACTAGATAAAAATATGTTTTATGGATGAGTTAAATAGAGTCCAATCAGCAGCAACACATTGAACGGATGCTATCAGTGTTGTCAAAGTAATTCATCATCTTAAAGGGATTTTTTTTCGACCATATCAAAGTCTGTTTTTGTGTAAAGGTTACAACTAATCAGTTTGACAGACGAGTTAACAACTAGTCTGAACACGGTCATGACCTGAGTGGATTGCTGGTTTTCATTCTGCAGTTAATTGCATGGAATTCAAAAGGTTTGTTCCAAGCTTGCCATCAGCAGAGTCATGTCCCCCTCCTCTGGTATCCAGGGGTTCTGTTCAGTAGAAGGTTCTTACTTGTTCGACTTTAACACTAATGTAAAATGTCATGAAGTGTAAGGGTCTGTTGTCCCCCATCGTGGAGCGAAGGGGTTAATTGGGGATTGCCTAGTATAAGGCAGCACCTATTATTATCCACCTGACTTGGGATTTCTTAACTTTATATCTTATTATTTCATCAACTTTAATGCGGCCCGAACCGCGACGTGTATCCCCACAGATGTTGTATCAAAACAACCAGCTCGGCGCCACGATGTGTGCTATTACTTTTATTTGCATGTCGAGTTACTATAGTGACGCAATTTGCAAACGAAGACGCCATTTTCCCCATACAAAACGCCTGACGGAACGCTTCTCACTAACTTCTGCTGTGAGGTCACATGACTTGAAGTGGAGAGGTCCCTGAAGAGAACTTAGAAAATCACTGTTAGATTTGTTTGAAAAGTATTATTTAAAGTACCTATTCAGGTAGAATTTGGAATATTGATAGCTGAGAGCAAACCCCAACATGTAGTACTGTCAAATCAATTTAAATTGGCAGCAGCCTGGCAGTCCCTGTCAAATTTTCTCCAGGAACTTTCTAGTTAGAAATACTGTCTATCCATTTGTCTCGTGAGCTTGATAACTTGAAAAATAAATTAGATACAAACTTCCATTTTGGTGTGTGAAAATAAAATTAGGATGCCACATCAAATCCACGATTGATTCTAGAGAGAACGTTTCTTTTTCCAGCGGTGCGGCAGTTCATCGCGTTTGTTAACTTTCATTAGAAAAACTTTTTGGTTTGAACATTTACAAAATGAGGGTTGAAAGAGAAGAAGTGCCACAAACGTCACAATCCGGACAAAACATGCCAAATTATCATTTGTATTTTAGGGTAGATTGTAAATTTGTACATCTGATTTGTTTATTTAATCTTTCTAAGAAGTGACAACTTTTTTTTGTTGATGGTTTTAAGCCTCTAACTATTCCTATATTTTTGAGCTGCAGTTTTATGTAAGGAAACATAATTTACTTTTTTTTATTACTTTATTTTACCAGGAAGAAATCCATTGAGATCATCAATCTCTTTTACAAGGACGTCCTGGAAAAAGATAAAACATCTCAGCTTGGGTTGTATGAGTTGTGAATGTTCTGTTGTGATTTTCTTCCAGAGTATTCTCGTTACTTGCACTCCCACCTGGATATCCCTGTAGCCGAGTACAACGTGGACCAGGACTTACCGGGAAACTTCAAGAACCACTGGGCTAAAAACCTGCCTTTTTTAATAGAAGACTATGAAGAACAGCCCGGCCTGCAGCCACATATCAAGTAAGTTTGATGGATTCATGTCGGCTAATTGAATTGATTTAACCTTACAAACACGTATGTCTAAACAGGAGCGTGTACAGCTCCATCTGTGAGTAAATCAAGCCCACTTCTTTTACTTTGGTACTTAAAACTGGTTGTTGTTCACAAACTAAGCTCACTACTTTGCCACTGCCTTCGTGAAATAAACACCTTGAAGTTGTCAAGTTAGGAGGAACATGTGGCTGAGATCAGACCTACAAAGACCCATGTTTTGGTAAGGTCATAGGTCAGAAAAGTGATCTCAAAAGTTTAATGAATGATCAGTAAAGGTTTATGTGAGTCTGTTGATTAATCAGTAAAAATTGTATGTGTCTGTCAAAGTTAAAGGTATTGAAATAATCAAATGTGTATGTAATCATAATAATTAATCCTCTGTGTAACCTACATTTAGTGATTTTATAAGTTTAATATCGTTTATACTCTTAATCAAAGTTAGACTTGAGGGAAAAGTGACCTAATTTGTGAATAAATGAGTTATCATTAAGTGATTTTATGCGGCTTTAATACCTAAATTGCTGTTAAATCATTACTTTTGAAATCAAATAATGTGATTGAGAAAGAGCGTTTTGATCAGAAATGTTTTACTATTAAGGGGAAAAATACTTTTTGTAATTAAACGTGTTATTACTAGAACTTTCTGTGACGGTCGGCGCAAAACTGTCAGTTGAAGCAAACGGAAGTCAGAGGAAGTTGGAAGGGCGAGGCTGCACCTATCTGTTAGAAATAAAAGGAAGTACAGACTCTGTATCCAAGCAGTTGTTATGCACGAGCTGAGACAGAAGACAGAAGAGGGAAGAAAACAATAGGAAAGAAGAAACAGAAGAAAGAAGACACAAGAGGGAAGAAGAAAGAAGACAGAGGAACAAGAAGAGATCGGGTGGAGTAGATACTGTATAAGGACTGGAGACAAGTAGGACTTGACCAAGCATCTGAAGAAGTGGATTCCAGCCAGAGCCAGAAGGGATTTTGCTCTGTTTCAGCTGAAGTGGAGTCCTCTGCCCGAGGACAACCCCAGATCTTAAAGTTCAAGTCGCAGATTGAGAGAAATCGTACTGAAATTTAGTGCAGCTCCTCAGACTGATGAAGACTTCTGGATAAAAGACGAAACGTTTCAACAATATTCGTTTTTTTTTGTTTTTTTTTCGAATCCGTCCAGAGCACCTGACTTAACTTTGTTAGATTTTTCTACCTGGATTATTGAGCATACATCAGGACATACTGAAGTTCGTTTCAGCAACACAACCTAGATTACTCTGGGGCCAGTTTTCCCTCTTTTCCACAGAAAGGCTGATCTGACATGGAAAGTAAGTAGTCTTCTGAGTCTCTCCATTCTAATAAAATTTAAAGGCTACACTGTTTATGGTTTTCAGGGACAGTAAAATTAGCAAGGAGGTTTAGTTCAGAGTTATATATATATTTTCTCATGGAGGATTTGTGGATGTGAGCTAGTAGCAGTTAGTCCGTGACCGTCCCTGAACTGGTTAGCGCAGCCAGGAGGCTTTGAAGAGCAGACACCCAAGACAACAAAAACAAGAAGAAGAATGGATGAAGAAGATAATCCAGTAACAGGAGGAGAAACGGATTCACACAGTCAGACAGATGATCCAGGTAAAGGAGTCAGTAGACCAGCAATTAATGCTCCAGTGAGGGTGATTCTTTATGGCGAGGGCTTCTCAACCTGGGACCCGTCAGTGCTGCAAATTTTCCTGGAAAAATATGTGGGGTTGTCGAGGGAAGCCTTACGGCAAGCATTAAGTGGGTCCAGACAGAAGGTTGACATCCACTACTGCTCTAAAATAACCGAAGGCCACAGGACAGAGATTGTACAAGATCCGATCAACATAAGAAAGAAAGAAAATATCAAGGAATGGTTGAAGTGGTGGGTGAACCTGCTGGAAGGATGGCAGGAGAAGTTATCCATCATTGTCAGCCCATCACTCAGCTATGATCCATTAGTGAAAATGATAGCCACAGCAACAGGACTTAGCAGTGTCCTAGTAAACACCCAGACAAAAGTAGACCTAAGATATGATGACTACAAGGAAGAGTTGAAAAGAATGCAAGAATATAAAGAAAGAAATAAACTCTCAATAAGCTTGGACAGTGGACCACGTCTGTGTGGAGAAGCTGATGGGGGTAAAGAGTGGAATCCTGAAGAGAGAAGAGGATCGGTCCCAATGGAGCTGGCAACCAGAGAATATGGGTATGAGGGTGACCGGGTCTCAGAAGAGAACCCTGAGCTAAAGAAAGAACCGTTCCATATACCAAGGTCCTACATAACCCCTGTTCCCTTGAGCCAAATAGCCTGGTCGAGCATTAGAAGAAGCGCAACTAGGAAAGACACAGATTCTGAATCAGAAGGCGAGCCACGAGAAAGAAGTGAGGAGAGACAAAGAAAAGCCTCAAGGGAAAAGGAAGCCAAAGAAAAAAAGAAAAATCAAAAACGTAAACCCAGTCCAGTTCAGGTCAGTATGGTGAAGATTCTCAAGCCATTGCAGCATGAGGAGTTAGAAGGGTCCTCCTGCTGCTACTGTGAAGTGCAGCTGAATGAGGCTGGACATCTCTGGGCTGTCAGCTCCTCATGGTGTTGTGATCACTGTGTTGTGCCGAATGCTGTGTCTGGAATCCTTGTCAATGAGGGCCCACAAGATCTGCCTTGTGTGGCTGTCGAGCAGTGCCTAGAAACAGAAACCAGCTGCAGAGTTGTCTGGACTTCGGCTCGGGATGAAGACTTCCGACACTACACAGTAAACCCCATCCTGCAAAACCGATATTACTCTGTGATTAGAAAATTGTGGGAGAATTCAGAGAAGGGGACCCGATTCATGGCCGGACATCTGTTGACTGGTCAGGTGCTGTTCTACGGGCCAACAATGAAGGTGGGACTCTCGTTGACTGGAACCATGCCCCAGCTAGAATCAGCTTTAAACAAAAAAGCAACAAGCGCAACCTCTATTCCTCCTCTACAGCCCACTGAACTACTCAATAAGGACACCCAGAACACAGACCAAGTGTTGATCTGTATTGAACCTTTCTCACAAGGGGAGCACATCCTGAGGGCCACCAGTTCATGTACATCAGAGGTGCAAAGCTCCAAAGAGCACCATTACATGACAGCACCAGAACACATGCCTTCATCACAGGGCCGTGGGCTATGTGCCATAGTGTGTAACAAAAACACCCAAACAAAGCACTTAGCCATTTCTGAGCAGGATTTGGGACAGGACTTTTGTCATAGGGAGCCTCTGTCTTTGCCCACTGTTACCATGGAGTCACCTACCCCCTTGTACTGGGAAACCTCGGTTGCTATCCAGTCTATCTTGGTAGAGGTCCCAAGATTGAGTTCTGAGGGGCCTCTTGTCTCACAGGAGTTCAGCTCACTTCCGCTCCTGCTCCCTGCTGTCGAAGAAGGCGGTAAAGGACAGGACGAGCAGGGTCAGGCAATGACTACCTCTTGCATATTGGAGCCAGTAAGCCCAGCATTGCAATCTGGGCCAATTGATGGTATGGAAAATGATGAAGAGGAGGCTGAAAGTAGGGTGGAACAAAATGAGCCAAGACCCTGGATGGATCAGCACCTTGGTGAACAGAACTCCCACTCACTCTCTGAAACCCCACACCAGCTAAGGCTGAGCCAAGATGAAATTGATATGGATAAGATGGAGGTGGTGGATGAATGGCAACCTCCTGATGAAGAGGATGAAGACCAATACCCTGATGACACCGCGGAACCAGCACTGGTGCCAAGGCAAGAGGTCGTGTTTGGGGAGGTCGAAGAAGATGTTCTCTATATCCACGCAGATGACGAGGAATGGATAATGGATTGAAGTCCATACAGGGGTAGGGTCTGACCTCAAAGATCCATGTTTTGGTAAGGTCATAGGTCAGAAAAGTGATCTCAAAAGTTTAATGAATGATCAATAAAGGATTATGTGTGTGTGTGTTTATTAATCAGTAAAGATGTTTATTAATCAAAGATTTTATGTATCTGTCATTTAAAGGTATTGAAATAATCAAATGTGTATGCAATCATAATAATTAATCCTCTGTGTAACCTACATCAAGTTATTTTACAAGTTTAATTTCTTTTGTACTTTTAATCAAAGTTAGACTTCAGGGAAAAGTGAACTACTTTGTGAATAAATGAGTTATCATTAAGTGATTTTATGTGAGTTTAATACCCAAGTTGCTATTAATTATTACTTTTAAAATCAAATAATGTTATTGAGAAAGAGTGTTATGCTCAGAAATGTTTTATGATTTGGGTAAAAATAAAAACATATACTTTTTGTAATCAAACGTCTTATGACTAGAAATTTCTGTGACTGAAACAAACGGAAGTCAGAGGTAGAAAGAGGAAGTTGGAAGGGCGAGGCTGCACGTAGCCGTTAGAAAATAGAGGAAGTACAAACTCTGTATCCAAGCAGTTATGCACGAGCTGAGTGGAGAAATCTCAAACAGATTAGGCAAGTTGATTTTGAAAAGACAATTTGGTGTTGAAAAGAGGGTGACTGAAAAAAAATCATAGGTCAGGCCACGGAGGCTCCTCAAGTGGGAAGACGGGAGAAAGAAGAAACAGAAGAAAGATTTGAAAGGAACCTAAAAAAGTTCTATCTGGTCCTCTGGACATTCAAAAAAACAAAACAAAGCAAATCAACAAAAAATGTAGAAACGTTTCGTCTCTCATCCAAGAGACTTCCTCAGTCTGAGGTGCTGTATTCAGCTCAGTCTCTTAAATAGCACCTTCTCAGAGTGAATCAACCAGTTTTGCTGCTGACAACCAAAACCAGCTGATCGCATGCTCAAGAAGGACCATCAGCCTAACAATGGATCATTAGCACACTGATGGCTGTTTACTATTCACAGAGGGCTGAGTGATACTAGCAATCACAGCATTGTAAGAGGGGGACTGTTGAACCCGGAGGCCTCCACCCCTGTTTAATGATGGACGATTTCTTTTCACAAAGATGGCCTCTTTTACTCCTCTCTCAAACCATCGTTCCTCTCTATCCAGGATGTGCACATCTTCATCCCTGAAAGAGTGACCGCTGGCCTGGAGATGAGTGTAGAAAGTCTCCTAAAGCTGCTAGCGCTCACTCAAGTGGCTCCTAACATAAAAGCTACTCGCCTTCAAAATAAAAGCACAGCAAGAACCGTTTTTTTCAATTCAGTTTATTTATAAGTTACTACAGAAGTCATCTCAGGGCACTGAACAAAATAATGTGTATACTTAAAAAGTAAGTTAATAACATTATTTATCTGTTTAAAAAAAAAAAAAAGGTTAAAAAAAGCAGACCTTTGGGATTTGCATGCAAAGAAATTATATTTAATTTTTGATTTTTCTTGACGTCCCAGGCTCTAAGATGCACATATGTTACTCTTAGACCAGTAAAATAATATAAATTTTGTTTTGCTGTTCAGACTGGATTTTGTGTCATTGTACATTTAATGAAAAAATCTTGTTTAAACCCAGTGTCACTTCAAACAAATAACTGCAGCTTCTTTTTCACACAGTTTTCCACTTGTTTAACATTAGCATAACATGTTTCATGTGGGAATGACACCCCCCCCACACACACACACACACAGTGTTTTATGCATCTTTGTAAGATTTAAACAAGACAGTCGGATCCAGTGATATAAGATCCATTTTGTCCAAGTTTTCATTTTGAAAACTTGTCATCCATTTTGAATCTGTCTTTATTAGGACTTTCCAGCTGCCATGATATGTATGTGTGAAGTCTAACCAACTGACCACACCTGCCGAGTTTCCTGTCACTTCTTCAAACTCTGTGCTCCTTAACTCTCAACCAACCGTCTAATCTTAACCATAAAAAAAGTTTCTTTTTTTTATTTTTCTTTACAAAAATTTTTTTTGGAAAATTTAGGAATGCTATATTTATTTTAGTATTTATATATCTTAAGGTTTTAGAAACCCTTCATTGCAAAGTTCTAAACTTTTAAACCTACGTAATTTTAAGCACCGTAGAGCACAAAGACGCTTTTAGAGAGAGATGGACCTTTGGATAGCCAGCACAAAACCACAAAATGGTCTAGATCGAGTCCAAATCCAGATGAAAAAGTCCTGGTGACCGGACCTCCAAGCGACGACGCCCCGCTCGAGAGGCCTCATGGGCCGACAAGCAGCTCTCAGATTGACCGATGAGGCTGGAAGTCCAGTTCTGGTACAATTCCCCCGTCTGTTCCGTACGGCTCTCTGCATCCACAGAGCGCTGAAGTCACTATGAATAAGGATCAAACTTTTTCAGATCGGATCCAAACTTTCCCTCCGTTTCAGCAGAAAGCAACGGCTGGAAGCACTGTTGGGGCTTCTGGGTAATGTAGTCCCTTCGAATGGCGATACAGTGTAGGCTTATTGAGAGAAAACTACAAAATGGTGATGCCTGTCCCAAGTTTTTTTTTTTCTCGTTAACTTTTTACTGTATCCCGTACTGTCCCAATCACCTGAGTAATATTAAAGTTGACAATCGTGTGTTGTGTACAATTTTACTTTAAAAAACCGCAAAAGAGCGAGTCCGCAAAAGTCGAACCGCAAAGTAGCGAGGGACTACAGTACTTCTTTTTTATAAAATCACAAAATAGATTACATAGGATCTTTTGATTATAAAAACGTTTGATTATTTTAGCACCTTGACAGACACACATTGTTTTTTTATTTTAATCAACACACACACACACACACACACACACAATGAGTCCTTTATTGAACATTCATTAACTTTTAAGATTCTTGTCCGTATCACCAAACATGGGCCTGTGGGTTTTGACCTCAACATCCACGTAACTTGACAAGTGCAACATTTGACAGCTGCAGTCAACATTACCTGATAGTCCAGGTAGAGTGTCCTAATCAAATGCAAATGGCTTAAAATAAAATAATAATCTCCTGTCAAGTCTCTTTTTCTGAGTATCACAAACAAGAAAAATTAATTCAACCTTTATTTAGACAGGTTAATCCCATTGAGCCTCGAGGACTCATTTACAAGAGAGACCTGATTTCAACAAAGAATGATGACAACAATGGACAACAGTGACAACAATTATAAAAAGGCATACAGATTATTATTATTATTATTTTTTACAAAAAAGATGGCAAAAGAAGTGACAAAAACAGCTAGATTATAAGGCGAATGTGGAAAACTAAAAACGGGAACATGTCTGCATTGGTCCTTGCCAGGAGTCTGGCAAGACACAAATAGTTTGAGCTGGTAACACATAACTACTATCCAGTAAAATAAGTAAACTTTTTTTGTAAGCCTTGAACCACTCCTGTATGTTTGTTTCCTGCAGGGACGTTCTGCCGCAGAACTTTGACAGCTACAGCACCGAGGTCCAGAAGCTGATCTGCAGCGCCGACCACCTGGGAGCGCTGATGCAGTACAACACCCCGGGATTTTTACCCAACAAGAGAATACACAGAGGTGCTGCCGATTAAAGCAAAACGACCAATCGAGTGTTGAAAAGCAGTAAATTAACTGCTTTGTGTTTCTGAAGCCATGGGTTTAGCAACACTGGAGGTGATGCAGGCGATGCATCGAACGTGGAGCAACTCCAAAGTCCGAGTTAACGGAAAGTCGAGACAAATGCAGTGGAGAGACATGTTTGATATCTCTGTCAAATGGAGGAGGTGCGTAACAAGACCAACACTAAAACTGTTTTATTATTCCATACTTAGACATGAGTATACTTTTTAAAAAACTTCTTAGTGCGGTGACTGATGTGCAGGGGAGCAGGCCTGTCCCGATAAACAATAAATCAATTAATTGCATGATAAATGAAAATTATCAACCTCATTTTCATTTATCGACTTTATCGTTTCTTCGTGTCTCTCTTTTTACTGAAGACACTCGATGACAAAAGGCTCAACTACGGTGCTCTTCACTTACCCCTCCCTTTCTCTTTAAAATCCATTTCAACCGTCCAAAATCACATTTTTGGATCATTAAAAGCAGCTAAGCTGAGAAGTTAAGCTACGAGCTAAGCTAATAGGCCGATCTCGCGGGGGAAAAAAACCTCCGTCTTGTCGAAGCTCCAAATTTCACGGTTGAAACCCGTGCCTTTGTGTAAACAATTTTTCTTTGCAAAAAGAAGCTGAGAACTTGTTTACTGATTTTTTATTAAAGCTTTATTTGAAAAATGCTCTGCTAAAGAGCTCAAACCACACCGAGCATCCGCCATTTTGAAAACCAAAAAAAAGGAAAGAGACAGCCCATGTCACGTCAAAGGGCCTCCCTTCTATTTTTATTAAAGAGACATGCTGCTCGCTCCCTCACTATCCATCCTTCAGTCCAAACAGTCTTATACTGCCATATAGTGGTCAAAAAAGGTACTACACACAAACCAAATTAAACATTTATTCTTAATTTGACAATAATTACTAATTATTGTCAAATTTCAAACAATATTATCGTTTATCACAATAATTTCTGAGACAATTAATCGCCCAGCAACATTTGTTATTGTGACAGAAATAGTATCTGCAGGGTTTCCCTCTTGATCCATTTATTTGCACAGATTTTAATAAAGAGCTGTGCTCAAATTCATACCTGGTGAAGGTAAATGAGCCAGCTCTGATGTCCTGCAAGCCTTTCAAAAATGGTAAAAACAGCTAAAATATTAGAGTAAATCTAGATTTCTAACTATCTTCAGAAAACAACTCAAAAGCTGAACGACAGCCTGCTGCACTTCAACACGTTTCAGCAGCCTTTAAATCTAGACGAGGTCACATATTTAGCTGAATTTTCTGTGGTTTGTAATATTAGAGCGGCAGAAATTTAATTCACTCTCCGGATAATTGGAAAAAGAAATGCAGCCACTTAAATCTAAAAACTGTTCAGAGTCAGTTAGTTTAGTTTGTTTTACAGAGTAAAATACCCAAGAATCAGAATCAGCTTTTACTTTATCACAAAGTTAAACAAACTAGAGAAATTGCATTTCCTGTGAATATGCAGTGTTAATGCTTCTTGCTGAATAACTTGCTGATAAACAGCTTAAATTAGCTAAAAACATAATGAAATGTAGCTGAAATGGAAGAACAAGCCTAAGTTAGCAGAAGAACGCAGAAAGAACGCATATTTGCTGAATTAGGTTTAAATAAGCAGAAATTAGCACAAAATGAGGAAATTATCTAAAAAAGGTGAAATTAGCTAAAAAAAAAGCTGAAATGTAGCTGTAAAGGCAAAGCTTAAATTACCAGAAGGAAGTGGAAAGAGCTGAAATGAGCTCAAGAAATGTGGAATTAGCTGAAGAAGTTAGAATAACAAGCTGAAATTAGCTTCTTTTTTTTTCCCCACGAAATACTTGAATTGAATTTAGTTAAAAATTCTAAAAAACATAGCTGAAAACTTAGAAGAGGATTAGATTAGCAGAAGAAAGCAGAAAAAAAAACATGTTAGCCCAATTAGGCTGAAAGAAAAAGAAATGAGGAGAAAAAGGTAGAAATTTTCTGGAAAAAAGCTGAAATTAGCAACAACAACAAAAACTGCTTAAATGTGGCTAAAAAGCATAAAGAAGCTCAAGTTACAAGAAGGAAGTGGAAAAAGCACATTTTTCCTGAATATGGCTGAAAAAGTTTAAATGAGTGCAAAAAATGTGGAATTGGCTGAAAAAGCTTAAATTAGCATAAAAACAGCTATTGTAGCTGAAATAGCAGAAAAAGCTGAAACTAGCAGAAATAAGCTGAAAGGAGCCAAACAAGCTAAAATTAGGAGAAAGAAGTTAAAAGAAGCACAAAAATGTTGCAGTTAGCAGAAATAATCCTGAAAGGAGCACAAAACAGCTGAAACGAGCTGAAAGTACCAGTAGCTGAAAAAACGTTTACCGGTAAGTATGCACAAAGAAGCTGAAAGAAGCTGAAAAATGTGAAAGTTGCAGTAAAAGGTTGTAAACAGATCTAAATATGTGAAGGATGTAAAATGAGCTCAATTAATTTTCTATGAGGGGAAAAAAGTGTCAGAAAAGGCTAAATATTTCAAAAAGCTAAAGCTGCACCAATACCAAAAGTCATAGCAGGATTGTCCTGAAAGAGCCGAACGTTTTGATTTATGATTTGTTGAAATAGTTTTAAAACTGCAGGATGAAAAACATACAGAAGAAAATTGGATCACAACAGTGTGACTACTTCACAAACATTATCTCTGTTACCTTTAGGGGTTTTTGGACAGAGTGGATTTTAACGGACTAAACGGACTTCTGTTCTTGCAGGATTGCCGACCCGGACCAGCCGGTGCTGTGGTTAGACCAGATGCCAACCAGGAGCCTCAGTCGAGGCTTCAACAATCACATCAACCTCATCAGGTAACGAGTCGAGCTTAACGAGCCCCCAGGAGGACTGTGATTTCAGCATGACCTCAGTCCCAGTTTATGGTTGGAAAACGCTCATTTAAATTCACTGCTGAAGTTTCACTTTCTCCTTCAGGGGGCAGATCATCAACATTAGATACCTGGCCTACTTCGACAACATCCTGGAATTCATCAAAGACAGAATACTAGTTTACCACGGGTAAATTACACCGAACACACAGTTCTTTCCTTTACTCACCAACACTTTAAAACAATTTTAAAACAAGTCTTAAAATTACCTGATTTAATCTGTATTAGGGCGTACAACCCAAGAGGGCTGCTGGAAATGCGGCAAGCTCTTGAAAATGTGAATAAAGTAGAAGATCTGCTTCCTATAATGAAGGTAAGAAGAAATCAAATGAATTTAATCAGGAGGAGAACGATAGCCAAGAGATTATTTATGATTAAATCATTGTTTGGTTGTTCAGCGGTAAAACTCCAGGATGGTTGTGTTTATTTTCTGAAGCAGTTCAACAGTAAAACCAGAGATGGATTCACCGTCAACTCCAAGGTGCCGAGCATGAAGGATCCTGGGAAGGAATACGACGGTTTTACCATCACCATCACCGGAGACAGGTAACTTTTACTGGGACTGTGGGGGTCTGGAAAAGGAGGTGGGGTCAGGTTTTGGAAATGCATTGTGCTATAGGTATGAAAACAAGAAAATTCTAAGAATATTTACTGGAATAAAAACTAGAGAAATTGCATTTCCTGTGAAAATGCAGCGTGAATGCTTTTCGTTAAAGAATTAGCAGAAAAATAGCTGAAATTAGCTTAAAAATGACTGAAATTGGCAAACGTTAGCTGAAAGGTAGCTGAAAAGGCAGAAATAATTTTAATCTAGCAGAAAAAAAGGAGCAGAAATTACCAGGAAAAACTTGAATTTATCTGAAAACAGATGAAATTGCTAAAAAGGTAGCTGAAAAGTTAGAACAAGCTTAAAGTAGCAGAAGAAAGCAGAAAGAGCACGTTTGCTCAACTATGCTGAAAGGAGTAGAAATGAGCTCAAAAAAGTGGAAATTATCTGAAAAAAGCAGAAATTTGCCACAAAAAAATAGCTGGATAGTAGCTAAAAAAGCAGAAAGAAGCTGAAATTACAAGAAGGAAGTAGTGAGCACATTTTTGCTGAATTAGGCTGAAAATAATTGAAAAGAGTGCAGAAAATGTAGAATTAGCCGAAAAAGCTTAAATTAGCATAAAACAGCTAAATAGTAGCTGAAATCGCAGAAGTAGCTGAAACTTGCAAACATAAGCTGAAAGGAGCATAACAAGCTGAAGTTAGCTGGAACAAGTATGAAGAAGCACAACTATGTTGTAGTTAGCAGAATATAGCTGAAAGGAACACAAAACAGCTTAAATCAACTGAAAGTAGCTGATTTTTTTTTTAATTTGCACAAGGAAGCTGAAAGTAGCTGAAGCAGAACAAAATGTGAAAGGAGCAGTAAAAGGTTGTAAACAGATCTAAAGATTTGAAGGATGTAAAATGAGCTCAATTCATTTTTTATGAGAGAAAAATGGCAGAAAAGGCTAAATATTTAAAAAAGCTAAAGCTGCACCAGTACCAAAGGTTTGTCCTGAAAGAGCTGAACGTTTTGATTTATGATTTGTTGAAATAGCACAAAAATTGTGGAATGAGATCAGTGCTAAAAAAAAACACGGATAGTAACGATAAGAAAAATATAAACAGGATCACAATAGTGTGAATGTTTAATAAGCATTCACACAATGAGATGTTTGTATGTTAAAGATAAAAAGTTAATGGAGATAATTCTGGCTCAGAGAATAGCAAAGAAATTGTCTTTAAAATAAAAAATGTTGAATTTTTAAAAAGACTCACAGGTAATAAATTATTTACAAGTTTTCTATATATTTTGACAAACACAAAGTTGTTTATAGATATATTTCAGTTTCTTTATACCTTTAAATTTTAAATGAATGTGTGCCGAGTGTAAAAACAAAAAAGCAAAAGTAAGAACTGGAGAAATTATTTTGGTAAATGGAATACATATCAATAATTTAAGCGTTCACTAGAAACATTATTTAATGAGTTTAATACTTTTCAGCTGAAAGCTTCAACAGTTTAACTTCCTCTATGCTGACTTTTAATCATGTTTTTGTGTTTTAAAATGATTTTTTTACGTCTGAATCTTTTTAGGGTGGGAAACATGTTGTTCTCTGTAGAGACTCAGACCACAGAGGAGAGATCGGAGCAGTACCAGTCGGAGGTCGAGTCCATCTACAAAGACCTCACAGCCAAAGGAAAAGCACTGATGCTGTCCACTGAACTGGGGGTAAGATTTACATTTCGAGGTTAAAAAAACATTTATAAAGTTAAATCTTACATTAAAGGCTTTCTACGCTTGCAGAGATCAAATCTAATTACAGAGATTTTTACTGAATATGTGTTGATTAGTTGATTTTAAGACTTTATTGGTGTCCTCGAACCCTGTGGTTCCCGAACTTTTGATTGTTTTACCTACAAAAAGACGCGTTTGACTTGTGACCAAGACTTGTGCTGGATGAAGTAAACAAACGTTGACAATAAGACGTTTACCAAGCGGAGAAAATGCATTTTCTGTGACAACGCAGTGCAAATTCAGCGCGCTGGAAGACTTAGCTGAAGTTTACTGAAGACGCTGAAACTCAGTTGATGAATCTAAAGGAAGCAGAACAGTAAAAGAAAGTGAAATGCTAGCTTCAAAAAATGCTAGCTAAAAGTAGCAAAGGGTCTGGCTAAAAAATAAAAGTAGCAAAATGCTAGCCAAAACCAACAAAATACTATAAACTATGCTAGCTAGAGGTTAGCTAAAGCAAAAAAAATGCCAAAGGCTAGCTAAAGGCAAAATGCTACCCATAAGCTATAGTAGGTAAAGGTTAATTAGAAGCAAAAACTGAAAAGGCTTGCTAAAAGCAAAATGCTACCCATATGCTATGGTAGCTAAAGGTTAGCTTAAAGCAAACAAAGCAAAAAGCTAGCTAAAGGCAAAACACTAGCCATAAGCTATGGTAGCTAGAGGTTAGCTAAAAGCAAAAAGCTAGCCAAGGGTAACATGCTAGCCATAAGCTATGGCAGCTAGAGGTTAGCTAAAAGCAAAAAAAAAGAGCAAAATGCTAGCTAAAGGCAAAATGTAGCAAAAGGTTATCTAAAAAATAAGTGTCCAACAGCTTACTAAAAACAAATGTAGCCAAATATCAACCTAGAGCAATCTTAGCAAAAGTTAGCTGAAAGCAAAACGTAGCAAAAGGCTAGTGAAAGGCAAAAAAATAAAACTGGCTAAAAGTTTTTTTTTTGGCTGCTTCCTTTCTCTCAGTGGTTGCCCCAGAGAGTGATCTCGCACGAGGATTTGGCGATTGTTTCACACCGGATGCCCTTCCTGACATGACCTCTAATGAGCCACCACTGCCCACATGTGTGGAGCAGAGAGCTACCATGTAGGGCACTCGGAGGGGGGGGGCAGGTGATGGTACTTCACCTTTCCCCACCCTAATTTGGTTAAAACGGTCAGAGAACAGACTCGTCTTCTAAGAAAAAGCTACCTAAAAGGTAGCTAAAGGCTTGCTAAAAGCTACATGTAGCATAGCGAAAGCAATTAAAAGTAGCACATGAAGACAAAAATAGACGCTGAAGCAGATTTTCAACAGAACAACGTTTTTGAATAAGCAGAAGAGCTCTTCGTGTATTTCTGTGGAGAAAATATCTGTAAATAAAATTGGTTTGAAAAGTATAAAAGTTACAAAAAACAAAAGTCACAGCCCCATCTCCCGAACAAGCTGAAGGTTTAGCTATTTGAACGTCAGAAACAGCCCAAAAGTATGCAGATTGCAAAAAGGCATACAGAAAAAAAGTAAATTAAAAAAACAGTAGAAGTATTTTGAGACTGTTTTAACCTTTTCAAGATTTTCCCACACCTTCGTCTTTAAATTGTTTTCTTTGTATTTGCAACATAAAAAAGACCCGTTAAGTCCAAATGATGAGTTTGCGGCTGACGCTGACCTTGTTTCTTCAGGTCAGAACTCTTAATCTGAAAAACTCGTTGATTTCCTCTTTAAATGAAACATCATCCGAGCGTTCCCTGTCCTCTGAAGCGTTTGAAAACCGTTGTGTTTGGATGCCTTCGCTCTGATCAGTAACTCAGTCAAACCAAGGTCATGTGTGCAGAGAGGCTTCGTCCGGGCGGCCTCTTGACCCTGCAGCTCTGGTCTCTTCTTTCAGGACGCAGATGCCGTGTGCAACTTGATCCTCAGCTTGGTTTATTACTTCTGCAACCTCATGCCTCTCTCCAGAGGATCCAGGTAGGTTCAATGCAGTTTCAAAACACAAGAACAGATTTTCAAGGTTTGGGTTCTGTGGGAGTGAATTCTTTGTGTTTGGGCTCAAATCTACTTGGTTAACAAGTAATAAACAGATGTTTCTCCTCAGTGTGGTGGCGTACTCTGTGGTGATGGGGGCCCTGATGGCCAGTGGGAAGGAGGTGATTGGTAGGATCCCTAAAGGAAAGGTAAATTAATTTATTTTTGTTGTTTGACAAACCTTACTTACATTAGTGTGTAAATATTTTATTACAAAAACGTAAAAAATGAACAAATTATTTTACATCAAGGGAGTCCAAACGTTTTCATATGTGGGCCAAAACTATAAAGATGATAGTGGGCCACAAAAATGTGAATTTAACTCGGTGTGATCAATATTTTAGAGAAAGATCAAATTTACTAATATTGGTGGAGAAAGAGTTTTAAATTGCTGTAGATCCAAAACATTAGAAGCCTCATAAACACTAAGCTTACATTTTTTATTTAAAAGGATTTGATTTATTTGATTTTTTTGGGTCTATGTTTGTTGTTTTCTTGTGTTTGGAAAGTTAATTTTAGTCAGTTAATTTTAGGCCTGTCACAATAACAAATTTTGCTGGATGATTAATTTTCTCAGAAATTATTGCGATAAACGATATTATTGTTTGAAATTTGACAATAGTCGGTAATTATTGTCAAATTTAAGACAACGTTTTGATTAGTTTTTGTGTGTAGTACCTTTTTTGACCACTATATGGCAGTATAAGACCATTTGAATCGAAGGATGGATAGTGAGGGAGCGAGCAGCGTGTCTCTTTAATAAAAATAGAAGGGAGTCCCCTTGACGTGACATGGGCTGACTCTCATTACTTTCTTCGGTTTTCAAAATGGCGGACGCTCGATGTGGTTTAAGCTGTTTAGCATAGCATTTTTCACACAAAGCTTTTAATAAAAAATCAGTGACTCATATTCTGTGACCAGGTGAGGGTAGGATCGTAGACCGAGCGGTTAATGGGGGGCTTCACCTTGCAGCTCAGCTCCCTCTTCACCACAACCGACCGTCACAGCAGTACTGAGGAAGCTGCACCGATTCATTTGTTGATCTTACTCTCCATTTCTAGTTCAGCTAGTGCTAGTTTCTGGGAATTCCCAATTGGCTTGAAACGCATCAAGAAGGTGCCATTTATAAGACGGATCTGGGTCGGCAGGCCTCAGACTAATGAAGTATTCCGGATGAAAGACGAAACATTTCTCCCAAAAAGAAACTGTCCAGATGACATGATTTAACCCGTTTTTGTGACTTACTCTCCATTCTTCGCTCACCCGTGATCCTTGACTTATGGCAGCACCTCACTCCCAACACAGAGAGGGCAGTTCACCCTCTTCTGACTGAAGACCAGGACCATGGCCTCAGATTTGGAGTTGCTGATTCTCATCCCGGCCACTTCAATTCTGGATTTGACAGGGAGCCAATGGAGAGAAGCTAAAACTGGAGAGATGATCTCTCCCATTAACTCCAGTTAAGACTCTGGCAGCAGCATTTTGGATCATCATCTCATCATCAGTATGAGAATACAGTGCAGATTGTTATACTTTATGAATGCTTTGTCCAGCCAACCTTTAAGTAACAAACCATTCCATAATGTTCGTCTGACTCTTGACTGCATTTCAAACCGAGTCTTTGTGTTTTTATTTTTTCAGCTGGTGGATTTTGAGGCCATGACGACTCCTAATCCAGAGAGCTTCAGCAAATCAGCAAAGAGCTGGATGAATCTGAAAAGGTGCAGCGAGGAAACATTTGTGTTTGTTGTTCTGCTGCGTGACGCTCAGCCTAATCCGAGCCCCTCTGCTCCTCTGCAGTTTACCCAGTTGGTACCAGAGTCTTCCGTCTGTAGCAGAGACCTTCCCGTCCATCAGAACCATGATCGAGGTCCTCAACACAGACTCGTCCTCACATTGTCCAAAAAAGTCTTAACACAACTTCCAAACTGAAGAAAAGTCTACGAGTTTGAGCTTCTGCAACCCAAACGGCACAGGAGGAGAAAAAATATAAAATAGCACTATAGATACGTTTGTTTAAATTTAAATAAAAATAAAAGCCATCCTGTTTTGTGCACTTTGGGAAGCAGCTGGTGTTTAAAATCAGAAGCAAAGTTTCTGTTTCAATGAAGTGTGATCTGGTTTGTCAGATGTGACCGTTAATCTTGTTTTGGTTCCTAATTGCTGACAGTTTTCCATCATCTCCCACAAAACTCATCCGTTTTCTCTCGATGCTTGCTGAAGTTCAAAACTCTTATCACCAGCATTTGGGCTCATTAACAGAAATACTTGGATGCAAAATGTGTTTGGCTCCACGTAGAGACAAAAACCGAAATTATTTCACGTTGTTGCTTTACAGACGTTTCATATCTTTTCCACGGATTTTATTGAAAGTAACAGCAGCTCATGTCTCGTCACTCAGGCTCATTTTTCTTTTAGCTCGAAGAACAAATCAATTAATTACAGACATCTGGAGGAACAAGAGAGGTTGGTTCAAACAGGAAGTTCTGGTTTGTTGGGGATGTCGAAGCGATCCGGTCCAGCTCGCTCCTTCTCTGCTTCGTAGGCTGAATTTATTTTAGACCAGAGTCTAAAACAGTTCCGGGCTCTGTCAAGAATGAAAAACAACTTATTTGAGTGATTTAACTCTGGACTGCAGCAGTCTATCAGCAGAGAACGAATCAGGTGGAGTTACGAGAGAAATGGAACAAAAACCTTCAGGGCTCCTGAGTTCTTCTCTTTTAGTTTGTCAGCACTTCCATTATCGGCTGTTCAGCCCTGCACTGATTGAACAAGTCAGCTCGGTGACTCCCAACCCTGGTCCCTGAGGAACACCATCCTGCATGGTTTAGTTGCTTCCTACACTTTGACACGCCTGAGTTAAATCACTGAATCAGGTGTGTTGGAGCAGGGAAACAACTATAACATGCAAGATGGTGTTCCTCAAGGATCAGTGCTGGGAGCTGCTGAGTTAGCTAAAAAATGCACACGAGCATCGGTCAGACTTTAGAGAACTGTCTGAGTCGGATCACGCTTTCTCACAATCGACTTTTATTAAAGTAAAGGGCTGATTTTAGCTGATTTAACAACATTTGCTTGTTCTGGCTACCCAATTAGGAGTAAATCGGTTTTTAATCATTTTGAATCCTCGTCAAAATAATAAGTTATTTTCTAAACATTTTAGGAGTTAAATTAGAAAGTTTAAAGGAACGTCTTCCTTGTTTTTTTTTTCGGATAAGGCACATTAAGCGAAATAAGTTCATTTTGACCGATTTTTGAGTTCGGTGTACCACGTACAATCGGTTTGAGGTCAGTAAGCACAACTAGAATTAATACATAAGACGCAGTGGATTATAAGACTCACTGTCGATTTTTGAGATTATTAAAGGATTTTAAGTGCGTCTTATCGTCCGAAAAATGCGGTAATATTTTTTGGTTGACACTCTAAAGAAGATGATTAAAACCTAATAATTTAGTTAAAAATCATTATTTTTATAGTTGTTTTTGGTAGAAGTACATAATACAATCCCATACTTGCCAAGTTCTTGTTACATACTCTGTAAATACCAGGTACGTATTCAGATGAGTATCAGATAAGTACATGGTATGTACTGTTAAGTATTCAGTAAGTACCAGGAACAAATCCTGCAATATTCCCAGGAAAATACTCTATGTACTAAATACTTCCTTTATATATACTAGGTAAGTAAAGGGCAACAAGTTGCTTCATAAACCAGCCTGGTCCACATAGGTACCAGTCTGTATTACGTGGTATAAAGAGTTAAGTATCGTGTACGTACCCTGTAAGCACCAGGTACCTGGTACATACCAGTCTGTATTACCTGGTATAAAGAGCTAAGTATTGTGTGCGTACCCTGTAAGTACCAGGTACTTTGTACGTACCAGGGTGTATTACCTGGTATAAAGAGCTAAGTATCATGTGCGTACCCTGTAAGTACCAGGTACCTGGTACGTACCAGGCTGTATTAC
>NC_056509.1:44063985-44068769 GCF_014905685.2 Nematolebias whitei
ACGTACCCTGTAAGTACCAGGTACCTGGTACGTACCAGGCTGTATTATGTGCTCCTACATCATTTTCTCCCCCAAAAATTGAAAACATTTGATCAATTCTTGTTTCTTTCAGTAGAACTAGTTTCAGGATCTGCAGACGGGTTTATCTTTGGCTCCAAAACCGCTCCATAGTGCAAAAAAGACTGCATTTGGGTTTTCCTTTTTATATTTGTGATAATTTAACTCTAAAGTCTGAGCTGCCTGATAACTACCATTATCTCAACTGTCCTACCTGTCTCTGACTGGCGGGTCTTTAAGGGCTAATTTTAAATGGGATTTTCAAAAGGCTTCATTTTTAAGTTGCGTTTGCTGTCGGTTCTCAGCGTTTCTCACGTTTTTGAACATTTACGCTCTCGTGGATTTAAACTGACCGGTTCTTTACGACACCAGTGTTTTGGAAGAACAGATCACGTTCTTTCAGGTGGTTCTTCTTTGAAAAATTAAGTAAAAACTTGCTGAACGTATCAAACCCAAAAGAAAACGCAAGTTTATGTTTTTCCTGGTGTTTTGGGCGACAACAGTAGAGTCTGAATAAAGAAAATGTGTGGTTCCCACTAAACAACATTTAATGTTAGTTTCCAGAGGTGTTATTTAGGGATTGTGGCGTCGGCATGAAAACACACGTCAGGTACTGAAGCAGTATTGTTGTTTGTGCCACTGCTGCCTGAGTGTAAATTATCACGAGAGTTAAAGCACCAGACTCTGAAAGTTTTCTGTGATTTTTGGGGCCTTAATTCTCTTCTTATGAGAACTGAAAGTTATTACGGTCTGCAGGAGTTTGTACTCGGCTAATTTCATCTAACTTTGTTTCCAGAAGTCAAAATAACTTTAATTAAACTATTTATTTCCAGTCCGAGCTGTTTTATTCTTATTTTTTTTGTTCAACCTTTTGATATTACCTCATCTTTGTTGGGTCATCTTGTCATCGAGTTTGAAATGAAACGACTCCCTATAAAACTTGAAGGAACGAATCTTTCTGTTGAACAAATGTTCAATAAAACTGAGCAATTTCATCTGGTTCTGATGTGTTTTCTGTTTTTTCAGAAGAACTCATTGAAATCTACTTTCAGGAAATAAAAATTGATTGTCTAGTGCGATGAGAAAAAGTTTCACATTACTCCTAGTTATAACTTATTTATAAGTCAAAGTTTTGAGTTCTCTAGGATTAAAGAGTTCCTTAGTTAAAAGTTAATATTTTTACATGCTGAGTCAAAAATACGAGCTATGAAAACCTAAATATGCAAAAATAAAATCTTATTTTTTTTGTCCTTTAGATCAAATTTGAGTCTCTAAAGTCACAAACTTGAAAAACAATTACAGGAAGAGAATAAGAAAGTTTGAAAAATGTTTTGAAATCCAGTCTCTAAATGTTTTAATGTATAATAAAAACAGAAGCCACACTTCTTAAAACTGAACGCTTTTTTGAGGCATGTTTTATCTGAAATCCGCAGCAGTTGAATTAAATTTCTTTACACAAATTTAACTGAGATGCTAAGTCAAAATGACGAACTTCTTGACCCTTTTTAAGATGCCAAGTTATTTTAACATCTTAACATCTCATAATTATGATTTAGCATATAATAAGTGTTATGGGATGCTAAGTCCAAATTTGCAGATGGTATCTCATAAATATGAGGTGTTTGGCATAAGATACGATTAATTTTTGAGATGCTAAATCATATTTGTGGAATGTGTCTTATAAAATTGAGATAAGTCAGAATTATTTTTAGAGTCATAATTTTGAGATTGAATCCTAATTAGCATCTTAGCATCTCATATTTATAACTTCACAGCTCATTTAAGTATTATGTGATAAATATGAGCTGTTTATTGTCTCACTATTTTACAATTGTTTGTTTCATAATTATGATTTGCTTTTATATTCATAAGATAGTAAAAAAAAAAAAATAGCATCTTAAAATCTCAGTTATGGTTTAGCGTGTCATATTTTAAGGGTTATTTATTATGAGATGCTAAGTTTTTTATTGTAATATGATAATGTGACACTAAGTTGTAATAAATCATGAAATACTAAGTCAACGTTTTGGAGTTGTAGTTTTGAGGTGTTCCGTCCTAATTATGAGACGATAACTCATAATTATGACTCCAATATATTGTTTTGTTTTATACAAGTGGCATATTTAAAATGTGATTTTTTAAAGTAATGACCAACTTCAAGAATCTCAAAAGAAACTTTTCCTTGCAGTTCTTGCAATTGACCACTAGATGGTGCTAAAGCGCCAAGAAGCTGCGTCACGTGACGCTCTTCCCTGATTCTGATTGGTCCAGGCGGTTCTCTGGGGAACAACGCTGGTTCTGTCAGTTGGTCAGAACAGGTGACCATGGCGGAGGTTGCGACTGTCTCAGAAGAAACTTTGACAAGTAGTTTGAGTTTATTGGTCAGTTTGGGCAAAGTTTTGCTGCAGAACGCCAAACAGGAAGCAGCAGGTAAGACGAAGATTCAAACAAACCACGTTTGAACGCTTTAGTGTAAATTAATTGGATGTTTTCCTCTAGTTTAAATATTGTTTTCAATGCGTCACATTATGTGAAGTAAAAGTAGAATACCAGCGAAATATTATGTTTCATTGAAGGTAAATAAAGTGACTCAGTGTCGCAGTTAGTGACACTTTAATGTTTCTTAATCTGAACACAAAGCCACAGCATGTGAGAAATGTTTCAGCAGATCAGTGTTGTCAATCTTTGGATTAAAATCTGGTGTAATCTAATCCCTGTCATGCTTTTTGCCAACATAAACCAACCTGACCCTTAACAAAGACCTCTTGTTCTCCTGCAGCCTCCCTGAAGACTTTTGTACCTCATAAGATCACCACTTTATTTGGCCTGGTCACAGCTGGAGCAGACTTTTACAAAAGGTGAATAAAAATCACACAAATTAATAAATCCTCGCTGTTTGCGTTGACGTTTAATCTGCACAAACGTGCCGTTTCTGAGCAGCGTGGGAGTGAAGACAAGGACTGAAGCAGAGGAGGTTTGGAAGAAGTCTTATCGGTAAGTTTGGTGCACACACATTTTTCATAATGACAAAACGTGGGGGGAAAACATGACAAAATAAAGGTGTTGCTCCGGTCTGTTTTGGTGAGGAGGGAGCTGAGCTGAAAGAAAAAAGCTCTCGATTTACTGGTCCACTCATGTTTCAACTGTCACGTCTTGTGTATTATTATTACAAGATCCCAAACACAAACTGCTCATTACTTATTTGTTTAATTTTAACTAATTAAAATAACCAAAAGATTTCTTTTGTTTCAGCCATGAAGCAGTGAGAGAGCAGGTAGAGGAGCTCCTTCAGCTCCAGGTCTGTGTATATGACCTCTTTCTCTTTTTGCAAATCTTGTTTTTATCACGTTTGTTGTTTTATTTAATAAAGGCTTAAAATCCTCACAGACAGGTGAAGTATACTGGATAAAAATACATGTATATTATTTAGATAATGTTGGATTAAATTTATGATTTAAAACACAGAATTCACTTTTCTCAAGGAAGATGTTATTTTTATTTATTTTTTCCCAAAAAACAACAACATATCAATCAATAGACATAAATATATTACTGGGGACAGCCACCTGTTATTATCCACCTGACTCAGGGTTTCTTGACTTTATATCTTAGTCTTCCGTCAACTTTAATGCGGCCCGAACCTCAATGTGTACCCCCACAAATGTTATATCAAAACGACCGGCTCGGCATCGTGATGTGCGCTATTACTTTTATTGACGTTTCGAGTTACCATGGCAACGTAATTTGCAAACAAAGACACCATATTTCCCATTCAAAATGCCTGACAGACCTCAGCTGCTTCTGCTATAACTCGGTCGTTCTTTGAGATGCTGAACTGAAATTTGCTCTGGTCGTAGCTGAGAGCGAGTTTTCATTCGTTCCTAAAGTAAATTAAAATACCAAGATGGCCGCCTGAGCTAAAAAAGGAAAAATACTATAAATCAGCTAATTTTAGAGATTTTGAGCTAAAATTTAATGTGGTGATAGCTGAGAATGTTTCTTATCACATACTGGAGGCAAATCAAAAATCCAAGATGGCCACCTTAGCCATATGGGGAAAAAATACGATAACTCAGCCATTTTTATAGCTATTCCGCTGAAATTTGGTATAGTGGTAGCTGAGAGCGAACCCAAACACATCGTGCAGTCAAATCAATAATTGAACTTGTCAGCAACCTGGCAGTCCCGTTAAAGTTTGTCCAGGATCTTTCTAGTTTAAGTTTAATATTTTGTAGCTGAAACCAGAACAATTTATTTATTTGAGTTCGTTTTTTTTCCCCTTTGGAAACAATTTTTGAACTCATAATTTATTAATTTTGTTGAGATTTTTTATGGTTCACAATTGTTTAGATTTTTTTTGTATCATAAGTTGCAACAAGCATTTCAGTTAAATATTTTATAGATACTTCATACTACTTTATACTTGATAGATAAACTGAATTGAATAGATACTTTATACTACTTTATACTTTACTACTTTATACTTTATAGATTCTTTATACTATTTTATACTTTATAGATACTTTATACTTTATACTACTTTATAGATACTTTACACTACTTGATAGATGAACTGAATTGAATTGAATAGATACTTTATACTACTTTATACTTTATAGATACTTTATAAATATACTACTTTATACTTTATAGACACTTTATACTTTATAGATACGCTACACTACTTTATACTTTATAGACACTTTATACTACTTTATACTTGATAG
>NC_056509.1:44068779-44079860 GCF_014905685.2 Nematolebias whitei
CTTTACTACTTTATACTTTATAGACACTTTATACTACTTTATACTTGTTAGATAAACTGAATTGAATTGAATAGATACTTTATACTTTATAATACTTTATACTTTACTACTTTATACTTTATAGATACTTTTTATACTATTTTATACTTTATAGATACTTCATACTTTATAGTACTTTATACTTTATAGATACTTTATAGCTTGGCAGCTAGTATTAAATCACATCAAGCATTGCTATGAAAATGAGTAAATTTAGCTTCAACTATCAGCGGACAGTTTAAAAATGGATTTAATTTTAACTGTGTGATTCCAGCAGATGTTTTTTTTTTTTTCAGAATGAGTGGGACTCCTTCCTGAAGAGTGTGGACAAAGATCTGCTGACGACAGACGAGCAGCTGTCAGGAGGAAAGATGGCCGACAGCCTGAGCCCCGACTGTCTGTTCACTGATGCACGGAGCGAAAAGTAAGTTTCCTCTGGATGGACACTTTTCAACGGTAATTTAATTTCCTGTCTGTTCACGTCGTGGAATATTTCCAGCATCTTAAAAAGTCAGGTTTTTGATGTCCATGTGTTTTTAGGAGCGTAAGCCTGGGTCACTTCCTGGGTCAGGGTCAGAAGCTGCTGCTGGTTCTGATTAGACATTTTGGATGACTGCCGTGACGAGACCACGTGGCCGAGCTGGAGGCCAATCGGGTCAGTGTCTCTTCTGGTTGATGAGGGAACAGTTCCTGCAAACAAATCAGCTTTTGTCTTTTTTTTCTGTGTGTAAATCCAGTTGTCCCAAATGTAACTGCTCAACACTTGAAAATAAGTTATTGACAAAGTACGGGGGTTTTCTTTTTGGTCATTATCACTTTTACTACTAGGGTTTTGAAATTTACTCCACTAGTTAGATATACAGATGTGGATAAAATTAGTTCATGTGGAATGGTTTTGGATGGTTTCATTGGCTCTTTTTCTACCATCTGCATTATCTGACTGATCATCCTGGGGTCGCATTTCTTCTTGCATCCATGTCCTGGGCGGTTGGCCAAAGTCTCATGTCCCTTATACTTTTTATTTGGGGTCAGAGGAACATGATGCTGCTTGTAGATGGTCCTAAATCTTTTATCTTTAACATGAATGTTAACACAAAGATACCAAACTACCCAGTAGCTGTTTGTTCCCTTTAAATCAGCCGAATGCCTCCTGTAAATATAATTATGGTCTAAAGCTGAAACATGACTATGATGTAAAGATAATTTGTCTCTTTAACAACAAATCAGTCTGTGCTACTTTAGCGTATCTTTGTAAAATTAACAACAAATTAGGGATGTACGATATTATCAGCATGGTATCGGCCGATATTAGTGATAAAGTTAAATATCGGACATCGGCCATTCCATCAAAATAACTCGCCGATATAAAAGGCTCTTTTTCTTTAAACTGTGTGGCAGCAAGCTGCAACCCATTTTACTTTTATAAAAATTAATTAGTGAGTATGGGACAAATAATGTTTGAAAAGAAGCACAAGAGAAATGTTTGTAACTGGAGTTTAACTGTTATTTTACTTTTCGGCTGCGTTGTTCTGCAGGACCTCCTGGAGGCTCGGTCAGTGCAGGTCGTGGTGGTTTCCTTCGGCTGTGTGGAAGGAGCTCAGCTGTGGCTGCGGCAGACCAGATGTTCCTTTGAAACGCTGCTCGACCCTCAGAGAACGGTCCGTTTGTGTGTCTTCACCCTCGCTGTCTCATTTTAAAACAGTTTTTAAGATACCGTGCTGTCCAACCTTCACATTAGAATAGCTCCTGGCTTATTTTATGAAAACGAACAAGGAATAAAAGAACGTTAATGTTCATGGAAACTAGAAGTGTCTGTGGCTCAACGTGAACAAAACGGGGGACTCGGGTGTTTTACCAGCTGTTTGATGATGTGTCATAAAAGCTGAAAGTCTCCAAACTCCACTCCGAAAAGTCCAGATGCTGACCTCTGCGAGGTGGAAGCAACCAAACAGAAAGAAGGAACGTTTTCCAGCTGCCACAGAATCGGTCACGCTGGAAATATAAACCTAAAGAAACGACTTCCTGCTGCTTCCTGTCTCGTACAGATCTACAGGAGTTTCGGCCTCGGCTCGTCTTACGCCAAAGTGATGAATTTCGGCTGCCTGCTGCGCTACTCAGAGTACAGAGCTGCAAATATAGACTTCCCCGACGTCCCGCCTCGTCTGCTGGAAGACCTCTTCCAGGTACGCATGGCAACATAATCAACACAAGACAACGTGCCTTTAAAATAAAAGTGAAAAGCTCGAGTTGATCTGCAAAACATTTATTGTGTGAAAGTTTATGAAGCAACTGTTGCGATCTATTGTTCTTCCGTACGTGTTTCAGCATGAGTCTCGTCCCGCAGTTTTCAAGCTCATCATAAATCAAAACATTCAGCTCTTTCAGGACAATCCTGCTATGACTTTTAGTATTGGTGCAACTTTAGCTTTTTTGAAATATTTAGCCTTTTCTGCCATTTTTTTTTCCTCATAGAAAATGAATTGAGCTCATCCTTCAAATCTTTAGATCTGTTTACAGATGACTGCTCCTTTCACGTTTTGTTCTGCTTCAGCTTCTTTCGGCATCCTTATGTCCTTTTTTCAGCTACTTTCAGCTGATCGCAGCTGTTTTTCACCTGATTAGTGCTCCTTTCAGATTATTTCTGCTAAAATATTTTTGTGCTTCTTCTAATATCTTTCTGCTAATTTCATTTTATTATGATCCTTTCATCTTATTTCTGCAAGATTCAGCTTTGTCTACTATTTCAGCTACTATTTAGCCATTTTTATGCAAATTTTAGCATTCTCAGCTAATTCCACTTTTTTGCATTCATTTAAACTTTTTTCAGCCTAATTCAGTAAAAATGTGCTGTCTCTACTTCCTTCTTGTAATTTCAGCTTCTTTCTGCTTTTTTAGCTACTTTTCAGCTGTTTTGGCAAATTTCTGCTTTTTTAGATAATTCCCAGTCTTTGTGCTCATTTCTGCTTCTTTCAGCCTAATTAACTTATTGTTTGCAAATCTCAGCTTGTTATGCTCTATTCAGCTTTTTTTCCTGCTAGTTTCAGCTTTTCCTGCTATTTCAGCTACTTTTTAGCAGTTTTTTGTGCTAATTTTAGCTTTTTCAGCTAATTCCACTTTTTGGTGCTTATTTCTGCTTCTTTCAGCCTAATTAACTTCTTTCTGCTAATTAAAAAACAAGCAGCTTTTTTCTGCTAGTTTCAGCTTTTTCTGCTATTTCAGCTACTTTTGAGCAGTTTTTTGTGTGTGCTAAATTTAGCTTTTTCAGGTAATTCCACTTTTTTTTATAGCTCATTTCAGCTCCTTCCACTTCCTTCTGATAGTTTAAGTGTCTTTCTGCCTTTTCAGCTACTTTTCAGCAATCTTTTTTTGATTTCAGCTTTTTTTTAGCTAATTTCCCAATTTTAGTTCTTATTTCTGTTTATTTAAACCTAATTCAACAAATATGTGTTCTTTCTGTTAGAAAGTTAGACTTGTTTTTTAATTTCAGCTACATTTCAGCATGTTTTAGCTAATTTCAGCTGTTTTTCAGCAAGTTCTTCAGCAATAGTTATTCACACTGCAGTTTTGCAGGAAATGCAACGTCTCTAGTTACAAGTTCAGTTAGTCAATGCAGAGAATTGTATATATATATACATACACATATATATATATATATATATGTATGTATATATATAGTTTAAAGCCTGTTTTGGCTCAGTTGATGGCAGCAGGAACAAGTTCTGAACAAATCATTTCGCCTTCATGTGATCAGCAGTAGGTTCATTTTCTTTAATTAAAGAAATCAAACCGATTAACGGTTAGTTAGTCGTTGGGCATCTAAATGATCATAATTACAAATCATCATAATAATAATAATTTATTCAATTTGTACTGCACTTTACATTTTACAATCTCAAAGTGCTACAATATAAAATATCTAAAGAGAATAAAATATGGATTAAAAAAGGACTAAAAAAATAAAAAGGTCTTCAGTTCTTTCTTAAAACCTTCTGCAGTGTGGGGCATCCTCAGATGGTCAGGGAGGTGGTTCCACAGACGAGGAGCAGCAGAGCAAAAGGCCCTGTCACCCATTATTTTATAGTTTAACTGTCACTAGAGGAGGTTTTGTGCTTCCTGATTAACTATGTTTCTGTTTTTCCTCTTGTTGTAAGTTTTGTAGTTGGATAATAAAATTAAATGGAACAAAGGAGGGGGGAAATCTGTACAGGCACAGGTAAAATGTGCAGTTAAAGTTTCACGTTAGTAAATTTTCCAGCTTTTAAAATGAAATAAAGGGGAAGCTCATAATTAACAAAGTGGCCAGATAATATATTCCTATTTGACATGTGCACGGTTGAATCAGTCATATGAATCTGGTTTATTGTGTGAAAACCGATTCAGCGTTCACATTATTATTATTTGTTTCAGGATTTAAAACATTTAGATTATTTATGACTTTTGATTTCTGTAAGTAGAAAAATTAAACTTGGTTTTACAATTATTCTCGTTAGAATGCACCGAGATCTTTTCAAATCCTTAAAAAAAACTTCGCTCTTTGAAATCTGCATTTCCATACTCGCTTCATTAGTCTCCGTTTTCTTACTTTTTATGCTTTTTGTGTCTTTTTGTCTCCTTGTGTTCTGTCTTGTGTTTCATTTTTTGTCTTTTTCTACGTTCTAGTTGTCTCGTTATCTTGTTCTGTCTGCTGTTTCTGTCCATCCTTCTGTTTTATATATATATATAAATTTAATATAACAAAAATTCAACTGATTTTCAACTCACTTTAAACTTTAAATCATTCAGCGCTCAGAATTCATTCTGCATATTGTTTGTGTAAAATGCACATTTTAGAAGTTCATAAATATATTTCATCTTTCTGTATTTTTCAGCTTGGTGGTGACTTTCTACTGGACAACACGGGGAAGGTTCTCCTGTCTCACCCATCTAAAAGCCCTTTGGACAGGCTGAGTTTGACCCACGTGCTGCAGGCCGCCGCAGCCGAGAGTCGACACGCGGACCGAACAAACGCGCTGGTACAACGCCGCTGACGCCACAGAGGAAGAGCAGCTCTTTGACGCACGTTGATGATGTCACGCCTCGCAGTCACCACATGAAGAGGAGCGACTGATGCTGAAGTGTGGAGAAGAGACGACCGATCGTTTTGTCAAGTCAGTGTCGTAGTTCGAGCAGCGGCATATACATTTTAATCAACCAATAAAAAAACAAAATGCGTTCACGTGCCAGTTTGAGATATTTTCAAACTTTTAACGACAACTATATTATTTAGAAATCAAGCAGCAAAAAGCTACAGCTAACTACTGAAATAGTCTTTAACTGAAGTCAAGATTATAAAATAATAATAAACGTAGAAACAGTTGTCGATAATCAGCTATGATAGTATAAAAATCCCAGAAATTGTCTTATTTTTTAAAAGAAAGTATGTAGATTATATGTAAAGAAATTACAATTATCTTAAGTTGAAACGAGTCTGTATTCAAACTCAGGATTTCTGATAAAGTTGAACTCATTATGCTTGAAATGTGTAAAAATATAGCAAAACAGGAGTATCTTATTCTCTGAAACACAAACAAATAATAGGATTGTGTATTGCAAGATAGATTTATGAGGTTTTTTTTTTGTAACCAGACATTTAATATAACAATTAGGATTAAAAAATAGACTTGACCCACTGTTTTACTGTTTTTTACTGTTATACAAATAAAAAGTGTCAGCTTTATTTGTTGTTTTAACACTGTCTTGTTTCTTAAATGTCATTTAAAAACAAACTTCAATACACAAAATATTTTTTAAACCTGTTTTTACATATTTACATTGATCGGAAAAGGTTCTGAAAACCACGTCAGCATTTGGTTTTTGATTCATTTAGGGTTTAGGGTTAGGTTTTTGTTCAGAACTTTATTGTCTACTAGGCCTGTCGCGATAACAAATTTTGCTGGGCGATTAATTGTCTCAGAAATTATTGCGATAAACGATAATATTGTTTGAAATTTGACAATAATTACCGGTAGTAATTATTGTCAAATTTAAGAAGAAATGTTTTTTTTATTTTTGTGTGTAGTACCATTTTTGACCACTGTATGGCAGTATAAGACGGTTTTAACCGACGGATGGATAGTGAGGGAGCGAGCAGCGTGTCTCTTTAAGAAAAATGGGAGGGACCCGGGCTGTCTCTCCTTTTTTCGGTTCTCAAAATGGTAGACGCTCGGTGTGGTTGGAGCTCTTTAGCATAACGTGTCACGCAAAGCTTTTAATAAATAAAAAAAATCAGTAAACAAGTTCTCAGCTTCTTTTTTCAGAGAAAAATAAGTTTTTACACGAAGGCACCGGTTTCAACCATGAATTTTAGAGCTTCGACAAGACGGAGATTTTTTTTCCCGAGGTCAGCCTGTTAGCTTAGCTCGTAGCTTAGCTTCTCAGCTTAGCTGCTTTTTATGACCCAAAAAAGTGATTTTGAAGTTAAATGTATTTTAAATCGACAAAAGAGAAAGGGAGGGGTCAGTGAAGAGCACCGGAGTTGAGCCTTTTGTCATCCAGTGTCTTCAGTAGAAAGAGAGAGACACGAAGAAACGATAAAGCCGATAAATGAAAATGAGGTCGGTAATTTTCATTTATCATGCGATTAATTGATTTATTGTGTATCGCGACAGCCCTATTGTCCACGTAACTCATATTTTACGGATTATTTGCACCATGTTATTAGTCATTTTTAAAAACTTTAGCCAAGTTTCAGATGGGGTTCTGAAGGGCTCGATAAGCAGGAATCTTGCTCAGCAGATTTCATTAAAACATGTTTTAATCCTGTAACGCTCCAATAGACACTGACGGACGTCTCAAAGGAGTTTGGCATGTCCTGATTCTGAAGAAAGGACCTCCATCTTTAAACTTCCTCCTTTTTTGGAAGCTTTGATCAAAAGTTTTGAATTCCATGAATGAACTCAGGGCAGAGTTTGACTGAACCAGTGTCATATTATCATATTAATGCAGCTATCTGAACAAAAAGAAGCATTCAGGGCACGCCGTATGCTTAAAATACCATCCAATATCAATAAAGTTAGATTTACATTGCACCCTTCATGCTAACTTGATTGCACTGTATAAGTATTGACATCAAGGCTTTGGGAAGTAGGGGTACAGATGGTGCTGCAGCCCCTCTGATGTATGCAGGATATGCACATCCAAAACACATAAATAAGGAATTTACGATAAAAATCAATAGAAACCATTTCACTAGTGCTGCATATGTTTAACTTCTAATATTTTGATGGTAAGTTGCGTTGTTATGGTATTTATGTATGCAAAACTATTATAACGGCTTCAAACCCACACCCATATATAGAACAGCTTTAATGTCCACAATGAGATACTGCCAGTGTGCATTTCAGTGCATACATTTAGTATTATATTTTTCATTTGGGAGTTTAAGGCTTTAAAATTCAATAATCTCACGTCAACCTCCACCTGACCGACGTTCCCATAGACCCCAGCTTGTTATTGTAATGTAGAGGGTCTTTTACTTTAAAATAAATAATTTGATTATTAAATAAAGTGAGTTTTATTTCCATATATCAACAGGTTTGTAGTAACATGGCGACAGATAATAAAGAGTTCATTTCAAAGAGCCACCCTGTCATCAAACTCGCAGACATAGTTCATGGTCCGATCGCAGTAGTGGTCCCACCAGTCTCCGTCGTCTGACGACATGGCCACGCAGTTCTCCCGCCTCCCTCCGTCTGGCTGACTGGACAAGAAGTGTCTGCGCCACTGGAAGTACGAGACCCGAGTGCCGTCGTCGAAGAGGTACAGGCCCTCAGAGCGCAGGTCGTTGATGCCCAGCCAGACGGGCCAGTTCCCCGGGTGGAAGAAGCCCTTCACGTAGTCGGCCAAGGCCTCCTGCTCCTTGCGGTCGCGGGGCATCGCCATGCGGCCTCCACGTTCCATGCACTTCCTGGACGCTCCAGCATAGTCTTCTATACTGTTGTACACCAGGTAACATTTGTAGCCCATCCTGCGTCCTTTCTGACAGCCTTACAGAGCAGAAAAAGAAAAACGGAAGTGGCTTGAGACACGGCCTTTTCTGCATTCATTCTGCACTCAAAGTATTTAATTACATTTAAAACTACGGTACAGCTCATTGACAGTTTTATTGCTCATGGCCAGGGAAAGCACTTGTGCTCATGTGTCAGTCTTTCAAGTTCTAATGGAACTTACAGAAATTAATCATTAGATATACGGTACATCTGCGATTTTTGGAGTCAGCCTGATTCAAGATGGCTGCCACAACTAAGGGACCTTAGCAAAAACAAAAATAGCTACAAGTTAGTCAATTCTTTTATTTCTCTCGACGAAGACGGACACTCTTTCCCTCTCCTGCCTCCCCTCCTGCTTTTGCTCTCGTCCTGTGAATCTCGGAGCCGCTCTTTACACAGCTTCTGAATTGTAAATTATAAATCTGGTCTGCTGGTCTCTCAACGCAGTTGATGAAATTTTCTCAAATAGAAGACGGGGTGGTGGAGAGCCCTCATGCCCTGAAGGGACACGCGCAGCTGGATGTGTCATGGATTCCTGGGGTGTCTGGAAGATGATGTGCCTGTCTGTGTGGTCTGTTGAAGACGCGTACATAATTGGATTTATGATAACAGAGTTTCTGCTTTTTGGAATTGGCGGATACCTGGGATATCGGCTTATTAGGAAGACATCGGCAGCCGTTTTGGCAATAGTAAAGCTGCCAGCCTTATACGAAGGACTATTCCGTGCTTCGAGCACTCAGACTAATATGCTTTGTGAGCTGAACCTTGTAAGTTGGACATGATTTCCGAGAATCGTGGGCCACTTGCAGCTCCTAGGGCTCGCCGGCATGAAGGAGTCCACCTTGGAGAAGGCTAACAAGCACAGACTGGCAGAATGTCCTCAAATCTGGCTGTTTGGCTTTGCCGTTGAGTGTACCAGCAGAACTGAAGGCAGACATGAAATCAGTGGAGTCGGCCTGCCCAAAACAATGGTTTTGAATTTGTCCTCCTTGCTGGTTTTGGATAGGCCAGCTTATCTCAAATTGCTCCTGGTGGATATGTAAATTAAGAAGCTCTGTGCCGCTGGCCTGCAGATGAGTGTAGACCACAGAGTCCTGGCCTGATGATGTTGCTCTTCTGTGCTGGGCCATCTTTGTGAAGAGAACCCGTGTATCATTAAACAGTCGGAGGCCTCCGTCTCCAACTGTCCCCCTCTTACAATGTTGTTATTGCATCACTCAGCCCTCTGTGAGTAAGAGGTCATCAGGGTACTAATGATTCATCACTCTTTTACTAAAAACTAACCATGATCCTGCTGCAGAATGTAAAAAATAATTGAATAAATAAAATCAAAATCCACCCGTAGCAGCCTGGCGCTGCTGCAGTTCAGGAACTGGTCTTTAGCAGCCGTCGGCGTCTCAGGAAAAGAAAAGTTTAATTCAGGTGTGTCTAAAAAAAGTTAAATCTGGTCCTCTGGACATTCAGAAAAGCATTCAAATTCAAATGAGCATGCATCAGGACATTCAGGTGTGTATTAACAAAAGACCAGTCAGAAGAACACCAGCAGCGCGAGTTGTGT
This sequence comes from Nematolebias whitei, assembly GCF_014905685.2. Taxonomy (NCBI): domain Eukaryota; kingdom Metazoa; phylum Chordata; class Actinopteri; order Cyprinodontiformes; family Rivulidae; genus Nematolebias; species Nematolebias whitei. The sequence continues at coordinate 44,078,404 of NC_056509.1, forward strand.
GGCTTTACGTCCTTTGCTTGTATTTTTAGATGCAGATGAGGCTGTGCAAAATTCTTTTTATCGTTTTTCCACTAAGTCGCCACGATGTTTTGAAGAATCAACCAATGAATTTGCATTTTGGGGGAATTCAGCTGTTTTTGGTTCTCACCAGCCCATCTTGGTGTTCCTCTGTATCCTGCAGGAGAATACTTGAGAAGTTTGTCGTTTGTTTATCAGATTCAGACGTAGGAAGCTGAAAGACTGATTCGTGATAGTTGTGGCTTTTAACCCCCCCCTGAGCAGAAACGTGCTGGAACATGCCACAAGGCTGAGTTGTGTTCAATTGATTTTATTTTGGCAGTCTTCCATCCAGAGCTGTTTCTGTTTTCATACCTTAGCAGCCTCTGTTGTTTGCATAGTAACCAACAACACTGCAACGCTATAATTTTCCTAAAGTATGACAAAACCGCGGGTCCCCTTCGATGGTTTTTCCTTCATGCAATATCTCATTTGTAACGTTTTTGAAGACAGCAGAGGCGTGTCACTCTGTGAAATTTAAAAACGCCTCTTGGATGCAGTTATTTGCATGATACGGAGCAGACGCGTGAGCTAGTGCATGTCGTCTCATGTGCGCCGTTTCCCATTAATCTCGTCTCTCAACAGAGGTGCAGCGATCCCCTTCAGATGTTTTGAATCAAACAGCATCTCCTCCAGCACCTCGTCTCTTTTTATAGTAGATGAGTTTTGACAAGATCTAGAAATATAATGAAAATATTACGCAAGTGTTTGCTTCTTAGATCTTTATTCAAGTTGTCAAATATGGATAGTTTATTTTGCAGAATCCAAGATTTTGCAGTTATTTTCCTGATGCAACCTGGGATTGACGTCCAGATTACATACACATGTGCAGTTAGAGAGGACATGGAGGTAGATGGAGTGAGGACAGAGTAAGATGGAGGAGGATGACTCGCTGCGGCGACACCCGAAGAGGGAACAGCCGAAAGAAAACAAAAAGAAATAATTGTGGAAAAAATAATCTCATACCTTCCAGTCGTCCGATCTCCTTGCGGTTGTCCCTGCTGTGCTGGTAGACCTCTTGGATGCTGTCCTCCAGATCCCCGACTTTAGCTGTGGAGTTAGCAACGAGTAACAGCAGAGAAAAGACACATATGCACTTCTACGATACCTGATTGTTTTTATTTGTGATTTACAAGTTGATGCTTTGAGAATATGAATGGTTGTTTGTCTCTATGTGTCCCTGTGATGGACTGGAGACCTGTCCAGGGTGTCCCCCGCCTCTTGCACAGTTATAACTGAGCATGGGTACCAGTGAGCCCCGCGACCCGATAAGGAAGAAACGGGTAAAGATGGATGGATGGATGGATGGATGGATGGATGGATGGATGGATGGATGGATGGATGGATGGATGGATGGATGGATGGATGGATGGATGGATGGATGGATGGATGGATGGATT
>NC_056509.1:44084860-44085945 GCF_014905685.2 Nematolebias whitei
TTAGATCTGTTTACAACCTTTTACTGCTCCTTTCACATTTTGTTCTGGTTCAGCTTCTTTCAGCTTCCTTGTGCAAATTTAAACTTTTTTTCAGCTACTGTCAGTTAATTTCAGCTGTTTTTTCTGCTGATTTGTGCTCCTTTCCACTTGTTTCTGCAATATTTTTGTTCTTCTTCTAACTTCTTTCTGCTAATTTCAGTTTATTATGCTCCTTTTAGATTATTTCTGCTAGTTTCATCATTTTCTACTATTTCAGCTACTATTTAGCAGTTTTTATGTTAATTTAAACTTTTTCAGCTAATTCCACCTTTTTTGCATTCATTTAAACTTTTTCAGACTAATTCAGAAAAAAAGTGCTCTCCCTACTTCCTTGTAATTTCAGCTTCTTTCTGCATTTTAGCTGTTTTTTGTTGTTGTTGCTAATTAAAATAAAACTTTTCAGAAAATTTTCACTTTTTTGTGCTAATTTTTGCTTCTTTCAGCCTAATTGAGCAAACATGTTCTCTCTGCTTTCTTTTGCTAATTTAAGCTTGTTCCACCTTTTTAGTTAATTTTAACTGTTTTTTGTTGTTGTTGCTAATTAAAATAAAACTTTTCAGAAAATTTTCACTTTTTTGTGCTAATTTTTGCTTCTTTCAGCCTAATTGTGCGAACATGTTCTCGCTGCTTTCTTTTGCTAATTTAAGCTTGTTCCACCTTTTTAGTTAATTTTAGCTGTTTTCAGATCAATCCAAATGTTTCATGGTAACCTCTGCTATTTTCAGCCTAATGAACTTCTATCTTCTAATTTCAGCTTGTTATACTCCTTTCAGCTTATTTCTGATAGTTTCATTTATTTCAGCTACTATTTAGCTGTTTTGTGGTCATTTTAGCTTTTTCAGGTAATTCCACATTTTTTTGCACTAATTTCAATTTTTTTCAGCCTAATTCAGCAAAAATGTGCTCTCTTCACTTCCTTCTGGTGATTTCAGCTTCTTTCTGCCTTTTTAGCTACATTTTAGCTGCTTTTTTTTTTTGCTAATTTAATATTTTTTCAGAAAAATTCCACTCTTGTGCTCATTTTTGCTTCTTTCAGCCTAATAGGG
>NC_056509.1:44085955-44185056 GCF_014905685.2 Nematolebias whitei
TTTTCAGCCTACTTAACTTATTTCTGCTAATTTCAGCTTGTTGTGCTTCTTTCAGCTTATTTCTGATAGTTTCAGTTATTTCAGCTACTATTTAGCTGTTTTATGCTCATTTTAGCTTTTTCAGGTAATTCCACATTTTTTGCACTCATTTCATCTTTTTTCAGCCTAATTCAGCAAAAAATGTGCTCTCTCTACTTCCTTCTAGTGATTTCAGCTTATTTCTGCCTTTTTAGCTACATTTTAGCTGCTTTTTTTGTTGCTAATTTAATATTTTTTCAGAAAAATTCCACTCTTGTGCTCATTTTTGCTTCTTTCAGCCTAATAGGGGGAACATGTTCTTTCTGCTTTCTTTTGCTAATTTAAACTTGTTCCACCTTTTCAGCTACCTTTTTAGCTAATTTTAGCTGTTGTTAGATAAATCCAAAATTTTCATGGTAACCTCTGCTTCTTTCAGCCTACTTAACTTCTTTATGCTGATTTCAGCTTGTTATGCTCCTTTCAGCTTATTTCTGATCGTTTCAGCTATTATTTAGCCGTTTTATGCTAATTTTAGCATTTTAAACTAATTTCACTTTTTTTTCACTAATTTCAACTTTTTTCAACTTAATTCAGCAAAAATGTGCTCTCTCCACTTTCTTCCAGTAATTTAAGCTTCTTTTTGAATTTCCAGCTACTTTTCAGTTTTTTATGCTAATTTCAGCATTTTAGCTAATTTCCTAATTTTTGTGCTCATTTCTGCCCTTTTAACCCTAATTCAGCAAATATATGTTATTTCTGCTTTCTTCTGCTAATTTAGGCTTGTTCTTCCATTTCAGCTACATTTCATCATGTTTTTAACTAACTTCAGCTGTTTTTCAACACGTTCCTCAGCAAAAATCATTTTCACAGGAAATGCAATTTCTCTAGTTTAGGATTGTAAACAAACCCAGGTAGTTCAGGTTTGTCTCGTGAACGCATGCACTTGAGGCTCATTTTGATAAGGTCTAAAAACATTCACGGATCTTTAACTTGTCTGTCTTAAAATAATGTAGTTTGTCAAAAATCATTGGATTTAAAAGCATGTTTTTGTGTTTCATCAGCTGATTTATTTTGAAGCTGTAAGTGCACGTGGTACAAAACCTGCTTCTCTAGATGTCATCGTTAAAGTCAGCCGAGGATTCAACACTTACTGTAGAGTCATTCACAAAAACCTCCTTAATTAATTTGCAAAGAGTGTTTTTTTTTTTTCTAAGCAGTGGGAAAAGTTTGATCGCAGCCAGACGGACGGGCACGATGATCACAGTCCAAAAGATTTAATGTCTTCAATAAAAGGGAAACTTTCCAAAGAGCATGTGACTGTACATGCCGTGCAAAACGTTCTGACCTGTGTCGGCGCAGCGTTGATCGTAGGAACACACACAGCCAGAAAACACAAACGCAAGAGTGTGTGTGAGGTGGCAGCTGCTCCCATTTTCCTCTTCCCAGTCGCTGTGCTTTTCCTTCAGCAGCAAAAACTCCCTCTGCACCTCGGAGTCGCGCCGCACTCTTTCCCTCCTGGAACAACAGCAGGAATCTCTCTCCCATTAGACGTGAATGGGAGGGTTCACACACCCCTTTGGTTTGGAGGGGGAGAGGAAAAAACAGGTATCCCTGCTGTCTTTTCCTTTCTGTCTTCTTCAACACGAGTCTCCTTTCTTCCAAACAACAGGAAAGCTCTTTGTTTTTGCTTCAGCCTCCCATTTCCACGCTTTGTGTGAGCGCTGTGGATTCACACGGGTCTCTGTCCTGTGGAAACGTCTCCAAAATAGAAACTGTCCACAAAGACAAACAGCCTGCTTTAATTTGGACAGCTTCAAGGTTGTCCACAGGAGAACTTTACCCTTCGAGACAAACCATCACACAATACCAGCTCGTCAGCGGACAGAAAGATGTCAGCTGATCTAACATTTATACATGAATTAATAACTGTTGACCGAGTGAAGAAAGATTTCTTTGGACAATCCTTCATTTCATTAGAAAATCTGCAACAGGACTGAAAAAAAACACCCGTATGAGTTATAAGCCAAGTTTTAACATTATCACATCACAATACATTGATCATAAGCTGTGAACAAACCATACAATTAAAACACTTAAGCGTTACTTTAATGAAAATAAGGAGAAAGTCAGATTAAATGGACTTTAACGTACAAGTTAGAAAATCCATATTTAACAAAAGTGTGATGTTTCAATTAACAAAATTACCGTACATCAACATCTCTGCATCATGCTTCCACATGGACACGGAAAATCAAGAAATGCTATCAGTTACCGTAATTTTCGCTGTATAAGTTGCACCTTTTTGCATAAATTAGCACGCCCTGCGACTTATACAGCAAACCGACTTATGTTTTTTCCCTCCATATTTTTAACCAATTTTTGGCCGAGATATGACGATTTCATTCGTTCTGACATGGAAAATATTGAACACTACCATTTTCAGCCACTAGAGGGCCCTCGAGTAATATGGCAAGCCAAGTGTCTCATCAATAGGTAAAAGTGGCTATTAATGAGACACATGGCTTGCCATACAAAGCCACCTTCGTCTCGCTCAGGAACTCGTGGAGCAAACGTCAAATCAGCTGCATTTCGCCGCGCCGCCCAGACGAAATGCAGCTGATTTGACCATTAAAGTGCATTTATTAAGGAAAGTTCAACTGAGACACACCTTTTCTATAATTTCGAGGAGTAACCAGGAGGCATCAAACGCCTCCCAGTAATTAGAATGGTATTATACTTTATACACGCCCTAAAAATAAACTTGATATTTTTCTTTTACAGCTCAGATCATGTGAAGAACATTACAGATCACGTCTTCCAAAACCAAAGGCTAGTACGACTTTGGTTCAGATGACGTGCAGGATGTTTGGTGTGAACCGGTCCTGTAAACAAACCCACAGAAAACTTATAACACTGAAGCACGGAGGAGGGAGTGTGATGATATGGGTTTTGCAGGACTGCAAGCAGAGTTTGGGGTTTTTTTTTTTTAGATGGCAACAAATCGTTGCGTAGATTTAGAAAAGTCCGTGACGACGTAGACTTCATGTCAAGTTTGGATGAAGCCTGAAGTTTTAAACCCAAAGCCAACAAGTACAAAGTCACCAGCAGAGTATCCAGTAGTACCAGTATCAACGATGAAAAAGCTTCCAGCTCAAAAGTTACTTTCAGCTCATTCTTTGTTTCTGTTTTTTTAAGTGTCTTTGCAGCCTGATCATCAGTTTAGTTTGACTTTTAGTGAAAGTTCTGCCTTGTGGATCCCTGATCACTTCTGATCACGTGTGCTTTCAAAGAGGCTGAACACGGTCACCTGAAATGCTAATCTTAGGGCTTCGAAGGGGTTTATCTTTGTTTATTTTTATTTATTAACCTTTATTTAACCAGGCAAATTCCACTGATCTCTTTGGCAAGGGAGGCCTGGGCCTAACGTGCATGTTTTTGTTCTGTGGGAGGAAACCGGAGTACCTGGTACCCATGCATGCATGAGAAGAACATGCAGACTCCACCCAGAAAGACCCCAGGTCCTCCCGGGGATTGAACCCAGGATCTTCTTGCTGCGAGGCAACAGCGCTAACCACTGAGCCGCCGTGCTGCCGTTTGTGTTTCTGTTTATAAAGTTTCCAAGCAGAAGGTGAGTAGAAGAACCTGGCAAATCTCATACGAGTTTCTAAAGCACGAAACCGTTAAAACAGTAAACTGAGACGTAAATTTATTCAGCGAAACGCCTTTAATTCACCTTTAAACGAAGGTCGACCTGACCAAAAGAAAGAAAAAATGACTTAAGTGATGTTGCATACTCTTTCTGTTTTACACAGTGGTGAAATATGTGCACCTATAATTATTTGTAGAGTTTTAAATCGTATCAGATGGTGCTTATAAGAATACGTCTTTATATTAATCACCTCTCCAGGCAGCAATATTCTGCTTTAGAGGAAGTTAGACCAATTTAGAGCTAGCATGGTAATAATATCCTGTACATATGATGCAAAAACGATAGCTCTTGGAATAAAATCACAATTATTGTAAAAATGGAAGTGCAAATGCAACTTTAAACTGCTGATTGTATCATAACAGGAGCTTGTTGCAACAAATAAAGAACCTTTCTTTTATTAAAAAATGCACCACCTCTTTTTAACTTCTACTTTGTCAGAAACCTACAATAAACTCACATTTATGTTCTGTTTTTTATGACTTGAGTCTTCAGCGTCCACATGCGTTCCACTCATGAGCACACTGGGGTCGTTATTTCACACATGCCTTGTATTAATGTAACTATATTAGGTCTGCGGTAAAGCCTTCTTTGTATAATTAAATTATTAGTGGTGACAGAAATATGGGTCGTGAATCTGTTCAGGAAATGATGGCGTTGACAGAAAATAGAGGTTACGTAAAAGCCCGTGCTAGCGCGTGCGCGCGTGTGTTTGAAGCTATAGCAGGAGGTGTGCCAGTTAAAATGTCTCTAATCCAACATAATTTTCAAGAAACCCGTTGAGGCAGGAGGGCTCGGGGATGTGGAGACTGGGAGGGTCAGACACGGTTTAAGTCTGCAGGACGTCTACAGATGTTTCAGTAGCAAGATCAATTCCAGAAACATTTCCAGGCCTCACGGCTGGAAAGTAAAATGCGTCCATTAAAAATGTTTGATCCAGTTTGGTTTAATCATAGTTTTAGTGTTTTTTTAATCTCCATGGGGTAATTTGATTAACAGTATGCAGCATTAGTTAAACATACACCACTTTGTGCTTATGATTTTATTTCTATAATAAATCAGTCATGGTCAAAAAAAGTTGTTAATCCCGAGGTTGTAGGTTCCAGCTCAGGTTGTGTCGAGGGGCATCCGGCGTGAAGCACTCACCAAATCTTTCATGCGAGGTTGCTCGCTGTGGCGCACCCTGCAGAAGGGAGCAGCCCAAAGAAAAACAACACTACTGTAATACCAATTTTAAAAAAACATGCAACGTAAAATAACTGATTGCATGAATGCTTCACCCCCTTTTACGTGTCTGTCCTAAATTAACTTAAAGCAAAGGTTCTTGAAAAGTCCAAGTCAGGGGTTAAGTACAATTTCCAAGGCTCTAAACACCCCCCAGGAGTTCTGCTGGGTCCCTCATCAAGAAATGGGACATGTGCAAATCTACCAAGAGCTGGTCGTCCTCAAACTGAGAGACAGTGCAGGAAGGAGAACAGTGAGGGGGACCACTCTGGAAGAGTTCGGAGAGACCGTGCATACGTCAGCTGTTGCCCGAGTTCTTCACCGGTCTAAGTTTTACGGGCGAGTGGCAAAGAGAAAGACGCTGTTGAAGAAAACTCAACCGAGAACACCAGAGTTTTCCACATGCCTTTTGGCAAACTCTAGTCAAAGATTCAAGGATCATCTTTTACTTGCTTCTTCCATTTTGGGTCACGGGGGTCGCCCATGTCCAGCAGTCACTGTGCGAGGGGCGGGGGACACCCTGGACGGGTCTCAAGTCCATCACAGGGACACATGGAGACAAACGAGACAACCACTCAGATTCAAGGATTTGATTCTTTATTGTCGTTCGCAGCACGTGGTACGTGGAACGACATTATGTACACGGGGTCCCAGTTAACATCCAACAATAGCAAAAATATAAAGTGTAAAAAGAAACGGTAAATAAGGATCTAAGATATAAACTACGATATATATTAAACGAACGCCCGACGGTACGCTAAACACTAATGGTGCAAAACAATACACTGAACAACAGCAGCACGAGTCTCATGTTCTGTTCGGTTATAATTTACACGATTAATGCGAGCACTAACATAAACTGGGATTTATTCAAAGCATGCAACAAAAATACAGAAACAAGGCGCCAAACGTGGAAAATCAATAACTCTACAGCAGCATGGTCCAGTTAGCAAAGACTAAAGTCATTTATGTTTTTTTTTTTATTTTCTGTCAAAAAGGTAATTTTATAAAAGGGTAAACCATCCAAGCAGGGGATACTTTTAATTATTCCCTGGGGTAAAAACTATGAAACTTGTCAAATTGTCTGTTAAAGAGGGACGTTGGCCAAGATGGCGGTAGGGCAGCCGATGGGACCAGAACGTCGCGGTTCGACTCCCCGACATGCCCACACGTCTTGGTGTCCTCCCCGGGTGCTCACGTAGCTGCCCACTGCTCCACCTGGCTGCATCTCAGGTGTGATGGGTGCAGAGATCTGATTTTGTCAATGTATGGATTATATTTACCGATACGTTGGCTTTTTACCATTTTTACTTTTTGTTCTGCCAAAACCTTTAGATGTCTTTGTTCACAGACTTTATGAGGATCTCGTCAAAGCTCCAACTTCTGTTAGAAAATATCAAATTTCCGCTTTGAGACGTCGACATAAAATCTTATTTACTTCATAATACACCACGATTTGATTGTTTTATACCACTACTTTTTTATTTTTACTTTATTTGCAATCTATTTTTGTTTATTGTTGTGTGTACCTCATGTGTGGTTTTAGGTTTATTTTGTAAATGAGTCCTCGTGACTCAGTGAGACCAACCTGTAGAAACAAAGCTTGAATGAATGACTGCTTTAATAATGTTAGACTTATGGAAACACTGTTAACACAAGTCTGCTTCTGTTCTGATTCTTAAGTTTTATACCAGGCCATGATTTTCATTCAGCCGACTATTCTCTGATTTTTTTTTTAAACTCAAAATATTTTCAGAAAACAAAACGGCCTTTCAGGTTTTCTCAGCGTTGGGTGGTCTTGGAGGGAGGCGACTGGACTGGACAGAGGAGCCTCAGTCCAACCAGGGATGCTGCAACACAAACGTAAAAACCATTAAGCTGTGATTGATGATGTGTCCAGATGTTAGCTGCTCATGGTCTGACTCCGTTCCTAAATGGTTAATTGTACCTGGTCCGTGTGAAGCGTTCTAATGTAGTAAAATGGTATTGATCCAGTTTTGTACTCGAGTCATCAAGTTGAGTCTTTTGACTCCAGAAAATACACCGAATTAATATTTAGTTGTGTTTCAGTCTGTGATCATGTTCGGTGGACTTGCCACGTTCCTCATTACGAGTTTATCGACTAATTTAAAAAATACAAAACACTGCTTTGAACTTGATATGTGGCTATTTAGCTCATTTTGGCTGCCAGCCAAAATATATGATTATTCTATTGTCCTATATATGATGTTCCAGAATTGCGCCGCTCGGGGTGGCTGCATGTTGGAGCAGCTCTGTTACATTCATTCCGAGTTATTGCTTTTAAAAACTTTTAATTCCTCTTTTTCTGGATGTAAAATCACTTTTTTCGGATGATTATTTACTCTGGTATCAGATGCTGCGCAGCTGGAAGGATTTTTACCGAAACCTTTTACGTTAGGGCATTTGTTATGATGCGTAACCATGGCAACAAGGTGTTTTTTTAACAACCAGGAGCAGCTGATCAACATCTCAAAAGCTTAAATACCTCAACTACAACCCCACATCCCAAATTAGTTGAAAAGGAGGTGCCATGGACGAATTCCCGTCAACCTGGCAGCGGTGCTCGGGTACCTGACTGCCGAGATCACCTGATTAGCTCGTGACAACGGGAGGACCGGTATCGTCCCCCGGCACCTTCAGCTGTCTGTGGCGGTGAGGAGCTCAGCAGACTGCTGGGAGGAGTGACCATCGCTCAGGGAGGAATTCTGCCGGGCATTAGGGCGGTCCTGCTGCCCAGGAGGACCGAGGCCCGCTGGATCTGATGGCAAGCTGGATCCAGGTGGACAGATCAGTATCTGTGGCCAGATTCTTCCTGCCCACAGCTCTCAGCATCTATAACAACTGAATGAAACCAGGATGAGCTACGACACTTAATTTCCCTCTGGGATTAATAGTTTTTTTTAAAAATGAATTATGTCTCTTCTGAAGTGGAATTGAGACGTTTATTTTATTCATATGGTCTGAGGTGATATATTTTATATTTTACACTCGGCATTTATTTTTATTTAAAAATACATTTAAGCAGAATTGTGGTCGTTATCCTACTTTAATAAACTTAAATCCTCTCCCAGGCTCAGCCCTGAAGTTATTCACAGCTGAACATTTATTTCTGCATCCATTGTTGAATTTTTTGACTGTGCGGCAAAAGCTTGAGAGAAAAATCTGCAGTCAGTGCTCCATTCCAGATCTGCTGTGTTAAACTTACATCAGTACAAACTGTTCAGGAACTATGATAAAGAAATTACTTTTTTAGTGTTGTGCATTTGATTTATTGATTTATTTTGATAAACAGTTGTCGCTTACAGCTTGTTAGCTTAGCATAAAGGTTGCACTCCACGTCCAAGCAGATGTAGCCTTCAGTTATATGTTGAACACTGAAAATACAGAATATATCTTAGTCATTATAACTTCAAATACGAAACGCTGAATTGCTTTGAACTCTGTAAAGTCTTTTCAGAAACGAGACCTCGGCGGTTTGATGGTTCTGAACCGTGACACTTCGCGTTGTTCGTCATTCATCCCTACTTGGTTTTTTTATATTCTAAACACACAATCTAGAACAAAATAACTCCTTTACATAAAACAGTAAAGTGGTTAAAAATTAATTTGACAGAAAAACAAACATCTGCATTTCATTTATTTTCAAACTAATAAATGAATGAGTGCATTATTCACACAACAGAAGATACAATCAGAGGATTAAAATATAAAACTCGGTAAAATAGTTCTCTAGATAGGTTCTGTTTTGGGCTGGGACACGAACATGATCCCTGCCACTCTTGTTTCCCAACAGGCAAACGTTTCGATGTGTATACGGATATTTATCAAAGCATAAAGATCTGCGCCGCTTTGGTTTAAGGTGAAAGTTGTGATGTAGTGAGAAGTGTCGGTGTGGAGCTACATCTGTACAAGATCTTCAACATCTGGGCACACAACCCATTACCAGGACTTCAGCTTTACCATCTTTGTCCTAATCCCTAAATGAACAAGTTTAATTTTAGATTGGAATATTTAAATTAAAAATATATTCTGACAAAATGACATGATTTTCCCATCAAGTCTTAAATACTTCCCAGTAACTAACGGTTTAATATCTGCAGGACAGGACTACACCACTGACGACTACAATCTATAAAACCTGGAGGTTTATGCATTAAAAATATGTATAGTAATAAATAAAAGCACAGAAGAGCAAACTGAATTTGACAGTTTTAGATTCGTAGTGAAGAACTGTTTGCTAAAGTAGGAGCTCCGTGACACTGCAGCCACATTTTCAGCAACAAATCAACATTTTTTGTGACTAATATTTGCAGAAGTTTTCAAATATGTCCACAAATGGAAACCTCACTTGATGTCCAATAATTTTATTCCTATGCCATTCAGCTTATCTTCACGTGCACCGTAGGAGTAAAACTGAGTGTTTGGCAATAAGTTTAAACATCAGAAAGGATGATGGAAGAAAAAAATAAAACAAAGCGCCAGCATAAAGGAGGCGAGATCATGTCTCAACAAACCACTGAGGATGATGACGAGCATAACGTGATCATTTTGAAGAACGGCGTCTCTTAAATCTAGAAGGGGATGTTGGTGGCCATGGCAGTGTGGTCCTTCATGAAAGTGATGATGAGGAGGCGGTAACTGGTCTCAGACGAGGGTTACCAGTTGTCTAAGAAGTCAAATCCAGTCTTCAGGATGTTGCTGCTCGTGTTAAACTGTAAGAAAAAGCGCACGTTTGACCAATCGGCATGCTTGTTCGCATTTGATGTCCAGTAAGTCGGACTAATGAGAAGTGAATCTAAAGCACGAGCCGTTTCAGGACTCACCTGGGAAAAGGTGGCGCTGTCCACGTTGGGCGACCCCTCGTCCTCCTTCTCCACAGCAGCAGCGGGGTTAGAAGGCTTCGACATCAAGCTAGAGGAGAACATTTCGTCCACAGTGTTGCTGACTGACGGCAGGGTGCTCTGAGATCTCTCCCAGCCTCCAACAGAGACGCTGACAGGTGGGACAGGGGCTGGGGCGATGGAGATGGATGCGGGCGTTGCACTGACGGCGGTGGGGGCGGGGGGCTGGGGGGCAGGAGGCTTGGGCGCTCTCGGCTTGATGCTTTTGGCAGCAACTGGAGGATGAGACTCTGTTGCCTCAGGCTCCTTGGAGTTCAAGGAGCTCTCCTGAAGATACATTTTAATGTGACAGAGCTGAATCATAAACGAACACTCGTTACTGGAAATTGTGCCAAAAATAACTTGCGAGAAGAAAATATCAGACAAAACAATTTCTGGAAGAAGTTAAAAAAGAAAATACACCAAAAAGTTTTTAGTTCGTACCGGTCTGAGGTAGGAAGGGAGGGGTTTCTCTCCTTTCTCCAGGGATTTGATCTGACTGGGGGTCAAGGACTGGAAGTCCGCTTTCTCACCTTCCAGTCTTGACCTCTCGGCACTGATCTTCCAGAACGATGACTCCTCCTCAGGCCTTCGTCCCTCACTCACAGATACCTTAATATTCATATTATAACAGTCCTGATCAAGAATTGCAGATGTGGAATAGAAGACGCAGGCAATCATCTATAAATTTAAATAATTCTTGACTCAAGATAATTCTGTCTGAAAAACCTTGTATGTAAGAATACTTCATCACCACATCATCTTAGGACTACTTAAATGCTATGTTTAAACACAATAATATATATATATATACATATATATACACACCAGAAAACCACATCAGTTTACAGTTTAGAAAAATGAATCCATACCTTGGTTCCTGGCGTAGTCTTGCCAGGCTGACTGGAATGAGAAACCTTTGCAGTCTTGGTGTCAACCTGGGAAACGGTGATCACTTGATCTGTGGAGCCTGGGGCCAAGCTGAACTCCATCTGACTCTGAAAGATAAGAAATCATTTTAGAACGGCATTCAGATTTATCTTTACCACGTATCAATGTGTACCGCAGCACTGAATCAGGTTATACCTTTGTTTCCCAGGAGAAGGGGGCAGAATGTTCATCCTGCCACGTAATGTCCTAAAATAGAAAACACAGGATTGGATCAGTAAGTTCATGGTTAAAAATACTCACTGCAAAAAAAAATAAAAAATCACCAAAAAGTAAGAAACAAAATTGGCACTTCTTCCCCTCTAATCAATGATTATTACAGCTCTAAAATAAAAATAAAAACTTGGATGTAAATTTTGTGAACGGCTGCAAGCTACCGTCACAGACGTCTACACCTCCAGATGCAGGAAGAGGGCCACCTGCATCATGAAGGACCCCACTCACCCAGCACACACACTTTTTGTCCCGCTCCCCTCAGGCAGAAGGTTGAGGAGCATTACGTGTAGAACCACTAGACTGAGGAACAGCTTCTACCCTGAAGCTGTTAAGACTCATAAATCCCTAACCAGAAAAATCACTGTAATGCCACTAATTGGTGATACGTGGCAGATTATCCATGCTGCTCATTTTTTTACCCATAAGCTGCTATATTCATACCCATCTGCTCACAACACACTCATGTTCAGGCTACTGTTTAATACACCGTATTACTTTAAAGTATTATTGTTTAGCATATATCTTGTTTTATTATATTTTGCTATTTTTGGGCGTAACCCTTGAGTACAAAATTTCGTTCCACCTCATGTACCACATGTGGTGTGAATGACAATAAAGAACCTCGACACAGCAGAAATGACTGAAAACGTTGGTTACGTACTGTAACCCCAGATTCTATGAATATAGGCGTAGCCCTTTAAGGCTGTCGCTGATGGTTTATCCCGTTATGCGCAGCATAAGCACTGAAAAAAAATTAGTCCACGCCCACCTGCTGTGTGGGCCCCACCCGGTCCGTATAAATTACGTTAAGAGCGGGAAATCGGCTCCCAAAATAGCTTTTTTCTTCAGCCATTTAGGAGCCAGTGAGGCCCGACGCTTAAAGGGCTACGCCTATATTCATAGAATCTGGGGTTACAGTACGTAACCAACGTTCTATTTCATATAGGCTTCGCCCTTTAAGGCTGTCGCTGATGGTTTAAGGGCGAAGCGGATGTGGTCCTCGCCTCACTGGGTCCATTCGAACACAGTAAGAAGCGGAAGCTTGCCCAAAAAACGTCTTGTCACTCAGCTCCCCGTGTGCATAAACTACGCATCGCGTAATTATGTGCCATGCACAGACGCATGTTGTGTAACTATGCGTTCTGACAAACATGAATACCCCGGAAAAGCTTTCAACATGAAGAAGAAGTTGAAAAGAGGGGGGGGGGGGGGGGCATGAACCAACTGGTTCATGGCTGAACAGTATAAACAGATTAATGTCCATGAATTGATCAATAATCAAATGAACTGATTGTTAACAATAATCATGAACTGATTAGTGACAATAGAACCAAAATCACAGACACGACTGTGACTGAAAACAACATCTCACACTGTAATGCATGCAGACAGAAGTGAGCTTAAACAGAGTTCCATGAGAACAACAATATTCATTCTGTTAGGGCACTAAGGACAGAATGTGTCATGGAACGAGCCGTTACATCACGTAGGTAAAAGCGAATAAATGAGCAGGGTGTTGACCATGCAGCCGCAGTGCAAATGTCCTGCATTGACATACCATTATGCAGAGCAGTCGAAGATGCGATACCCCTGGTCGAGTGTGCTTAGAGGTTGACAGGAGGCCCTAAATCTGATGCTCTGTAGGCTTCAGAAAAAGGCCTCACACAGCCAGTGTGACAAGCGCTGGATGGATAACGGCGACCTGCAGAAGCATCTCTATAATGCACAAACAATTGTTGAATTTGAACGCATTGCAGCTGTGCGCGTTACGTAACACGTCAACGCCTGCATCGGGCAGAGAAGATGAACAGATGCTTCCCCTTCTGATCTGTGGGGGGGAAAAGACCCCTCCAACGACATCACTCTTGATTTAAAAGAGCTCGTGATGTTTTAGGCATAAAAGCTGGGTTGGTCTTAAAACAGCTGAGCTGCCCGTCAGCCTAATTCTAAGGCATGACGAAACAACAGAGAGGGCAGATAATTACTTACCCTCTTAGCGGGTGTTAAAACCAGCAGCAGGACTGTTTAAAGAGACAAGAATTTAAATGAAAACTGATCCAGAGGCTCAATTGAAGCTTTGATCAGGGCTCGCAGGACCAGCGTTAAATCCCACTGTGGAACAAGTGGGCATGAAACAGGCCTACATCTCTGAACACCTTTTAGAAACCGCTTCATCAGCGGGTGGTTAAAAGCTGTTCTGTCTCCAAACCCTTTGTGGCAGGAAGAGATGGCTGCAACGTACGTTAAAGCGTACTGAAAACCAACTCCCTATCCATCAGGTGTTGTAGAAAAACAACACGCTGCCTAAAAAGCATGAAGTGGTCTCTAAACCTTCTCTGTACACCAGCGCTGACAAGCCGTACCCTTGATGTGTACAGAACTGTGGTAGATGCAGCACGTGAATCTTGAATTGTGCACACTATCTCCTGAGGGAGACCCATCCTCTAAGTGGGACCGCTCAGCGGTCAGACCCACAGGTGTTGACCTATTTCTGGGTAACTCTTGGTCGCTCCTCCTGCCTGAAGGAGAGCATCCTTCCTCCACGACAGTTCCACGGCGACCCCACAACCGACGTTGCAGGCCTGGGAACCATAGTGCGTTCACACGCCGGGAGCCACCAGGAGAGCTGTCAATCCCTCCTCCTGAACTCGGTTCATGGACCGTAAAAAAAACAGAGGAGGTGAGGGAAAAGAAACGCGTAAAAAGCGTTTTGGGCCACCGACTGTGAGCAAATGCGTCCCCCCCAGCGATGGATCGTCTCGCGGGCTCAGGGAAAAAACCGTAGTTGACATTGCGCGTTCTTCTCGCGTCGCAAACAGGTCCACAGCTGCTTTGCCAACTTCTGCTGTGTCTGAAAAACATCAGATCCGGATGGAGGATCCGGTCCACATAACGTGGGCCGCCCTTGGACGTCACATCAGCCCCTCTGTTCAGAACATCGGATATGTAAACTGCTCTAATAAAAGCAGGTTTGATGAACCCAACTCAGTAGCTTCCGCGCAATGTGTAACATCTGGGCTGAACGCACACCCCCCTGGCGGTTTATGTACGCAGCAGTCACCATGTTGTCTGTGTGAATCAACACGTGTTGATTCTGTAGCACGGGAGCAAAATGTTGAATCACATTCAGCACTGTGCGACACTCCAAAACATTGATGTGGGCTGATGTGCGGTGGGGCCACAGCGCCCCTACTGCTTGAGATAGGCATGTTCCCCCCCCCAACCTGACAGAGACGCGTCCGTGAAGACTGACACGTGACGTGGGTCTGCTGACGGGGACTCCCTCTGACAGAGCCAGGGTGTTTCCCCAGTGTCGGAGGTCTGCTCCCATGGAGGGAGGGACAGTGATCATCCGTCTCTTTTGTTTTACTGGATCCACACGCAGACGCGTAAACCACCTCTGGAGGCGTCTCATGTGTAACAAACCCAGCGGGACCACTGTGTGAGCTGATGACGTCATTCCCAACAGCTTCATGACGGAGACAGCTGTTACCACTTTGCCAGGTCTTACGTGGCGTAATTGGTTTTTAGAGTGTCGATTCTTGTTTGTGATAAACGAGCCGTCATGGTAATTGAGTTTAATTCCACTCCCAGATAACAATTATCTGGGCCGGGAAAATCGAGCTCTTCTTCCAGTTATGGCGAAACCCAGATTTAGCAGGTGTGATGCTAACACCTGAGCCTGTATCAATGCTTCCTGTCTGGAGTGAGACAGGGGCAGCAGGTCGTCCAGGTAAAAACAAAACTCTCATCCCTGCTTGTGCAGTGGATGCAGGGCTGTCTCCACACACTTTGAGAACGTACGAGGCGCGAGGGAGTACCCAAAAAAGGCAACCTGTTGTACTGGTACTTCATCCCTTGAAAGGCGAAACGCAGAAATTTTCTGTGTTTTGGGATGATTGGTGTGTGAAAATAGGCATCTTTTAAAACGATGGAGACAAACCAGTCGTTTTCCTGGATGTTGTCCAACAGCTGTCTGTTCATCAACATGTGAAAAAATCTGTTCATGATCGCTTTGTTGAAAGCTGACAGATCCAGAATCGGTCTCATCCCTTCGGTCCTTTTGGGGACCAGGAAGTAGCGTGAGTAAAACCCTGTGTTTTCCTCCTCGTTGGGAACTCTTGAGATTACACCTTTTATCAGAAGCTCTTGGACTTCTGCATTTAAGGCTGAGACTTGGTCTGGTGATGACAGGACCGTCTCTATAACTCCTCCGAACGGAGGGGGTCGGGTTGCAAACTGCAGCGTGTAACCCTTGCATAACACTCTGTCCATCCATCTGTCCGGTGAGCATGTTTTTAACCACTCTGCGTGACGTTCGTGGAGTGGACGTGCGTTTAAATGATGTGCCGTGTTTTGAACGGATGTCATCCAAACCTCCGCCTCGACCGCCGTCATGCGTCGCGGAAATGTTTTCCGCGTGACCCAAGGCGAGGCTTTCTCGAAAGGGCTGTTCTGCGCGCGCCCGCGCGCTGTGACTGGATCGCGGACCAACCTTCATGTCCGGGCGGGGCGGTGTGTGCTGAGGCGAGGCGTGTGTCAGCTGATGAAGTGAAGGTTGTGAGCCTCGCGGGAGCGCACGTTTCCTCTGGAGGGACGCGCGCCGCTCTCGCTGAGGGCGGGGCCCGTCATTGGATTCATTCAGCTGTCTCACGCTTATGCCGCCGTGAGCTGCTGATCGCTGGGACGCGGTGGATGACGGCCACTCGCGTTCATACAGGAGAGGCGTGTGTTGTTTTCGCTGAGAGCAGGGACCTCCACCGGACCCGGCCTGCGGTCCCACATTTATCCCGATGTGGGCCGGTGAGCGCCGGGCAGCTGTGCGTGCATCATCGACACAGTGCCGTTGGATGGAGGCTGCTTGTCTCGCTCGGGAGCGCGTTAACACCGTTGGGAGGTGATCGTGCGGGTCTGATTGACAACAAGTTATTTCGCTTACCGTGGTGTCACGTGAGCGTCTGGGCATGTGAAGGAGCGGCGGTGGATTTAAAAAACCTTTATTTAAGGACACCGGCTCTTTATGAGTGGAGGGTGTGTGTGTAGCGGCTGTGAGCTCATCCGAGCTTACAGACTGGCTAAAAACAGGCATTTTGATCTTTGAAAAATCATTTATTCAATTCCTGTGTCATTTATACACACATCCTCCGCAGACCGTCATTTCTTAAAACTTCTCCCCCGTGAGCTCTGCGGTTTGTTTGCTCCGAGCGCCGTCTGCAGGCGATCTCTGGGGAAAACGCTGAAGTGCAGGCTGCCGGACTGAGGAGGGGTGGTCTCTGGCGGGCGGGGCTGGTGGTGGAGCTGGGCGAGACGAAGCTGCTGCTGCCGTGGAGCGTCGATGTTTCTGCCTCTGCTTTTGACGATCTCTCCAGCGGGCTGGAGGACGGAATGAGCCGCGCGGCTAGATGAGATGGCGTACAGCTTCCGACGTCTCCTCCGACTGCTTCGAATTCGTCAGCATGGACGTCAAGCTGCTTCCGAACAGCGCGTCCGATGAGATGGGGCCCTCCATCCGGTCTTTGTGCAGCTTTTCCGGCAGCAATGGAGAGTGACGGAGCCAGATGGAACGTTGGATTACCGTCATCCATGCTACAATCCTCGACAGGCAAACCGAGGGAGCGGCGCACATGTTGAGGATGGCGTCTGCCGATCTACACAGGGAGCTCTTTGTCTCCTCCGGCAGGTCTGAGGTCTCAGCCTTTTCGACATGCTAAATGCTAGCAGCGCATGTTGTTGCTAACTGCGGTTGCCTGAAAACACGTCGGTGGGCTCGATTGGAGAGCTTTGGTCGCCGTCTGGTTCCTCCGGAGGGACGGGACGCTGCTCCGACCTGGACAGCTTCGCTCCGGAAGCTTCCGCGAGGCTTGGCTCCAGGGGAGGGAACCGAGGAATAGCGTCAGTTGCCTTACAGAAGGAGTTCTTTGTCTCCAAGGCAGGTCTGCGGCCTTCAGTCCCTTGGACATGCTATATGCTAGCAGCGCACGTTGTTGCTAACTGCGGCTGCCTGGAAAAGCACGTCAGTGAAAAATAACCTTTCCGCCGATCATCCGAACTGGCGGGAAAAGGCGAGGGACGTAGAAAAAAGGGGTCCCTTCATGTCAGCCTCCTCCCGGGTTCCGCCGGGCAACCCCTGAGGGCGCTGTCGGCCGGGAGCGGTGTGATCGCCGATGCGAAACGAGGTGGGATGGGGTGAGCATTCACTCAGCCCCCCTCCACCTACACTACGCTCCCCGGGAGGGAATGAGCAGCGGGGGCTGCAGCTGAGCACACCTTGCCCCGGAGGAACCATCCGGTTCGCCCCGAGGGTCGGCGATAAGAGGAAAAACACAAGATGGCGTTGTCCAGCGTGTAATGACCTGTCACTGGGAAATGTTCCCGGACGCTTACCTTGGAATAAGACTGCTGTCATCTTCTCCTCGGGGAGGAGAACTCACCGGACGACCGGAGGTCGACTGCCGGGCCAAGCATCCTTCACAAGGTTGGTCATTTACACAATTTATCTTCTTTGTTCTTCTGACAGTGCTATATTAGCTCGCTGAAGAAAAAATGGGAGCCGATTTCCCGCTCTTAACGTAATTTATACGGACCGGGTGGGGCCCACACAGCAGGTGGGCGTGGACTAATTTTTTTTCAGTGCTTATGCTGCGCATAACGGGATAAACCATCAGCGACAGCCTTAAAGGGCGAAGCCTATATGAAATAGAACAGATCTACTACAATGGCGACATCCATGGACGAGGTGCTGGGATCAGTGGATCAGAGTGGGATCAAGTCTGATCATTTTGATGTGTTCTTATCTGTTAATCCCTTTGAGCCTCAGGGACCTGAAAACAATCACACACGTGGAAAACTACTGGAGTAAACATGTTCAAACTGCACCATTTCAAGACAAATGTCCGATTTCATGGCTCTTCTTCGCGTCTTCGTGTTTGTAGCCTCTAAAAAGCTACAAAAAAATAAAATCTATGGGTTTTCTTTGGATGCTTTGTAAACTTATTTTGAACACAGTCTTTGTACCTGCCAGTTTTCTGTCTTCTTTTATTTGTTGCCGTTTGTCTCAGGAATCATTTGATGAATACTTAAACAGTTCAAAATTATAATGAGGAATGGGGGGAAATGAAACCGACACTGTATAATACCTTAAAATATTTAGCTTCGTTACACAAAATGTATGACTGTTGATAGTTTGCGCACAAAAGGAGCCGTCGTGACGTTTGTGTTCGGCTACGTGGCTAGCAAACACCCGCTGTTAGCAAACAATAGCATAATAACACCCGTTTAACTTAAAGTTTAAATACCTCTTCACCAAAGTGAACTATCTTCTGGCCCGTCTGAATGAGGAGTTTGGGGTAACAGACCACTTCGTCTCGGTCAACTTTATGCATTGCGTATCGGGCTCGGATGTGCGGGTCCATCATACAGCTGTCGATGGCGGTGTCCTGCTCCTGCGGCGTCATTTGCTCCCACGACGAGCCGTATTCGGTTTTGATTTTTTCCCGCTCCTGCATTATCTTCTTGGCCATGGAGTTGATGGAGGAAAAATACTCAAACTTCTTATCCTCCATCCTGTGGGCATCGAGCCCCACAAC
This sequence comes from Nematolebias whitei, assembly GCF_014905685.2. Classification (NCBI taxonomy): domain Eukaryota; kingdom Metazoa; phylum Chordata; class Actinopteri; order Cyprinodontiformes; family Rivulidae; genus Nematolebias; species Nematolebias whitei. The sequence continues at coordinate 44,104,555 of NC_056509.1, forward strand.
AGTCGCGGCGGCCATCTTTAATAGCTTCCAGCTGTTGCGGCTGTTTGTGTCGAAGAAGGAAGTATGATCTGCGCAATCACGGAAGTGGACGTAGAAGGAAGTATGATCTGCGCAATCACGGAAGTGGACGTTTTCGGCCTAAATGGCGCCATCTTGTGCTCGAGACAGAAATCCTGTCGCTTTTTTAAATACATTTTTCTAAGTACTAATACTGCCTCCAAATCCCCCAAAAGGTTTTTAATAACACAAGTTAAGGAAAATTCATACATTAAACTGTATAAAATGTTAAGACAAGATAAAAAAAAAAAAAAAAAACACCAAACCCTTGACTAGTGATCATTATGGTCACCATGGTAACCGCACACCTGTTCCTCTCACTTCACCCTCAAGTAAGACTGACAGCAACTGACTGAAAAGTAAGCCTCAAACAAACAGTGGCTGTTTAAAAACTTAAAGTTTTATCCTGAATTCTTGAATCGTTTCTGATGATAACACGTAAATGTTTATTTTTTCGGAGACGCTTAAAACGCCATAAAACGGAATGACTTATTGACTTTTTCTACTTTGAAGTACGCCAAAGCTATAGAGCTCAAAAGTGCTGGGTTTTCTTGTTTGACTGTGATCCTTTTGTTCTCTATGGGGAAACAACAACAAAGTCCATGCTCAATAATCCAGGTATACAATCCAACATTTTTCAGTCAGGTCATCTGGACAGAAATATTTTATTTGTTTATTTTTGCAGATTTTGTCTGTACAAAAATGTATTGTACATTTTTCCTCATCAGTGTGCACTTTTTGATAACTTGCATGCTTTTTTAAAATCTGTGTGATATGAAATTGTTACAAAAATATAATAATAATTAAAAAAAACATGGAATAAATATTTTTTTCTGTTTTGACCTCATTTCTCTGTCCTTGTCTCTTTGGTCCAAATTTTTCTGTAAATTAGAAACGTGATTTTCTCTGAAACCCCACATATAATTAAAATCATACAGATAAAATGATCTATATATTTGAAAGTGTCGTAGAAAAAAAAAGACAAACAATCAGGTGTAGATTCAATCAAATTTATTACAAAGCTCTGGAGAACAGCCACAGACAGTGAATACAGTACAAATACAGTTTCTGGCATGTTCTGCTGGCTAAAACACAGTTTGTTTGATTTGTATTTCCTCCCTCATGTTCTAGCTCTAGTGTTATCAGAACCACAGCTGCAAAGACACAGAGGAGCCGCTGGAGATAAGAATTTCTCATGGATTCCTGGTGAACGAACCGTGGTGTCTACCAAAACATTCAAAAGTCTCGAACAAATAAAAAGATGGGGAACCATGACGCTTCAATGTCGTCTTACAGATAGTCACATCCAAAATGATTGTAATATTGAAAATGAAAACATTGCTATATCTTTCTAAAAGTTCACAATGACCTAACATGATAAAAGCAATATAAAGGTTATTATTATTATAGTAAAATAATATTGAATGTGTCAGGAATCATATCAATAAATAATATATTTCCATCACAAAATACTGTCAAAATCCTTTAAATCTTTTCTATGCATACATGTTTAAGGTGAAAATGAAACGTGACTAATGCTAATGTTAAACTCCGGGTACTGTATTTTTCTGACTATAAGTTGCACTTAAAATCCTTTAATTTTCTCAAAAATCGACAGTGCGCCTTATAGTCTGAAAAATACAGTATTTGTTTAATGAATTTGTAAAGTTTACAATCAAGTACAAATACAATCCTCATGAAGCCTTAAGCATAAGTACTTTTGTACACAACAAAATGTTGCAAATGTATATTATCCAATGGCAAAGAAGTAAAAGTGCTTGTTACACTTTAATTTGGCTTTAAGCCACTATGCTGTGTAAAAATCAGAAATCTAAGGCCAGTGTTTGTTCAGGTTCCTCTGACATTCAGCCTGGATCGAGCTGGGTCACAGAAAACTCATGCAAAGTCGTGCAACACGCTTATTTGGGAAAACAGTATTTTCAACTGGCCCACATAACATTATGTACAAAATAAAGAGCAAGAAACAAAACAAAAAGTTTAGTTCTTAACCATTTTTCCAGGGAAATTGTGTCACCGCATGTTCTTGTTTGTTACTGTAATGCACAATGAATCTTTTTGAACATTTTACGACTTCAGATATTAAAAAAAAAAATCTCATTTTAGAAACTTCACATCTTATAAATAAATAACTCAGTATAATGGCACGAGTGTGCACCATTAACACATCTAACCCTGTTAGTTCCTTCTTAAATTGTTTGGGTTTTTCAGATTCTGCAGAACAGACCTGAAGTTTTAGGCCGTGCTGGAGTCATGGAGGCTAAGCTTCTCGTTTTTCATCAGGCTGTCGCTGGTGAAACGGGGATGAATGGCGATGGCTGTCGTCGGCACAGTTTTCGATTTCCGTCTGGATGATTGACAACATGCCAGATAGAAGATCTCTGCCACGTTGAGCACAAGAGAGATGCAGGACATGACCAGCATGAAGATGATGAAGATGGTTTTCTCAGTGGGCCGAGACATGTAGCACTCCACGGTGAAGGGACACGGGGCCCGGGAGCAGACGATTAGTGGTTCCATGACAAACCCATACAGATAATACTGCCCCACTATGAACGCTACCTCCAGAACGATTCTGAAAAAGATGGAGGTCATGTAGTTTCCCAGCAGATTGCCTTTAATCCTGACTTTGCCTTTTTCGTCAGAGTACTTGGGAACTTTGACAAATTCACTACCAGAGTGGGTTTGGATGTATTCTCTCAGTTTTTTCTCTTTGTGAATGACGTGGATGACGTGACCGAGATAGAGGAGAGTTGGTGTCGAGACAAAGATAATCTGGAGGACCCAGAACCGAATGTGTGAGATTGGGAATGCGTAGTCGTAGCAGACGTTCTTACAACCAGGCTGTTTGGTGTTGCAAATCATTTTGGACTGTTCATCACTCCAAACCTGCAAAAATCAGTTGACAGAATTATTATTCATAATCTCTTTTATTCTTATTTTTAATTCTTACTCTACGTACAGTTTATAATTTCATTCTCCTTATCATTTACATTCTCATTCCTATTCTTGTTTTTTTATTCTTAATATTATTGTCAATATCAATCTGATTTTGTTCTAGTTATTCTTCTTGTTATTTTTGTTATTTTGAGTAATATTCTTTTTTTTTATTATTATTACCATTCATTCTAAACCAGCTACTGGGGAGCACAAACCAGTGTATATCTTGTGCTGGTCCCAAGCCAGAGTAAATGGTGAGGGCTGAGTCAGGAAGGGCATCCAATGTAAAACACTTTTGCCAAAACTATAATGAGAGTTCATCTACGCGACATCCTACCAGATCGGTTGAGGCCCGGATTAACAACGACCACCACCGGTGCTGTTGACTGTCGGTAGAAATTGTGCTACTGTTAGTCGAAGACCACGAGGAAGGAAACATGTCAGGAAACAGAGAGAGAAGAGTCAAGAATATAGGACTGAGTGTTGCAACTCTAAATGTGGGGACAACGACAGGCAAAGGTAGAGAGCTGGCTGGCATGATGCAGAGAAGGAAGGTAGATGTTTTATGTGTCCAAGAGACCAAGTGGAAGGGCAGCAAGGCTCACAGCACTGGAGCAAGATTAAAACTGTTTCAAAATGGTGTAGATAGAAAGAGAAATGGAGTAGGGGTGGTCCTGAAGGAGGACTAAGGAAAAAGCCAAAGATGAGATACATGGATGCAGAGAGGACATGGAGGTAACTGGAGTGAGGACAGAGGATGCAGAGGACAGAGTGAGATGAAGGAGGATGACTCGCTGTGGAGACCCATGAAGAAGGTAAAGCCGAAAGAAGAAGAAGATATATTCTAGAAATCCAATGGTATAAACGAGTGGTTCCCAACCACGGTCCTGGCGGAACACCGTCCTGCATGTTTTACTTGTTTCTCTGCTTTGACGCATCTGGTTTGAATGAATGAGTGATTGACAGGCTTCTGAAGAACTTGAGGAAGTAAGTAAATCACTGAATCAGGCATGTTGGAGCAGGAAACAACTGAAACATGCAGGAGGGTGTTCCTCAGGGACCAGGGTTGGGAACCACTGGTATAAATGATGGAGTTCTATTTTTTTCCCAATATTTTAAAGCTAAAATATTTTCAAGTTGTACAAATAAATGTTTGAGCTGTTGCTGTTATGCTGTATTATTTTACATTATTAGTGTTCAGCGTGTATTTAGATCTTTTAGCTGATACCCTTTGGCATTCGTTTAGCGGATATCTTCTTACATCCTTCTATACTGTTTTTTTTTAATACTTTATATTTTTGCTATTTTGGGGTGTAACTGAGACCCTGAGTACATAATTTCGTTCCACCTCATGTACCACATGTGATGCGAATGATAATAAACTTGACTTGAACTTGAAATATTCAATTTAACCTGAGACCGGTCAAGTGTTGTACCTCAAAGTGGCCACCAGAGGGCGACATTTAACCTGAGAGGATTATTAAAGCCTGTGAACAAGTTTGTGTTGTGACAGAAGACAAGTGTAAAAGCAGCAGCAGACCTTCTCAGCTCCAGCTCCGAGGACCATGATCCTGAAGATAAAAAGCACACTGAGCCAGACTTTTCCCACGACAGTGGAGTGGGTCTGGACCTTATTCAGCAGCGATGACAGAAAACCCCACTCACCCATGGTGTCTGCAAACAAAGACATGTTTACACTTTAATGAACTATAATCATTTAGGTTTTCTTTATTAACTATAAAGTATATTTATGTTTCTATCTGTATTATTAATCCTTTGTGATATTTTCACAAAAATAAGTAATATTAAATAAAAATATGAGACTTATCATGAAGTTTGCAAAGTTGGTCATGCGTTTACTTTACTTTTAAAATATCTTTACAGGCTACGTTTTATTATAGAAATGCGAAACATTAAAAAAAAACTGATTTATTGGTGATATAATTTATTATTACTGATTATAATTAATTCTAAAATATCATCAGCAGAAGGTTATACTTTGTCAGGTACAATCCCACGTTTTATGTGGAAAAGTTATTGATACATAAAAACTTTATAACTGATTGTAGAGGAAAGAGAACGCAGCTCCTTGTTCAAGCCTTCAAACTGAAGTAAACCATTTTAGTGTTTGATCCAAACTGTCCTACTATTTTATCCAAAGAAAATGTGTCAAAATGATACACATGTTTAGGCTGATGGATCAATCAATCAATCCAATCAGTTTGTTTGTATGTACTTTGAATTTACTCATATATATATATATATATATATATATATGAGATGTAATAAATACAAATATATAAGGTGCATTTGATCTAATTCATGGAGCAGGAGTTATGAATATTTCTTATAAACTCTTGTCAAACCTTACCTTAGAATTCAGAAGATCCTCTCAGAGACAAAAAGAGCTGTCAGCGTTTGTGGAGCTGAATGATTGAGTGCTGCGCCCCAACACAACCTGTCCACGGTACCTTGAACTTTAGATCAGATGCTGTTGCTCAACAGTGTCACGTTGATTTGGGCCGAGCTCTGAAAAGATTGTGCCGGTTAATGATTGGCAGCTCTTAGAACCACAGTCCTCCTTTTTTAATATCTTTACTCGCGTCTTTTTTTACAGGTCACGGGGGTCACTGGTGTCCACGTCCAGCCATCACTGTGGGAGGGGCGTCCCAGACTGGTTGGGATTTGAGCTGGTGACCTGCTCGCTGAGAGGCGGCAGCTCTAACTGTGCCACCGTGCCGCCCCCTTTTAAATATGATTTTGCATTTCTTCTGCAAGTATTTTTTGTGAAATTAAAAAGTAGGAAATTGGGGTCCAAAGGGTAAAAAAACAAATTGTACAGACATTATTTGGTTTGTTCAGCTTTATTCAGGTCTCTCTTGTAAATGAGTCCCCGAGGATCAATGGGATTAAATTGTATAAATAAAGGTTGAGTGAATTATGACGTCACATCCATTCAAGACAAAACTTTTAATATATGGCTTCTTCATACTAATATTTCTAATAGAATTTGACATTTTAGGCATAATTTGGTTTTTATTTATGTTTTTCATCTCATTAATGAATTCAAAATTGCTTTGAATCATAATTTGATTTAGTCCCTCGTTCATCGCGGGGGATCATACCCTGAAGCCCCGCGATAAGTGAAAAACCGCCAAGTAGGAATAGTAGTACAAGTAGTAGTTTATTTTAGTGTTTATATATATATATATATAAATATAAAGGCGTTTTAAACCCTTCCCACACTCTTGCAATATTCTAAACAATGTTTCTAAACTCTTAAAGAGCACAGAATGTCATGATTTCAGCTCCCTGTGCCTCTGCTGCTCTCAAACGCTCCTGGCCACGCCCACTTCTCTGCTCTGTACGCAGATCAGCTGATCAGCTGCAGGAGGAAGTTCCTCCTGCAGCTGTGGGCTGCACAAATGTGCAGCAGGTGCCAAATTTAAAATGATTAATTTTAAATAAAAATTCCATGCCGATCGTGCGGCTCATCCATCAATCAGCCAATCGTGTGAAAATCTTATTTTGAAAAACCGCGATAAATGAACCGCGAAGTATGGGACGGCTGTATATTTATTTTACCTAAAAACCTTAAAGGTTTAATATATGCATTTTCACTTACAGCTATTAATATATCTTGTTTTAAGTTTTAAAAGCAGAAAATAATATGAAATTGATTACGATATAAATATCAAGCAATTTACTGGCAGTTGCAAGTTTCAGCAACTCCTGTGTGAAATTCCTTCAATCACAACAATTGTACTAATAAATGAATAATGCATTACTTGTTTAATAAAACTGCAAACTAAATGTCAATAAAAAGAATCATTGTTAATAATTTTCTTTACTGTTTCATTTTGAATGAACTGAAACCACGTTTTTCTGTTTGAATCATTTATTAAAAACAAAGCATACAAAATGTCTCAATGCCACAATCATTGTCGCAAATGTTCAGTAAGCACTTTTTATTTCCAACAAAGTTCCAGATAAGGAACATTCAAATAACTTAAGGAACACTTTGGCCAACAACTTGAGGCTCACACAAACTTTCACTCACTGGGTCACAGGTGAGCGCCTATAATATAAATATATCTGTATTGCACACGTTTATTAGAAGATTTATGTAAAAAAACACTATTCTGCTCCTTGATATTGTTTATTTGTGGATAATTTTCTCTGCAGACATGATTACAGGATGACAAAACTTTTCTGTTGTCTTGTGATGCATGGTGGAAGTCTCTGTACTCAAGTGAGGGAAGATGGAGCAAAATCTGAAACAATTTTGAGGATATCGGAGGTTTTAATGGCCGCTCAGCAGCCGTTTCTCCTCCTTGGCTCCATCCAGGCTGCCTCCGACGCTGTGGTTGCTCTCGAGCTCGATGTTCATCTTGTTCTGCCTCAGTGCCTCTTCTGTCGTTGGCCACCTGGGACCAGACAGGCCGGCTGGGTTTTCTGACGAGGTGATTCTGTGAGCGCGACGCCTGGAGCCGCACCGCACCCTGCTGCAGAGCAGGTAGAACATCTCGATAACGTTGAGGAGCAGAGAGATGCAGGCCACCACCAGCATGAAGATGATGAAGATGGTTTTCTCTGTGGGCCGGGACATGTAGCACTCCACGGTGAAGGGACAGGGCTTCTTGGAGCAGGGGAACATAGGAACCATGATGAAACCATACAGGTAGTACTGTCCCACAATGAACCCAGCCTCAATAAAGATCTTGAAGACCAGCTGGGTCAGGTAGCTCCCCAGCAGGTTCCCCTTGATCTTCACGTGTCCCTTTTCGTCGCTGTATTTGGGCTCTTTGAGCTTCCTCGGCCCACCAGGGCTCGACAACAGCTCCCTCAGCTTGTTCTCCTTGTGGATGATGTGCATGGCGTGGCCCAGGTAGATCAGCGTCGGCGTGGACACGAAGATGATCTGCAGCACCCAGAAGCGAATGTGGGAGATGGGGAAGGTCCAGTCGTAGCAGACGTTCTCACAACCGGGCTGCTGGGTGTTACAGATGAACCCGGACTGCTCGTCGCCCCAGACGCTCTCAGCACCGGCTCCCAAAACCATGATCCGGAACAGGAAGAGGACGCTCATCCAGATCTTCCCGATCACCGTGGAGTGAGACTGGACTTTTTCCAGCAGTGATGACAAAAAGCCCCATTCTCCCATCGTTACCGGCGACGTTCAGGGTTTAATCTGTGACACAAAGAAGGGAAACGGCGTAAGGAGGTGATCAATTAGACAAACTCTTCGTTTTGACCCTAAAATGCACCTTTCAGCAGAATTATTAACCACGTTTGATCTAATCAATGCAGCGAGGCAGGAAGGAAAGGACTCACTGTTTAATTAATGTTTTCTCTTCTTAAAGTTGGCAAAAAGGAAGAAGTCCACTGAACTTTGAGCTTTTTGGTCAATATTTTTCTTTAAATAATCATTAATAAAACAAAGAAAATTAGACCGAAGCTATGTGCGGTCGCTCAAGAGGTACGTAGGGATAAAGTCTGCCACAAACATAAAACTAATAATTAAAAAATAATAATTTGTGACTAAATTACACCATAAACATTAGATTTGAACACAGTTTAAATAGTCTTTTAAACACAACAAACATTCAAAATATGACTTATTGGAAAAACCGAGCAATATAACGACCTAATAATGTATCTAATTTACATAATTCCTCCCTATAATTTGGCGACTTTAAAAAAGATTTTAACTATTTGTTTAAACGATGCACACACACATTATGCATAAAACTAACCGCAAATATTCCAAACATCCGCTCAGGTTATAGAAGTCACCAGAACAAGACCGTACCCATGTTTAGGTTGTAAATTGATCAGCAGAGAGGAGAATTAGTGGCATCTTACCTGCTCACCTGATCCAAACAGACTGTCTCTGGACGGGACAGATCACTAACTATAGTTGGACCTTGGAGTTTTGTCCCGGGTGAGGACACCAGGACCAGTGCGGGATGAAATTGCGCAACACACATCTGGCTTTAATGTCACGTTGTAACCGTCAGCACACCGAGGCAGAAAAGACGTGACCAGGAGGACGAGTGTAATGATTGACCGCCCAGATTTGTGTCTGCTGCAGATCTCAGGGTTTGAAAATAAACAGGTGCTGCAGTTTGATGTTATTTTGATTATTTGTTCTATTAGAGGAGCACTGATGTGTTTTAGGTACATTTATGTATTAAAATTAGTACTTTAAAATAGCAGAGGCGTGAAATTTATTGTGAAAGGAGCACAGATAATCTTAATATAATTTGATGTGACTCACCTGCTTCATCACGTCCACTGATTCAAACGTAACCTTTTTTGGAAGACTTTTGATTTCACAACACGAGTTGAACGTTTGTTAGTCAGCTTCAATCAGTTTATTCTATAAGTGATGATTAGGTTTATGATTCCATGTAATTTTTTTTTTTCATTCAACCTTTACTTTTACAGGTTAGTCTCGTTGAGTCACGAGGACTCATTTACAAGAGAGATCTGTTTTAGACCGATTACAGATAAGGTACAGACAAGAATAAAATGCATATAAAATAAAAGTAGTGATATAAAACAAAAATAAAATCAAGCTACATTACAAAACAAGAGAAAATACTAAAAACAGGAACATGTCTGCATTGATTTTTCCGTTGAGCTTAACAGTTGTTTAAAATCCCTTAGAGAGGTCAGAGTTGAGAGCTTCAGATCTTTCTGTAAAGTGTTCCAGGTTACAGGAGCGGAGTAAGACGAGGCCTTTATGCCGAGTTCAGTCTGCACTCAGGGTACACTGCAGGTAATGATGTCTTGAGAGTGCACGCTGTAACTGATGACGTGACATGTAGGAGGAGATATATGAAGGCAGCAGACCCAGGAGTGACTTAAAGATGAAAATAAACCAGTGTGAGAGCGTCCAGACCATGACCAACTGACCAATGAGTACAGGGCGCAGTGATGGGTACGGTAGTTACAACCAGTTATGAATCTTAGCGCGCCGTGATAGACAGCATCCAACATCTGCAAGGTGCTGGCAGGGGCATTCATGTAAATAATGTCACCATAGTCAATGGTCGGTAGGAAAGTAGCGGTTACAAGATGTTTTCTGCATTCAGAGTTAAACAAGATCTATTTCTGAAAAAGAAACCCAGTTTTAATTTCAGTTTCTTTATCAAGTTTTTGTGAGGCTTAAAAGGGAGACGTTCATCGACCAACATTCCCAAGTATTTGTAAGAATCCACAAATTCAATAGGAACATTATTCGTATAAAAGATAGAAGGAAGAACTGCTGGGACCGACTTCCTGTTTGAAAACAACGTCCCTTTAGTTTTGTCAGCTTTTAGCACCAGTTCGAGACGGAACAAATCTGACTGGATGATGTTGAGACTATAAAAACTGTAAAACATTAGCAACTGTTTTAGCTCGACAATAAACAACTGTATCGTCGGCCTAGAATGTAAGGATGCATCAGGAATGTTCTGACCTACATTACTTATGCAGATTGTAAAGAGAGTGGGCCCCAAGACTGAGCCTTGTGGTACCCCATTATTGTATACTGCATTTATGTAAGGGCTCCTTCAACTACTCAGAATTATCTTTTTGCAAGAAAGCAAAAACCTTAAAGTACTTGTTTTGAACACTTTTCTCTCTCATTCTCATGTCAAGCAAAGTTATGAACGTAGAACAGAACTTTTACTGTTTGCACAATAAATTAAAAAAAAGAGTTAGATTTACATTTTCTTAGTAATAGTTACTTAAACTTTCAGTTAAAAGTATTTTTTAACTGAAGGAAAACTACATATCTGGGTGCAGACAAAATGAAAATTTTGTCTAATTTTAGTCATAAAAATCTGCAGTTTCATGAAAGAATAAATAAACTGTACAATAAAGAAATACAGCAGTAAAAACTATGAAATTTATTTAAAAAACTTGGTTTTACAAGATAAAAAAATGTACAAAATCTACACAAATGGTTTATCTAATTTATTATATCTGACAAAATGATTAGTTTATTTATTTAAGAGAACTACAAACACAAATTTTGTTGTATTTAGGTGCAATAAAGGTCTATTCTATTCTATTCTATTCTATTCTATTCTATTCTATTCAAAAGTCACTTGCTTTAGTTCTGAGCAGCAGTTTTCATGAGACTCTGTGTTGCTTACTGAAGCTGGTCACCCCCCCCCCCCCCCCCCTCCACCCGACAGAGCAAACAAACACCTGAACTACTGAGACACCACCTGTAACTGAGGTGGTGTCTCAGATGTGGATCTCCCCCATGTTGCTCTCGGAGCTCACAGTTTTAGCCCCCTCTCCCCCTTTGATCCCGTTCATCCCCAACTTCCGTCCCTGCAGCTCCAAATCCCGGTTGACGTAATTCTGGATCATCTCGTCCTGGTTCCTAATGTCCTTCTTCTCAGAAACGGGAGGTGTCACGGGGGTCACCGTGTAGTCCTGCCTCCTCGCCACGCACTCTTTAACCGCTTTCACGCACAGGTAGAGCAGCTCGGCGACGCTGAGGGCGAGCGAGACGACGGCGGCCACCAGCATGAACCAGATGATGACCGACTTCTCAGTGGGTCTGGACAGGAAGCAGTCCACCTTGTGGGGACAGGGGAAGCGGGTGCACACGTAGCGAGGTTCGAGGGTGAAACCGTAAAGAAAGTACTGACCAGCGATGAACAGAACCTCCAGAATGATCTTGGCCAAAAGATGCAGGACATAACTGCGGAGGAGGCTGCCACGGAGGTTGATCTTGCCACTGCTTTTGGTGTACTTTGGAATTTTGAAAGTTCTCCTGAGGAAGAGACTGGCCTGGTCATCCAGCTCAGCCTGGTTCTTCATCCTCTCCATCATCTGGTTTTCAAAGAACAGTGATCAGTCAGACACTAAAAGGTTAAAAAAAATACAAGTTTTAGGCACCAAGGTAACAGAAAACGATAAGAGCATCTTAAATGTTGACTCACACAGTTTGAAACATTTTTAACAAATGGTGTCTTTGTCTATGTTACAACTAGGGGTTGGATAGACTAGTCGACTAGTCAATTCTAGGACATCTCGTGAGTTTTTATATTTCACGCCAACCAGTGCCCGCCCCACTGTTCCCAGCACCCAGTGGTTTAGTCTATGTGATACTCAGGTATATGGAGTATACCCACTAGAAAAGCTTAAGAATTTCAGTATACCCACTTAAAAGAGCCCAATGATGCATGCATGACATATACAAAGTAATTGGGCACGTGTCATTGATACATTAAATGGCAGTTAAACGCTTCCATAACAATGTATTGGTATGCAGCGCTTGTTCATTACATTCACTTATCCAGCTAATTATTGTATAATTAATACATCTGTACTTAGTACTTAATGCTTGAACATGTTTTGCTTCGATACTGTTTGATAAATCCTATAACATGTTTTTCATACAAAGCCAGCTGTTGTACAAAGTTCATTTATTCAAATGTAAGCGTCAGAGAAATTTGGAAATGTTCAATATGCTTAAAAAAAAAAGACATTTACATTGTACTAATAAGTGTACTTTGGTTTCTAAGCACAGTACACGGACCGACCACGGTAAAGTTAGTTTCATGTTGGACGTTGGACATTGACGCTTCGTGGCTTCAGCGGTGTCCACCGTTCAACGTAAAACTAACTTTACTGCAGTATATCTATGGAGACTACACCACGGATTCCACCCAGTCCATGGTGGTGGATGAAATAAAATAAAACTAAAAACAGCGGGGCAGGTGGTGGACTCCATCATCCCCCGCCCCGCTGTTCTTAGCCTTGGTTTTTTTTAAGTACCGCACGTTTCTTTCACTTTTGCAGCTTAATTTTAGTTTTGGTTTTCCTGTGACTTATTTGCAGTATGATAAATGGTAGGAGTATAAAAATATGCCTGATGTTTTGTTGTTCTTTTCTTTTTTTGTAAATAATAAATTACGTTTTTTTTTTGCTTTTTAATTTATTTTTTGTGAATACAATATAGTGTCTTGAGTTCCTATGACGTCATCGACTAGTCAACTTTTATCATGTTAAAGTCGACTTGAAAAAATATGCAGTCGTTCATCTCCTAGTTACAACCACAATCTGTAAAAAAAAAAAAAAGTTCAGGAGGCACAAAAATGTATTTGTTTGTTTTTTTTAACTGCAAGTTTAATTTGGAAGCATTTTAGAAAGTTATGTCTACACTTTGCTTAAAATATTTGCTTCAACCCGAGTCTATAATGCACATGAACAGCTGATAAGCCTTATAACAACTGTTTCTAACCAAAAATACATAAAAAAGACAAAAGTTTGTGTAAGTATTGCTGCAAAGCTGTATATATTTACTGAACTTTGGCAACCATGATGGTCATGGATGGAGGAATAAAAACCAGAAACACTAACATCCACGTGTTTCAAAGTCAAGGCCCAGGGGCCAAATACAGCCCTTGTTAGCATCTTATCTGGCCCCCCAAGATGATTTTTTTAAAGTAAAATATTTGTATTGCTTTTCGTTTTACTCAAAAGCTGAGCATGTATTCGTTTGCGCAGACTTGGCAACTTTGAAGCCCAAAAAAATTTAATTTTTTCCACAATCTTTTATTTTATGCGCCGAATGTGGCGGAGAATGTCAAATGAGACCGATGATCTGAGGAACCTGCAACCAAGAAAAGAAGTCAGATATCTGACTGGAGTTAACATGTTGACTGAATTCTGCTCTTGGTTTGAATTTTTTTTTAATTTTTGATCCACTTTTGTGAGTTTGACACCCCAGAGTGTATTAAAGGAACATTTAGCCCTTTCCATCCTACAGTATTTTCTGTATGGGTCTGAACGTACAGCTTCTGCAGCAACACCGACCTTCTTCTCGATGTGGACCACATGAAGAACATGACCCAGGTACAGCAGCTTCGGGGTTGCCAAGGCGATGATCTGAAGAACCCAGAAGCGGACGTGAGAGATGGGGAAGGCGAGGTCGTAGCAGACGTTCTCACAGCCGGGCTGCTGAGTGTTGCAGACGAAGTCAGACTGCTCATCGCCCCACACCTGGATCACAGGGACAGATTCAACTCCACGTCCTTTTCACCACTCACACTTTGAATCCAGACACCGGCTGAGCTGACCTTCTCTGCGCCGGTTTGCAGGACCATGATCCGAAAGATGAACAGAACAGTGAGCCAGATCTTTCCAATCACCGTGGAGTGGCTCTGCACTTTTTCCAGCAGCCGGCCCAGCAGGTCCCAGTCCCCCATGGCACTCACCAGCTGACTGTTTTTAAAATAAGAAGTTAATTATTAAAACATACAAGAAGGTGCATTCTCATAGCATTTATCAATCTAGAGTTAAATAGCGCGCAGGGATGATTTAGTTGTTGTAATAAGAACATTAATTTAAAAACATTATATTTTATTTCACAGAGCTGAAACCTGGTTTGTGCTGCTGTGTCAGTTTTAAATAAAAAAAAAGAGTCTGAACAGACTCTTTCACACACAAGGCCAAACTTTTATCATTTTACGCTGCAGATAAAAGCCACAGCTGCTCCTGAACACATGGACCCGAAGGGCACGGAAAGCTTTAACCATTTGGCTTTTAAACATCAAATTAATCAGTTTTTTGTTGTTTTGTTTATAGAGAACATCTGATCATGCATGGCTTTAAAATTTTTACTTTTAAAGCTCACAAACGTTTAAACTCAACTCACAAAAGTTCATATTAACACGATAGCACGAATAAATCTTCATTTACGGACCCGACGGTCCAGACATGAATCAGACGGTTATAAACGTCATTTACCTTTTTGTAAAAAGTTTAAACCAGCTAAAAATGTAATGTTTACTCACCAGTTGAACAAACTGGACAAATGGAGGAAAGCTGGGATAAACTGGGAGCGATGCGTTCAGTGAGTGATGAAGAGAGAGAGTGAAGACGAAGCTGCTTCATTGTTCAACTTATCTGGAAGGACACCGTCCTAACCACAACAAGCGTCCGGTGAAAGCAAAAACCGAGCACAAGCTGAATTAAACACACGGCTTAGACTAAATTTAAGTGACTGATTCATTAAATTAAGTTTCTGCAGCAAATGTTGAAAGAAAAAAAAAACAAATTTAAATGTTTCTGAACATGTTTCTGTTTTTGGGGTTTGAACTTGCTGTGAGACACAAATATGACTCTTGAAAGAGAAATTCTTCTTTTAAAAAAAAAAAGAAAAACAACAGAATGTGACTTTTAGTTTGACTTTTCAGAGCGCAGGAGGTCGAAGTGAAAGGCCGAGAAGCAGCAGGAAAAGCTCAAGAAATACCAAAAAAAGAGGAAATGGAGAAAGCCACTCGGTGCCTGACACCAAACCTGAAGAGCGGCTCCAACAGATCCAGGAGCCACTTCAGAGATCTCAGTCCAGAAGAGCAGAGTCTGAGGAAAGGCTACTGAGCAGAACCCTCAGGCTCGCCGGCCTCTGGTGGACCCGAGTTTGATGCAAGACGTGGAAGAGCGAGTGGAGCACGTTTTACATAATGCAATAAAGTTAAAAATATGTCTAAAACAAAACCGCTCGAATAAAAATCGCCTCTAATCATTTAAAACTTCCCAACTACACGATTATATCTAACAGCAGGGGCGGTTCTAGGATCTGACCTTTAGGGGTGCTTAGCCCCCAGTACTGACAATGGCTCCTGGCTTGAACAACACACCCCACGGTGATGTTCATGAGAAGTGCAAAAGCTTACAGCACCTGGTGGTCTCCCATCCAGGTTAACCCCGCTTAGCTTCCGAGGTCAGGCATGTTCAGGGTGGTATGGCCGTAAACGAGGAGCTCAGTCACAAACAGGACTTTTAAAGGATCATAACAAACTAGGACTAAACTTATGCAGCCAGAAGTTACAACATACACAAAACAAAACACAACTAGCTTTAACCTCCTAGGACCTGGCATACACATATGCAAGAGTTCGGGTCTTAGGAGGTTAAGCACGAACCTTTAATTTAACCATTAACCTCTGTCTGCAAAGCGTTTTTAATGCAAAACCCCAACAATGTAGTCGGAGGAAAAAGGGGTGGAGCTCCTGCAGGTAAGGGGCGTTTACCTTTGGGACAAATTAAGATTGCTGATTGGTCAGTTGCTGACAAGCCTGCTGGATTGACAGGTAGGATAGCGCCAAAGAACATCAGATTTTAGTGGTTCATTCAAGTGTCATCATTTATTCCATATTTATTAAATATTTCGGTGACTCTAAGGTTTGAGAACTGTTTTCTTACAAAATCCTAACGATGGTTTCTTAATTTTTCATGTGCGCTGTTAAAATTTCAGGGTGCTTGAGCACCACTGTCTAACATACCATTTTATTTAAAACTATTTTTTAAATTCCCTAAAAACCTTGGTGATTATAACTCCTCTAATATCTTTAAATTTCTAATTTTCCTGCATAAAAAATGGTTTTGCTCTTTCTAAGCGTATTATATATTTAACTGTGCTGTATGTAAAAAAAAAAAAAACAGTTTATTTTAATGCTTTTCAGTTTTGCTAACATTATTTGATGTAAAATATTTCCATTTTTATAAAACTTCACATACAAACACATTTTAGTTATTTCCTTGTAACGTTTGACACGGTGTATGTGGATGATAACAGACTGTGGATTTGTTTAAATTAAATGTAAGCAGTAAGTGCGGGTGCATGCTCGATAATCCAGGTAGATAAATCTAACGAGGAAGAAGAACCCGTCCAGAGGACCTGACTCCACAGCAGAAAGGTTTCTCTTGGCACATTGTGTTTATTTACGCTTCACTTTGTGTTTCTGAGGTTCACAACCTCTGACACGCTTCTGAAGTTGCAGGATGAACTCTGGTGTAAATGATTGACACGCAGCTGTTGGTTTGAGGACAAGCAAAGTCTGATGGTTCTGCAACAAATTGATTCGACCGATCAGGTCCTGCAACGAAAACAGTCGACAAAAAGACGGACTTCAAGGACGTGGGAGTGAAAGAAGTTTTATTGCTCTAACATCACACTTTATATTTTCACTACAGTAACTTACGTCATTTTGCCACAAAAGCTACAAATATCAAAAGCATAACATCTCAGCTAAATAAAACCACTACAAACATAATTTCACGTCTCCCAAAGCTTCACTTTTCATCGTCACATAAATGCTGTTTTTTAATAACTCTCTTTGATTACACACGTCAGACAGATAAGCTGAAGACACAATAACACCAGAACAGACACTTTGTAAGAAACACCTGCAAAAATACACTGAAAGGTACTCAATGCAGTCACCAAGACTGGAAAAAATAAGCAAGTAAATCAAGCAAGAAACATAATCTGCACATTATTTTTCCAATGAATGATTAATGTGGTGTTAAAATAACAATTTGTAAGTTTGTAAGCAGAACTTGTGAATGGCTGGAAACGCCCACGTGTGTTTTAATAACCTTCAGAAACAGACGAACCGACTGAAAATAGGTGAACAGTGGGAACGTCTGTGAAAGGATGAGATGGAGAAGTCCAGTTTTCATGCATTGGTCCTGTTTTCACAGATTCGTTAAGTACGCAGACAAAAGTGTTTTGTTTACGTGGAGTGTGGACCACACATTTCAGAGTTACACGTGAAAATATGTAGAAAACTACCGGAGTAAAGTCTTCCAAACTGCATCAGTTGATATTCTGTATTTTCCTGTGTAGAAGTTGCATCAGTAAAAAAAAAAATAGCATCACGAAGAGGAAAAAAACATGTGTCACCCATCCATCCATCCATCCATCCGTCCATCCATCCATCCATCCATCCATCGCAGCCAGAGCCGCTAGCTCTCCAGCGTTCCTCTGCTTGCATCGGCTGAGTGAAGTGAGCGTGCCCAGAACTCGATGTTGCAGTTCTTAGAAATTTAAAATGTCAGTCAAAAATTGTTATAAATATGAAAAAAAAAAAAAAAAACGTATACAAGTTGCTTCAGCGTATAAGTTGCAGGAGCACAGAAGTCTGTTGGAGTCAGCCTCCCCATCACGGACATCTACACCTCCAGATGCAGGAAGAGGGCCACCTGCATCATGAAGGACCCCACTCATCCAGCACACACACTTTTTGCCTGCTCCCCTCAGGAAGGAGGGTGAGGAGCATTAAGTGCAGAACCACTAGACTGAGGAACAGCTTCTACCTTGAGGCTGTTAGACTCATGAATCCCTAGTTAGGATGATCACTGTGAAAAAAATCACTGTAATTCCACTTGGTTGTTGATATGTGCTGCTGATTATCCATGATTCTGACCTCATACCGCTGATTATTTCATGTTGCTGTGTTCATTCGTCCTCATCTGCTCAGACTCGTGTTCGTGCTGCTGCTGTTCGGCGTATTGTTTTGTACTATTAGTGCTTAGTGTATTAGTTTAGTGTAGTCTTAGTTCATGTCGTGGATCTTACCGTTCCACTTTACAATTTGTATTTTCGTTGGATGTAACTGGGACCCTTGGTACATAGTTTTGTTCCACCTCATGTATCACATGTGATGTGAATGACAATAAAGAACCTTGAATCCTATACAAAAAACGGCGACTTATACACGGGAAAATACGGTAGTTGAGAACTTCTTTATGTTTAATTTCATTGTTTGCATTGAGCACCTTTAAGACCATCTTACATAAAACAGCTCTATCACATTACTGCACTACGCATCTGTAATACATTTTTAACGTTTTATGGCCGCAGAACACTTTGGTGGTTTATTTAAACACAGGTTTTCTTCTACGCTGTTTAGTCCTTTTTTGAATCACTCAGCTTCACCACAGTTGGAACATTAATTGAGACATGCGGTTTTGATGCGTGACGATCTCCATGTAACAGATGGAAGAAAAAAAAAAACAGACTTTTGAGCTCCTAACTGGCACTGATGAGCATCCGCGATCCGAGAATCCAAATCCACTCTGGAATACACCTCATCAGGCCATACTGTGAAGAAGAAAATATTATTTTTATGCTTCAGATTTGGTTTTCCGAAATAAGACGGAACAACTATAAACAACACAGTTGACCACAAATCTTCTTGTTGAGGACTAAAGGCACAGATTTGAATGTGTACCAACCTGCAGAGTATGAGGCCAGTACCCGGTGGTTCTGTTGGAGACCCCCAGTGTGGAGATGGCATGGCGAGCATAAACCTCCGGCCTTGGAACAAACCAACCATCCTTCGGTGATGATGATGGTTGCAACCTGCCTGAAGCTATCTGGAGTAGCATACATGAGGAGAATGTGACTTCACTCATCTAATAACACGTTTAAAAAATAAAAAATAAAATCAGTTTTATTTCAGGGATTAATTAATAGCATACAAGATGAACGTAAATAAAATTATTCTGGTAGTATTTTAAATTTGGGCTGTGTAATCGCAGCAACAGTTCTTGACTTCTTCATGGATAAAATTGTCAAAACTTGGAAAAATTTCTTCAAAAAAATCACCGCTGATTAATCAGAAAAAGACAACAAGAAAACAAATTTATCAAGGCTCAACCTGAAAACTCTCAGCCCTTTCCGGCACCAGAATCAGAACAAAAGTCAAATATTTAGTAAAAGTTCGATTACCTGGAAAGGAATCAGACTTTGAACAAAGATCCCTTTGTCCCTGTACTCAAGGTGAAGAGCTCTTGAGAAATGATCCAAGTACCCCTGAAAAGTTGAAAAAATTGCATTGATATGTTTATTTGTGAATATAATCACTGGAAAAAAACGAGCAATGGATGATAAAATTTCGTTTAACTTGATTGTAAAGGAAAAAACCCATAAGTTCTACTTGAAATGCACTTGGTAAAGTGATTCCCTTTCCTTGCTTTGACTAACGAAGATCAATGTTCTCCTTTTTTTAGCGAAACGCCTGCTGTGAAAGGCAGTTAAAGAAGGTGTAGGTCTTACGGTGAATGCTGTGAGTGCCACTCTTCCACGCAGGGGTCTACAGCAGGCCCCTGACGATATATTGACCACAGCCCCTCTGCAGCGCTCTACCATCCCCGGCAGAACCAGTCGGGTCACCAGAGTAGCAACCACAATGTTCTTATTCACTTGATCCAACAGGTCGTGTTCAGGCGTATCAATCAGACTGCGAGGGAAAGCCGTTGTATCTTGCACACAGTTTACCAGGAAGCCGATATCTTTACCCCTCAAAGCGTCTTTGATGGGTTTGCTCGCCGCTCGGCCCAGAGAGAAGTCTGTCAGAACGACAAGCGTTTCCACCCCATAGGTTTGAGAGAGGGACGCAGCTGCATCCCTAATGACGGTGTCGTCCTGAGTGATGAAGATGATATTAATGCCGTGTCTGGTCAGCTCCTCAGCATACGCGCTGGCTACAGGCTCAGATGCACCTGACAGGAGAAAATAAAAAGATCTCTGTTAAATAACAATTAGTACTAACAGATTGAAAAAACACCATCAACAAGCCGCTAAACACATGTACACAAAATGTATTATCGCCAGCTGCAGAAAAACTAAAGCAGACAATGTTGTTTGTTTTCATGTGTCAGCAAAATATCTCATGAACTACTGGACAAACTTTAATGAAACTTGCAGAAGTTAGTTATCGGATGCAAAATTACAATTAACTTTTGGAGTAAATCCAAGATGGCCACAGCAGCCAGATGAAACACACAAATTGTAAATATACATTCATATTTACAGAAATTGAGTTAAAATTGAATGTGATAGTAGCTGAGAGTCATTAACACAAACACTAATTGTGACGCCTCATAATGAGGTTATTGAGATTGTTTCAAAGTTTGACCAAAATGGCTACTACTGTCCTCAATAAAAGATTTTAATTATAAAATAAATACTGGTAGCTATAAGAATGACTGAAAGCCCAACAAAGTTCAGTCAGGTCCTCTGGACGGTTTCTTTTTTTTTTGTTGAAACAGTTTGTCTTTCATCCAAAGGACTTCATCAGTCCGAGGAGCCACACCAAACTCAGTCCCATAGGTAGAACACTCACATAGTGGGCCAATCACCATGGTGACCATATCACCATAAGATGGTTTTTGGAGTCTGCCCTCTCCCCTGTCGACTCCTCTGAGGTACCAAAGTGGTTCAAAACGTCTAAGTTCATGCTCAATAATCCAGGTAAAAAAATCCAACAAAGTTAAGTCAGGTCCTCTGGACATTTTCTTTTTTGTTGAGACGTTTCGTCCTTCATCCAAAGGACTTCATCAGTCTGAGGAGCCAAAACAAACTCAGTCCCATAAGTGGCCCACTCACAAAAAAAAGAAACCGTCCAGAGGACCTGACTTAACTTTGTTGGATTATTTTACCTGGATTATTGAGCATCAACTTTAATGTCTGAAAACATTCAACGTTGATACATTTTCTAATTCCAGGTTACTAAATGTTGATAAACAAATGACAGGAAACAATAAGATTAATTTAATAAAGTTTAGTTGGACAAAGCAAGAAATTAGAGGCCTTTTTTGTTGTTGTTTGAATCAATTTGACATTTTAACTTGTTCATTGTGGAATTAATTGTGATAATACGGTTTTCAAAACTACTATTCGTGCTAGTTTTCCTGTACTTTTCACGAAACATCATCAAGAAGCGTGAGGTATCTGGGACGCTGCAGTTTATAACCTTGTCCTGAGCTTGGCTCTTCCTCACGAGGGAGTTTTTCCTTTCCACTGTCGCCTTCGTGCTTGCTCAAGATGAGAGTTCTGTGATGGAGTTAAACTCAAAGCAGCCTGCTCCTCAGATAATTAATATTATTAACTTACTTTATATATATGAATGTTTCTGTAGTGACTTGGCGCTATATAAATAAAACTGAGCTGAATTGGGAAAAAAAAAAAAAACTGGTCTCACCATAAATTACAGCCCAGTCACCATATCTTTGGGTCAGCTTCCTGCTCGGGATCATTCTCGGCAGGAAATGGACCCTAACCAAAGTGCAGCAGTCATTCAGCAAGATTACTGCCTTCCTGGCCGCATACAGAGCTCCCACCAGAGCCAGGGTCTCAAAGTAAGAGCTGCACGACCGAGAAATTTCTCGGTACAAAAAGGGGAAACTGTCTACCGCCGCCATGCTGGTGTTCGCCACTACTCCGATCTCTTGTTTGTCATTTAAAATTCACCAAAAAAAGATGCTGAACTGTAGTAATAAAAACAATAACAAGCAAACCAAGCGTGAGAGTAAAAACGCAAGAAATTACTGATAAAACTTTTTTTTTTCAAACGTTTTACGGATTAGAAACGACTACTGTTC
The DNA here is from genome assembly GCF_014905685.2 of Nematolebias whitei. Lineage (NCBI taxonomy): Eukaryota > Metazoa > Chordata > Actinopteri > Cyprinodontiformes > Rivulidae > Nematolebias > Nematolebias whitei. Next base: position 44,126,758 of record NC_056509.1, read on the forward strand.
ACTACCTGGTAGAGAAACAAAACATTGGGTCACGTGACAAAACGCGTCACGGATGCTGCTTTCAAAGTTCATCGAGAAGATCCGTCAGAATGCGTCCAAATCAACAATAACGAAGAATAGTTTCAAATAATAAGTTAGTTTTAGGTGATTATATGTTTAATAATTAACATATTTTCTAATTATTAGTCTAAATATGTCATATTAGGTGATAAGTTACTCCTATTTTGTATTTATACATTTACAAAATAAATGTTCCAGTTACGACTGTACTGTGAACACACCACAAACTAGTCGTTTCCATGGAGACACGGTCGTTGGGAATTGCTATCAGCGGAACGCTACAAGGATTAAATCCTTTAGCAGCGCAAAAACATGTAAAGTTGTTGTATTCCTCATCCGGTGCCTTTCTGTTAAGTTTAATGCCTTGTTCCGCGCGAATGCTTTTTGGTTTCTTAGCTGTTATTCCAGCTAAACTCGTCTCATTTCGCCTTAGCTTCGGCTAGCTGCGTTTTTAGCCAGTGGCAGCATTTTTAGCTGGGCTAAGAAGGAGCTAATTTTGAGGCTTCAGCAGAGTTTGTTGATTTGTGCTGACCCTTTTAGATGTTTAATTTTATTGTTTTGGAAAAAAGCAGGCAATTGTGACCGTTTAATTACCGAGGAAGCTTGTTTAGTCTTACCTGTTGCGGATGAATTGATGGGGAGAAACTGCAGGGTGAAGGGGTTCTTTCCTGGTAAACTATGATTACATTTGTTTGATCAGTTCTGCAAATCTGCTTAAATAACATTTATTCATCTAGTCTCTGATGTTCAGTGGGTGAAATATTAAATCAGAATTTGGTAGAATATGGGCTTCCTAGCTTTGTCTCACTGCTTGAGCCTTATTCAACACAAAATAAATTCACAGATAAATGCAATTTATCTATAATTTACTGGCGTTCAAAATTAAATACTCTGTAATTTATGTTCCTGATGTAGAGGCATCAAAACTGACAGGCATGATACAGGTCTGTACTTACCTGGTTTTGTACCTGATACATACTTTGTAAGTACAGTACCTGGTTACTGCCAGGTTTGTATCTGGTATGTAATGGGCAAGTAAATGTATCCAGTATGTGCCTGATATTTACCTGGTAACTTCAGATAAATACTGGGCACACACCTCAGACATTTGCCCTGCTAGTACCGTAAATAACGTGTTAAAATATTTATTTTACATTTATGATGAAAAGTGTATAAAGTTTATTCTTTTGTATTTTATTCCCATTACCTAACGATAACGTCTCGGGGGAGGGAAAGCGGTACACCACCAACACTGTTTATAGTAGGGGTGGTGGGCTGCTGACCTCAACTCGGGATGTTGTGGGTCGGTGGGCGGAATACTTTGAAGACCTCCTCAATCCCACCGGCACATCTTCCAATGAGAAAGCGGAGCCTGGGGACTCTGGGTCGGGCCCTCCAATCTCTGGTGCTGAGGTCACCGAGGTGGTTAAAAAGCTCCTCGGTGGCAGGGCCCCGGGGGTGGATGAGATTCGCCTGGAGTTCCTTAAGGCTCTGGATGTTGTAGGGTTGTGTTGGCTTACGCGACTCTGCAATATTGCGTGGACATCGGGGGAAGTTACCCTGGATTGGCAGACCGGGGTGGTGGTCCCCCTATTCAAAAAGGGGGACCGTAGAGTGTGTTCCAACTACAGGGGGATCACGCTCTTAAGCCTCCCTGGTAAGGTCTATTCGGGGGTTCTGGAGAGGAGTGTCCATCGGATAGTCGAACCTCGGATTCAGGAGGAGCAGTGCAGTTTTCGTCCTGGTCGTGGAACAATGGACCAGCTCTACACTCTCAGCAGGGTCCTGGAGGGTGCCTGGGAGTTTGCCCAAACGGTCTACATGTGCTTTGTGGACTTGGAGAAGACGTTCGACCGCGTCCCTCGGGGCACCCTGTGGGGGGTACTCTGGGAGTATGGGGTACCGGGCCCTTTGATACGGGCTGTTAGGTCCCTGTATGACCGGTGTCAGAGCCTGGTCCGCATTGCCAGCAGTAAGTCGGGCTTGTTCCTGGTGAGAGTTGGATTCTGCCAAGGTCGCCCTTTGTCACCGATCCTGTTCATAACTTTTATGGACAGAATTTCTAGGTGCAGCCAAGATGTTGAGGGGATCTGTTTTGGTGGACTTAGGATTGCGTCTCTGCTTTTTGCAGATGATGTGGTCTTATTGGCTTCATCAGATCTTGATCTACAGCTTTCGCTGGAGTGGTTTGCAGCCGAGTGCGACATGGCTAGGATGAAGATCCGTTCCTCCAAGTCCGAGGCCATGGTCTTGAGCCGGAAAAGGGTAGAGTGCTCTCTCTGGGTCAGGGAGGAGGTCCTGCCCCAAGTGGAGGATTTCAAGTATCTTGGGGTCTTGTTCACGAATGAGGGAAAAATGGAACGTGAGATCGATAGGTGGATAGGTGCAGCGTCTGCAGTGAAGCAGGCGCTGTACAGGTCTATCATGGTGAAGAGAGAGCTGAGTCAAAAGGCGAAGCTCTCAATTTACCGATCGATCTACGTTCCTACCCTCATCTATGGTCACGAGCTTTGGGTTGTGACCGAAAGAACGAGATCTCGGATACAAGCGGCCGAAATGAGTTTTCTCCGCAGGGTGTCTGGGCTCTCCCATAGAGATAGGGTGAGAAGCTCGATCATCCGGAAGAGACTCAGAGTAGAGCCGCTGCTTCTCCACGTCGAGAGGAGCCAGTTGAGGTGGCTCGGGCATCTGTTTAGGATGCCTCCTGTACGCCTCCCTGGTGAGGTGTTCTGGACACGTCCCACCGGGAGGAGACCCAGAGGAAGACCCAGGACACGCTGGAGGGACTGTGTTTATCAGCTGGCCTGAGAACGCCTCGGGATTCCCCCGGAGGAGCTGGACCAAGTGGCTGGAGAATGGGAAGTCTGGGCCTCCCTACTTAGGCTGCTACCCCCGCGACCCGACCCCGGATAAGCGGAAGAAAATGGATGGATGGATACCTAACAATATTTAATGTGAAGTTTTATGTGAATTGATCTCCATAGGGGGAAAAAAAAAGTCATCTCCTTACATTCGTGTAAATTAAACAAAGTAATTATTGTCGCTTTCATACATCAACAGCAAAAATGTCTCAGTTGTCAGCTGAAGATGAGGCAGAGTTACAGTCACTTCTCAAGCAGCTTCTGAGGAGCATCAGTGACAAGATTTCTGGCGCACCATCTACTGAATGCGCTGAAGAGCTTCTCCTTCACCTGGAGGAGACGGACAGAAACTTCCACAAGTAAGGCTAGCAACATGCAGTGTAATGTTCACTTAAGTGTGAGGCTTTAAGGTATGTTTTTCATATTGTTTATTGCTTAGTGTGCTATGACTACTCTTTTGATTTCAGTTATGAGTTTGTCAAGTACCTCCGTCAGTATGTGGAGAACTCTATGGGGACTGTGGTGGATGAGGAGATAAAGAACCTGACCAGAGTAGAGGGACAACATGCAGTTGGAGCGGGACACGACACGCTGATTCATACAGTGACTCGAAGAACCAGAGACTCTGCTGAGTGAGTGTAGCTCAGAGTTTTGCATAAATGCTGAGTTGGCATTCACTTCATATATCACGATGTGCAGCTAATTCAGGTGATGGGTGCTATGATTTAATATTTTAACATTTTTGTATTTTTATTCTTTTCAAAACATTTAACTTTTTTCGTAGATGTTTTCTTAAGAAAAATACCTTGAGCCCTCTTCAGCTCCTTCAGAAACATTTAGTTTGATATCAGCTTCAGCATATATATTTTTTAGCTTTTGTCTCTTACCGCTACTTTAATCTTTTAGCTATCGTTCTGATACTTTTATGTTATAAGTGGTAAATGGACTGTTCTTATATAGCGCCTTTCTATCTGATCAAGATACTCAAAGCTCTTTATACTACAATCTGTGCCCATGTTTACCCATTCATACAACACTCTACTAGATCTGTACAAAGACTAATCAGTGCTTTCATACACTGATGGGACACACATTGGAGGAAATGAGGGGTTCAGCGTCTTGCTGAGGGACACCAGTGTGTGACTGCTGGTGGAATCAAACCCCCAACTCTTGCATTGGAGGACGACTGCTCTATCCACTCAGCCACAGCCGCCCCTTTATAGCTACTACTCTTCTAGTTTTAGCCTTTAGCTGGCCTTTTGCTACTTTTAACTTTTATCTACGGTTCTTCAACTTTTAGCTTTTTGATAGCTTTTTGCTACTTCTACCTAGATATTCACTATTTAGCTTTTAGTTAGTATTTTGATACATTTAACTTGACCTTTAATAGTTTTAATTAGTCTTATTTGTTTTAGTTAGCCATTTGATGTTTTTAGCTAGCCCTTTGCTACATATAACTTAGGGATGCACAATATTATCGGCATGGTATCGGTATCAGACGATATTGGCGATGAAGTTAAATTTTGGACATCGGCCATTCCTTCAAAATAACTCACCAGTGTAAAAGGTGCTGTTTTTGTATGACAACCCAATGACAAGGATGCCTGCAGCGCCAGCACAACGTTATGACGTCACACGCGCCGTTGAGTTTCAATTTGTGAACATTTACAAATTTGCACTGTTCGAGTGTTGTCATTGTGTAAGAGAGAGTGAATGTCATGAATACATTTGACATTAAACATAATCCAAGTTGAAGTGTTACATAATTTTCAGCCCCCTTTTTGGCATCTGCATTTGGTAGCAGGCCAAATTAACAAAGACCATGCAGAATAATGTAGTATTGCAATTTCACAGCAGAGAAAGCTGTGTAGTCTCTGTAAGTAGGCCTAAGAACCAAAAACCCATTGGTATTGGTATTGGTTATCAGCCAAATAAGTTTTAACATATCGGCATATTGGATATCGGACAAAAATCCAATATCGTGCATCCCTAATATAACCTTTAGCTAGCCTTTTGTTGCGTTAAGTAGCATTTTGATACTTTTAGCTTTAAGCTAGCCATTTGGTATGTTAGCATTTAGTGAACATTTTGCTCCTTTAGAAATGATTCCATTCCAATGTATTTTAGGTAGCCTTGTGATGCTTTTAGCTAGTATTTTGCTGTTTTTAACTATTTGCTTGCATTTTGCATCATTTAGTTTGTGCTCTGCTTTTAGTTCAAATAACTCTGTTTCAGTTTATTGAACAAATTTCAGCAGAGTCATTTAGCACTCAGGAGTCATCCTGTATTTTTGCAGAAAGTGTAATTTCCTCTGGTTTATTATATATTTAATTCACATATCTTTTTTTGTTGTTTGTTTTGTAACAGGTATCAGCAGATGATGCAGACTTTGAAAAACACCATGATTGTGGTTGTAGAGTCTCTAATCAACAAATTCGAAGAGGACCAGCTGAGGAAGGAGGAGCTGCACAGAGAGATGGAACCGAGTCAGTCCAACAGCCAGTTCATTGATAACTGCTCAGACAGTGACTCGTCCTTCAACCAGGTTGGAGACATGCACATATCATCCAAATGCAATAAATGATTGTGTGTTATTTAATTTGTTGCTTTATGATGAGCCACAGTGAAGTTCTGTACCCTGGGTCCAAACTCTGGCCTTGGGTGCAAAAATGTACGTTTCCATGTCTGAGAGCAGCTTTATACTGTAGATTATAAATAGTTTTAGAGTATGATTTAGTCAGATCTGCCTGAAATCAATTGAGAAATCAATTATTTAATATTTTGGTCTATGCCAGATAGAAATTCTTGTTTTTGTCTTTTTTTCTTCTTCTTTTTTTTAGAGTTATGCCTTCATCAGACAAGAGCAGCTGCAAGTTTTGGCAGAAAAACTTGACCCCACCAAGCCCAAAGAGGTAGACGGGAAAATCTGAGCGTAGTACTATGTTGTTCTTTTTGTAGGTGTACTCGAGAACTTCGTACCGCTGTTAGTACAACGGTTGTAAAAATCAATGAGGTTATGTACATGGTCTTGCACCGTTGTAAATCTAAGTTTTCATTGGATAATTAGGAAAATGTAGGCCTTAAAGAAGACCTTCAGTAATTAAGTTTGATTTGTGTTAGCCTTTCAGAGTAAACTGCCAGTGTTTAATGAGATCAATAAATGTCGGTGTGATGAACAACTGTTTAGGTCGATGATGTAAATGTGTGTTCAGGTGCGTTGTGATGCTCTGCGTGCTCTGTGCTGTGCTCCTCCATCTGATGTGTTGAGCTGTGAGAGCTGGAGCGTCCTGCGTAAGAACCTCTGCGCTGCTCTTACTGAACCCGACCTCAGCGTGAGTCCTGAGCAGCCTCTTTTATTCAGTGCAGGAGCTGTCGATGTCCTACTAATTTAGTTTGAATTAAGATAACAAATGTAAAACACTCATGTAATCAAACTGTTGTAGATGTAAGTGTGTCAAGTCTGTTACATCAGTTTCACTATAGTAACCTGTGCTGGCATCATCTGGCCTGGCAACAAGCTGTTTTGTTCACGAGAGTGCTGATTGTATTTATCTGGAGTGATGTCATCAGGATTTCCAGCTCTATATTTAAAAAGGTGGATGTCTAAGCTTCACAGTGACATTAAATGAAGGCATTTCCCTGTGCCTTGGAAGCTAGCAGAGAAAAATGAGAACAAGGGACTATTTCTGAATAAATACCTGTTAGGAAACTTCAATTTAAAGATACCTTAGGAAGAGTATTTACTATTTTAGTTACAGGGATTGCTAGATGGTGTCTTTATGGTTTAATTTTTATTCAAATCTCAATTAAAACAAAAATATTTAACTTATTCTGGACTGTGCTTATTCCAACACATTTTGCCAGCACAGTTCACATATATTTTTGCATGTCTATATTACCATTTAATTTTCCTCTCACCTCTGTCAGGAGAATGTGATGCAGTTTTTTGCTAAAAGCTTCTCTTCATCTCCACTGAATGTGACGCGAGAGATCTACACAAACTTAGGTAGGTCAATCTTAATGGACCTTTCACGGTTTGAACGTACCGTCCAGCACCTTCATATCTGTAACAGACATGGTTATTTTTAATAAACAAGGCTTTTAATAGTCCTACTTGATGTGTCTACAGTCACATGATTGTGCAAGGTTATATATCACCATTTTGAGGGATCTAGATCACGTAAACAATTCAAACTCCAACTGTAAAGAAATGTCTAAATGGTGTACCATTTACCTCGATACAACAAGTATAACTAAAGATGTAAATGGTAAACATCCCATACTTTCTAAATATTTTCATCTGTCCTAAAGCAGCAAGAGAGGAGGAAATGGTGGACAAATACTTGCAGGATTAAAGGACTGCAGCTGCATCAAGCTCCTTCCTAAGCTTAGGGTAATGTCTTATCTGAAAAACATGTTCTAAATTCAAACATATGCTTAAAAACTGTTATGGCAGCACCGTACACAGGTTAGACTGTTGTTTGGATGTTCAGCTGATCTATTTTGTTAGCCTTCTACAGTTCTACTGTTTTAGAACCAGTTCTTACAGTTTTAATATTGTGGGAAGATTGCTGATATGGAACTTCCAGTGTTTTTAACTGTTTACGTGATTTAGTCCCTCAAAATGGCTGCCACCTGTGTGGGCGATCTGTAGACGGAACCAATGAAGGAAATCTCCTTTCCCTTCATTAATGTTCAGCCTTTTATACAGAAGTTAGTCTTATTTTCAAATGTTTGGAGATTGTACAGCTTTTACTCGGATACTAAGAAGTACGTTGTGGAAATGATTAAATACTTGTGCAAGTAAATTATTTACAGGACACATACTATTTATTTTATTATTTTGTTAGCAATATTGTTAAAATGTGCATTGCAAGTGTACCTTTACAATGCATTTAACAGAAAATAATTTTTGCTGTGCACATTTTTAAGACGATTAATTTGCCGTTTTTCCGAGCAGCAAAGAGTGTGGAAGCAAGTTTTCTGACTCACAAGCTAAGCTTTCCAAGTGTCTCAGCTGCTGTTAACATCAACAGTCCTGAGATCAGTCGACTTCTCAAACAGGTACAACGTCTCATCTCTAGTGTCTCAACTGTGTCACTTTAACTAAAACGTATCTTACATTTAATACACTCTTTGTTTGTTTCACGTCAGGTTCGATTATTAAATGACTTTCAAAAGGAGGTGACTAACTTCTGGATTCGTCATCCAGAGAAGTGAGTTGTTTAGTGAAATTACAGTCAACAGGTTTCTTGTCCCACTTTTGGTTTTACAGTCTGCACCTACCATTTGACATGTTAAAGGTTTATATTTTAGGAAATCCACTGTGAATGTGGATGTTTATTAGCTGGCAGACATTCTGTAATTTGCTTTTAAGCAGAGAAATCTGTTTATGCCGATTCCTTTTTGCTTTCTTCTTTCTGTCATGCTTTAGATACATGGAAGAAATCATAGAGAGCACATTCTCCCTGTTGTCCTTCCATCATGACCGTGGCTTAACGGAAACAGAGAAAATACTGGAACCAGTCCACTTACTGGCTTTACTGGACGTTAAAGCTACATGGTTTATTAAATGGATGGTGCGTAAATCAATGAATGTTACGATTTAGACGTAGAATACATTTTTTTATCTATTTACTAGACATAAAATCTTTGTTCATGTTGAACGTATGCTGTTTCTGTCCTGATTAAACTGTTTCTGTCTCAGCATGGCTACTACAGCAGGACTGTGGTTCTCAGGCTTCTTGAGAGAAAATACAAGTCTTTGGTGAGTGTTTTATTTTTTTTCAGTCAATATGTCTCAGCAGCGGGCGACATGGTGGCTCAGTTGGTAGAGCTGTTGCCTCTCAGAGAGAAGGTTGCTGGATCAAATCTTGGCCGGGGGCCTGTCTGGGTAGAGTTTGCATGTTCTCTTCGTGCATGCATGGGTTTCCTCCCACAGACCAAAAACATGCGTTAGGCTGATTAGTAACTTTAAATTGTCCCTAGGTGAGAGAAAGAGAGTGAATGGTTGTTCGTCTCATTTGTCTCTATGTGTCCCCGTGATGGACTGGAGACCTGCCCAGGGTGTCCCCCATTTCTCACACAGTGACCGCTGGATATGTGCACCAGTGACCCCCGGGTAAAGATAATGGATGGATGAATGGATGGATGGATGATGGATAGATGATAGATGGATGGATGGAAAGACAGATGTATGTATGGATGATGGGTGGATGGATAGATGGATGGATGTATGATGGATGGATGGATGGACAGATAGATGGAAGGATGGATGGATGGATGGATGGATAGATGGATGGATGATGGATGGAGCAGGTAAAGATGATGGATGGATGGATGGGTGGATGATGGATGATGGATGGATGGATGATGGATGGAAAGACAGATGTATGTATGGCTGATGGATGGATGGATGGATAGATGGACTGATGGATGGATGTGTAGATGGATGGATGGACAGATGGATGGATGGATGGACAGATAGATGGATGGATGGATGCATGTATGTTGGATGGATGGATAAATGGATGATGGATGGATGGATAAATGATGAATGATGGATGAAGGATGATGATGGATGGATTAAAAATTATGGATGCTGGATGGATGGATGGATGGATGCATGGATGATGGATGGATGTCTCAGCAGCTCTTTTGTACTGAAACATTTGACACAAGAGAAAATCACGAGTGGAACCATGAAGTATTTTCCAGACAATCTGCCAGAAACTAGAACATTGTGCTCGTTAGACAACACCACGCATGAAGTAAAATAGAAATTCTTACTCACCAAAGTAAATACATTTAATTTCCTTTATTTAACCAGATTTAAAACCCCACTGAGGTAATTTCCTCACAGGGATTAAAAAAAAATCTAAATCCTGGATTAGTAAACCATACTGGGCCGATGAGTTTCCTATATTGATTACTACCAGCTACATGTGGGTTGTATGTGTTTAATGTGGCTGTTTGTGGACAGGTGCTGTGTCCAACATACTACTAACACTGCACTTGAGAAACGAGTTGTATTTTATTTTTTTCTATTTCAATCCACTCTTCACACTTTAAAGAGGATTGCCTTGGAATCATCCCAGAAATTGTCTTTTAGGATTAATCAATATTTATCGCAGTGATCCTGAACCACTCTTCCATTACAGTAAAAATCCTCATCTGTGTGCTTTTGATTTTTAAAGCCGCCGCTCTGTTGTATGCAGCCTGCACATTTCAGAAACAGCTAAAGGTTTGGCTCTTTTCAGGTGCTGGGGGCTCTTCAGCAGTGCATGCATTACAGCGACTCCTGTGAGCGTTTCACAAGTGAAGCAGCTGATCATCGTTCAGAGCAGCAACGCAATCCTGGTAAGTAAAAGTCTTTATAAAAGTCTCAGTCTCAGCTTTAAAAACATGTTTAAACATCAATTTTTCATGTGTTTAGTCTTTTACTTTAAACTAACCATCAGCAAACTTGCAACAATATTGATTTAACCAAACCTAGACTGGATCTTTTAAGAGCTTAATGAGCACGTATAGCTGAATTTGATGCTTGTGTATATATATATATATATATATATATATATATATATATATATATTTAAGTTTTTACCTTCTTTATATGTTCAGTTGCGTTACTGAACACACACTTTTCCTGCCATTATCAAAGGAGACGTACATTATTTTAAGTCTAATATCAAAAACAACATAAAGCTCCTTTAGTTTTATATTTCAAATTATTTGCACTATATTTTACCTTCTTCTCTTTTTAACACATTGTCTTATTTGAATATGAACAGATCTTTTTTCTACCTTTTGTCTACTTGTACAGTTTATTGGTGGACTGACAAACACTCTTGACTTATTGAGTTTGGCGTTGTGCCTTTTTTGCCGTACTTTAAGGCATAAAATATAAAACGAGTAACTTTGCAGGAGGATTTTCTGAGTTCCATTCTGAATTGCGCAGCCTGCTGTGTGCGTTCACTTGTCAAATTTTCACCAGCTTTCTGTTGAAATATTTAATTTATACGCATAAAAATACCGACCCACCACCAGTTAAACTGCTAACGTTCAAGAATTGTACGTACAATATGTCACCTGGTCTGTTTATCCCAATAGAAATGATTATAGCTGAATGTCACAACAGTATCTCCTGTAAACAATATTATTTTATAATTTTTTTTTTAGCTTTTTAACTATTTATTCCAAATAATGTAAAACAACAACAAAACAATTAAAGATGGCTGTTTATATGATGGGGTGAAACATCGCGAAACACACACGAGCAGTTTATAACGGTGGCACTTGGTAGAAAACTGAATCTTCTTTTTGTTTTATCAGGATGTTTTTCAAAGGGATAAATAAAAAGGATTCTAAAGATTATGTAAAATTACTGCAATCACTTCAAAGTAGTGCGATCAGTTTTAATAGTTTTAAATACATGCTGGAAACGTGAATTAGGTGGATGTTGACATTTTTCACATCTTGTTTTTTGTTGTTTCAGGTTCGTTGCAGAGTGTTTACTCCAGGCAGGAGCTTGAATATGCGTTCTTCGTTCACTCTTTGTGTCTCCTGGGCAAACTCATCGTCTACACCAACGGACGGAAGCTCTTTCCCATCAAACTGAGGAAGCACAAAGGTTTGATACGAGACTCGTGCTTCCAAAATCTGTTTCACGATTTTCCTTTTCGACTCTTCCCCACTGTGAAGTGAAAAAGTCTGCGAAGAGCTGAATATCATAATCGTTCCTTGTCTGATGGAAATGCTGTTACGTCATGTAAGTCAAATGTTTAAGGGCTGCTGAGGTTGATACTTTATTGCCATATACTGATTTATATCTAGTCTTTTTATCGATTTTAAGCAAAGCAATCTTTACAGCCGTTATTTTACTTAGGATTGTTACATCAGCACAGACGTGCCACTCCCTCTGTCTGTCCTGTGCAGTGTTTATTCCTCTCCACTCCATCTTAATCACTAATAAAGTTACATAACGGTGTGAGTGGCACACAGGCAGGACAAATGATAATTGGACTGCACTTATATTGCACCTTTCTATATAATCAAGATACTCAAAGCTCTTTACAACACAATCTATCCCTCGTTTACCTCCACACATCTCTACTACATCTGTACAAAGCTAATCTGAATCTATAGAGACTAATCAGAGACTTTAGATCACATTCAAACATCGATGGGACACACATTGAAGGCAATGAGGGGTTCAGTGTCTTACCCAGGGACACTTCATCATGTGACCCCCAACTCTCCCATTGGAGGACGACTGCTCTAACCATTCAGCCACAGCTGCCCTGATGCTGCCATGAGCAAGTCATCGCCTTCCTTCTTAAAGCTGATTCAAAATCAGCTGATTGAAGTGATTCACTGCATTAAAAAATTCATCCATCCATCATCTTTACCCACTTCTTCCCTTTTGGGTCATAGTGTCACTGGTGCCCATATGTAGCAGCCACAGCGAGGACACCTGGACAGGGCTCCAGTCCATCACATACAAACAACCATTCACTCTCTCACCTAGGGACCATTTAGAGTTACCAATCAGCCTAACATGCATGTTTTTGGTCTGTGGGAGGCAACTGGAAGACCCGGAGGAAACCCATGCATGCACGGAGAGAACATGCAAACTCCACCCAGAAAGTCCTCCGACCGGGATTTGAATCGGCACCCTTCTTGCTGTGAGGCGGCAGCCAGAAATGACAAATTCTTTCTGTTTGAGTTAATGATCAAATCATGTAATGATCCACATTTCCACTCCTTGTAATAAAAAACACATTTATAAGTCATAATGTGTCACTTCCTGTTATGACTGAAGCTTTTGGTTGCCAACACATAACTTATCAATTACCAGTAGTCATTTATCTATGATCATTATTTATTTTGCTCATCAACTAATCATCAGAAAGTTAAATATTGTTGCTTTCAGCCTTAAAGTTTTTCACAGCTTTTCAACATTCTCATGTTTTTGCATAAATCATCTGTCAATGACTGCAAATCAATGGGAAGAGTTAAATTATTTGTGAACTTGTGTCCACACATTTTATTCAAGTGCAGGAAAAATAACTTTAAATTAAAAAAAAAATTAAAATAGTTATTTTTTAATGTAAGGTTTCTGTCCAGTGCAACGATGTAATTTCTAAGAAACTTTGCTTTAAATATTTTTAACAAAATAAAAAGCTAGATTTGTAATATTTCAACTTAACCAGTTGTTAAAACCTCCGAAAAACATTATTTTTTAACTGAAGTTCTTAAACCAGACGTATTTTCTGTGTGTAAATGATACAACACTGACCCTGCACTTTGAAGCATTGACCTCTACTGATATGAAATTTATAAATGTTATTGTCTTCAAGCGTACCAGAATAACTTGGACTTTTTCCCTTTTCCTTCTCAGAAGTATTTTTATTGTCCCTGTCTAGACGCAGTAAGACCGACACGTTTATTTCGTCTGTGTTTCAGATCCAATTAGCCTGACGGACCTGATTGTCATCATGATTGACATCATGTATCGACACCCCCGGCCGCTGCACAGCGATGTCTGTCACACAGGTGGGGCACACGCCCTCAAACACTGATTAAAATCTGCGTCATGTGTTGCGCTCGCCTTCCTGATTGTAGGTCTGGGATCAGCTGCTGAAGGAACAGTGATCCTGTCTCTGAGACACAAAACACTCCTCAGAGCACGTCTTTTATCCATTAACCTTGTTCTGAGTCAGACAGTGTTATATTAGCTCCCTGGAAGACTTTATTCCTTTATTGTTCAGTCTTGGGAATGCACTTTTGTAAATTTGCTGCCAGGGATCAATAATCAGAGGATCACTTCCTTTTGATGACTGTAGTCACGCTGAGCAAGTCTCACTTTTTTAAATCAGTAAGCTGAGGGTGAAGATTACAACCGACTTTGTTCAATTAGTTTTGAGAAACGTTGCAGTATTGAATTCAGTAATTTAATACAAAATGATATTTATGCGATAATTGGTTGATGTTGACATATTTCCACCAAGAAGTGGAGTTAAAGTAATATTACTGGGAAAAATATTTGTCTTTTATTATTTCCTCATGACTAAAATAGCTTTTGGTGCATTTATCTTATCTCAAATTGTTTTTCCAAGGAACCCTGACTAGTAAAACTTACATTATCTGAGTATCTTTTCCTTCAAAATGGCTTAAAAACACAACAGATATCACAAGTTTTAAAAATCTTGGCTGTTGAAAAAGCTGTAGCACGAACACCAAGAACTTTGTCTCATTATCTTGTTCTCGTCTCTCTAATCTTTGTATTTACATATTAAATTAAATGTTCAGTGTAGATAAATGGAAGTTAGTTCTGTTTCGCTGTCTGGCAGAGAGACCAGGATTTCATGAGATTATCTGTGGGGCATCATTTTTAAAATGTGTGACGGATCATTTGGTTGTATAAAACATATTAAACTGGATGAAACTGTCTATGTGCTCAGATTCCCTGTCGCCCAGCTGCTTGGTGATGGAGGTGCTGTGGACGCTGTGTGAACGGACAGAATGCGCTGCAGAATGTCTTCACCAGACTCGAATTGTTGAGACACTTCTGGCACCTGTTATAGCTCTGCTCACTGGACGGCAGGTCTCACAAACTTCTCACTCATCTGATAGTTACACAAAATAAAAATTGGGAATAGTGTAAAAGTTTATGGTGTCACAGATCAGGACGTAAGACATCCTCTGGTTCTTAGTTTTCCGATCAGGGAGTTATAGCTTAGAAAAAGTTTTAATTTAACTATTAACTTCCATAATTCAACAGTTCTGTATTTTGGAGCGCTTTACGTAATTCCTGTTTTTATGACCATCAGTCTGTCCCATTACTTTTTATGGTAGTGTCCCAGTTTGTTGCGACCAATTGACAAATGGGATTGGCGAAGGATTCTCCAGAAAGTCTTGTGATGTTTGCGGCGATTCTCAATTTACTTCTGAATTGCAGAGGCGTGCAATCCTGTCGCTTGAGTTTTGAACATGCTCAAAAACCTAATGGGACAATTTTTATTATAAAATAGTTGTGGGTGTCTTGAACCCTTCTCAGGAGCACTAGAGCTGCATTGTGACACATGCACAAGAGCTCTCCTCTGACAGAAAACATCTCTGGCAAATGTCCAGGTCTAAAAACCACACTGGTGATCAATAATAATTATGGATGCACAATATAATCGGCATGGTATCGGTATCGGCCGATATTAGCGATAAAGTTAAATATCGGACATTCCATCAAAATAACTCACCAATATAAAAGGCTCTGTATATCTATCTATCTATCTATCTATCTATCTATCTATCTATCTATCTATCCATCTATCCATCTATCCATCTATCCATCTATCCATCCATCCATCCATCCATCCATCCATCCATCCATCATCTATCTATCTTTTATAGTTCATTGAGACTTCAGTGGAAGATCTGTCAATTTTCTCATAATTTTGAAACTCCATCTAGTCTTCTAATATTTGCAGCTCAGTGAGACGCTACCTTTAGGAACTTTGTTTCATTTCTCTTTACAACTTTTCTTCAGTTTGTTGAAGCAGCATTGTGCAGAAGCTTATTTATGCACATCTGTCCTGAATTTGTTTCGTATGCTTTGTTGTTTCTGCACCCGTTGGGTAAAATGTTCTGTTTTGTACAATATCTGTATTTTGCAGGCTAAACTGAAAAGTCCTGCGTCCACGCTTACCCTCATTGCTGATGTTCTGGCTCGCATCGCAAACACTGACCAAGGATTAACTCTTTTTCTATATGAGAAGACTCTTGTTGTCGCCCACAATGAGAGGTGAGACAAAACAAAGTTTGTTTTGATGGAAAAAAATAGATTTTCTTCTGGGCATGACGACAAAACTTTAGTGTACTAGACGCATTCATGAGAAATCCTCCTTTCTCACAGATATTAAGAACATAAACTGTTGCTTTTTTTGGTGGGTTGCTGAGACTCTGTTCTGTGTCAAAATGAAGAAAATGTTTTTTCTAGACGCTGAACGGCCTCAGCTTTAGTTTATATTTTCTCCCTGACTAGCCTGTTATCTAGTTCAGCAAAGTCAAACTTTTTATCAAGGCAAATACCATTATTCCTGCATATATTTATTTTATTTTTTGTTAATAAAGATGCATAGATATCCTCAAAACAAGAAATTAATATGAGATCTGGACTTATTGATTGGCCTTGTGCACATTACAGAATTTATATTTTATTCCTTTTTGGGTTCTTTCTTTGTCTCCTTTTCTGCAGAACCTTTGCTGCTCACATCATCGTACAGTTCACCTTGAAGCTGTTGGATAAAACGTTGCCATCACTGAGTGAATCTGATGTGACTCCTGCATTATGTGGAGCCTTCATCTTTGTCTGTAGGCAGATGTACAACACCTGCGAGGGGCTGCAGGTCCTGAGAACATATGGCCTGCACAAAGCCTTGGCTGCTGCATGGAGAAAGGTACCTGCACCACACCTCAGGGTTCAGTCCTCATTATTGGATTCAGCTCTCATATCTGGCATCCATAGACCCTTCTTATTACATAAACTCATTGTAATAAAGTCTACCCTTTGTTAAATCGCATTTGGAGTAATATACACTGGGGTTTTGATTAAAACGAGACATTTTGTGTGCTGTACAGGATATGTAATCCTTTGGCCTCATTGCTTCTCTGCTTTAATTAGTTTTCAGTATTTTAGGAAGCAGAAACACTTTTAAACACAAAAACAATATCATCACGTTACTGGCGCAATCATTTTGGAGTCTGTGTTCATTACAAAACTATTGTGTAAGTCAAAAACGTGTTTTGTGAAAAGCTTTGCACTGCAGCACTAAATCAGCTGCAAAAACATCAGAAGTACGAGTGGACAATTTTTTTTAAATCTTCCTCTGTTTCACATGATCTAACTGACGAGTTTTCGTGCCTAATGATCAGATTCAGCACCTACTCGTGTCATGTTTCATTTGCTTGATGAATTCTGAGTTCTCTCGCTTTTCACCCACCACAGCGAGATACACGCTGCAAGTTGCAAACCGGTGGAATTAACTAACCGTTACAATCCCCTTCATGTTGGTTTTATGAGTGTGCCTTCCATAACCAAACATTTCAGTTAAACATCTTAAATATACAGTGTGTTTTGGAAAAAGAAAACTGGGGTGACACTGCAACG
This sequence comes from Nematolebias whitei, assembly GCF_014905685.2. NCBI lineage: Eukaryota > Metazoa > Chordata > Actinopteri > Cyprinodontiformes > Rivulidae > Nematolebias > Nematolebias whitei. Next base: position 44,143,843 of record NC_056509.1, read on the forward strand.
CTAAAAACAACAGGTTTGATATTCTACAGGGCTATTCAACTAAACTGCCCAGGGGGCCACAGTTACTGAAAGCCAAGAGCTCAGGGGCCAAACTTCAGCAGTTATTGTCATTAAGTAAGTTTGTTTTACAGTTTAAAATCTAGTTTTATTTAAAAATGAACCCATTGCTGAGCTGAACTGAGCTCACCTGTGGGCCTGAATTGGTCCCCGTTCGTCTGGGCCGAGTTTTCTTGGTTGAAACGTTTCATCTTTCATTTGAAAGACTTTCATCAGTCTGACGCCATGCGACAAACTCAGTCCTATAAATGGCACCTTCTCAAAGTGGATCAACTAGTTTCCTGGGTACATCCAGAACTAGCTGTTCACATGTAAAAGGAGGAAAATCAGATTAACAATCGATCGTTAAAGCCCTGATGTACGGTGGCCCTGAGGTTTACACGAACAACATTTGAAAAAACAAATTCCATCCATCCATCCATCCATCCATCCATCCATCCATCCATCCATCCATCCATCCATCCATTATCTTTATCTGCTTCTTCCTTTTTGGGTCATGGGGGTAACTGGTGCCCATGTCCAGCCATCACTGTGCAAGAGGCAATGTACAACCTAGGCAGGTCTCCAGTCCATCACAGGGACACGTAGAGACAAACGAGACAACCAACCATTCAGTCTCTCTCTCATCTAGAGACAATTTAGAGTTACCAATCAGCCTAACATGCATGTTTTTGGTCTGTGGGAGGAAACCGGTGTACCTGGAGGAAACCCACGCATGCACAGAGAGAACATGCAAAGTCTACCTAAAGGGGCCCTCGGATCCAGGATTTGAACCAGGGTAACCTGCTCACGGAGAAGCAGCAGCTCTACCAACTGCACCACCGTGCTGCCCCAAACTACATTTAAAAAAACAAATTGCATTAAGCCAAACTGGAAGTGGTGGGGTGGGACCACTGGGAAACACGAGACATCGCTGATTCAGACTGTGTAAAACTGAGATTACCAGTGACATTCATGTTTACTAAAACGCGCAACAAGCAGAATAACTTCCGGTTCAAAAGCCAAACGCCCCGTCGTTCAATCAGCGATGTCTCATGTTTCCCAGTGGTCCCTCTCCACAACTTCCACTTTGGCTTAATGCACCGTATTTTTTGCCCTATAAGTCGCTTTTTTTTTCTTTTGCATAATTAGCATGCCCTGTGACTTATATGCCGAAGTGACATATTTATGGATTTTTTTTCCATATTTATAAACTAATTTTTGGCTGAGATCTGACCGTTTTCATTCATTCTGACTGAAAATATTGAACATTACCATTTTCAGCCGCTAGATGGCATTCAAGTAGTATGGCATGCTGTTGTGTCATGTAATAGGTAAAAGTGGCTATTAATGACACAATCGGCTTGCCATAGCCTGCCACCTTTGTTCTGCTCGCTGCTTGAAGCAACCAAATTAGCTTCATTTAGCTGCGCCGCCCCAGCGAAATGCAGCTAATTTGACCATTAAAGTGCATTTATTAAGTAAAAGTTCAACTGAGACACACCTTTACTATGAAGTCAAGCTAACAAATAATTGTTTTAAGTGCTTACCTTGTTAAATTTCGAATAAATGCACAGCGTTCTTCCTCCCTGATTTCCTCCCTCTGCGTGCTCCCGGAGCACTGAGGCAGCGAATACTTTTGAAATACAGCTGATATGACCATTAAAGTCCTTTTATTAAGTAAAAGTTAGACGAAGACACATCTTTGCTATAATTTCGAGCAAACAAATAATTGTTTTTAGGTGTTAATCTTGTTAAATTTTTGTTAAAAGTCCTCCTGTGCACACTCCCGGGGCCGCCATTTGACAGCCAATCGATTTTTGGCACAACACCAGCCCACATTTCCGGGATGTCAGCAGTGACATGTAACAAAAGCGACGCATCAGCGGTGACACATAATAGATGCGACGTATACGGCAAAATTACATATTTATAGATTTTCCCCCTTTATTAGACAGATTTGGACTGATGTGACTTAAAGGGCGGTGCGACGTGTACGGCGGAAAATACGGTAATTGCGGTTTTTGAAATGTTGTTAATTTAAACCTCAGGGCCACTGTACTAATGGCACTTGCTATTTCTTACCCAGGTGTAACAGTTTCAGCTGAATAAACACATGAAGGCGCTCCTGTAAAGTTTCCTTCTGTATTTAAATAGTGGTATGAGTATGGTCAGGGATAATCTAGCAGCTTAAATGTTTTACGTTTCTTCACATTGAATTTAATGTGGCATAATAAAAAATATTTTTCTTTCTCTCTGTTTATTAGACTAGCTCATTAGCAGAAAGGATTTCAACTCCTGTACTCGGAGCCATCGCTGCAACATCCGCTGGAGAAATGCAGAACACGTAAGAACACACAAACTCACACATTATTTAAACACTTTATTGGAAGTCCACGTTTAAAAATAGTAAATTCATCTTGATGAAGTGTGGTAGTGATTCAGTGAGCGTTTTAAAAACACAGAACGGTTTTTCATCTCGTGGCTACACCCAGTGATTTATCTCTGCAGAAACCCACAGGTTTGATAAGTTTGTAGATAAAGTTTACAACTTCTAATAACTAACTTTCCTCTTATCTGATACATTTTTTTAGCATGTGCAAAAGGATGTTCTTCAAGCAACGGAAAACTACACACTAAAAATGTGAACTCAGGCAGCTGAGACTGCCCGAACAGCTACTGTAAAAAACACAGCAAAAATATTTACAAATAAAAAGTTTTGTTTCTATTTATAACAACCATTAGAACCATAACTCAGGTAACATAGAAACTGGTACCTGCATAATATGAACGTCTTGATCAATAACTGACAAAATATCATAATATCTGGTCTAACCTGGTCAGCTGTGATGATATTAATGGCAAATATTCCCAACAGTGTAACACACCTAATTGATCAACATTTATAATTTTTATTTATTTTCACTGGACAACAACATATCAAAGGATGCTCTTCCTTGTCCTCCTATTGGCTGCATTTATTTAAATGAACTTGTGACACTAAAATGCTTTGGGTGTTTTTAACTTGAACCTCCGTTTTAAAATTTGACTAGAACCTGGTATTGTTAAACACTACGCCACATACTTTAGAGTGGGGTGTCCAGTGGTTATTGAGGGCAACAGTCCCGCATGTTCGAGATGTTTCTCTGCTCCGATACACCTGATTTGAATCATTGGGAGATTAAAAGTTTTTTTCAGAACATGAAGCGATAATTCAACCATTGAATCAGATCTGTCGGGAGCAGATAAATATCTAAAACATGCAGGATAGTGGTCCTTGAGGACCAGGATTAGACACCCCTGATATGGAGGGGTTCTATATATCATTTATGTGGCTGAGCTTACTTTTCAAGGTGTATCCTATTTTTTAAGTATTTTAATTAGATCCTCAAGACATTTGTTAGCAGTGTAGGGAACAGTTGCAGTTTTCCAACATGAGGATGATCATTTTGATTTTTAGTATTTGCTATTATGAGGCCCTAAGCAACAAATATTGTTGTGCCTTATTTAGATCTTTCAGTTACACCAAGAATAACAGGCAGAGGTTCAAGTTTAATAAAGTTATTCATAATCTCAGCCATAACACAAATGTCATAAAACAGATGTCGTTTGTGGTCGTTTCTATCACATGTGGTACATGAGGTGGTACAAAATTATGTACAGAGGGTCCCAGTTACTCCACAAAATAGCAAAATATAAAGTGTAAAAATAATAGTAATAGTAATAGTAAATAAGTAGTAGTAAACAAATAATAAAAAAAATTAGTAAATAAGGATCCAAGATATACACCAAGATACACGCCAAACAGTACGCTAAAAGAGAAGATAGACGCTAAACACTTAGAATGTAAAACAATACGACATAACAACAGCAGCCCAAACATGAGTCTATGGTGAGCAAATAGGTATGAATGAATACAGCAGCATTAGATCAGCAGCATGGATAATCAGCAGCACTGATAAGTAACATATCTCCAATTAAAGTGGCATTAAAGTGTTTTTTTTTCTTACAGTAATTTTTTTGAGTTAGGGATTTATGAGTCTAACATCTTCAGGGTAGAAGCTGTTCCTCAGTCTAGTGGTTCTACACTTAATGCTCTGCAACCTTCTGCCTAAGGGGAGTGGGGCAACAATTGTGTGTGCTGGGTGAGTGGGGTCCTTCATGATGCAGGTGGCCCTCTTCCACCTGCATCATTTAAAATCTGGACACGCCACATAACTGTGAGAGATGGGTGTGACTGTGGTTTGTCACTTGCACTTTTTGGCTGTTTGATGTAGGCTTCTGTCTCTTTCTTTATTTTGTTTTTATCTGGTTTTGAAACAGACTCGTCTGGGAGGAGACTTTGTTGGACAGTCTGCTGAACTTTGCAGTCACTCCTAAAGGCCTGCTGCTGCTCCAGCAGACAGGAGCCATAAATGAATGCATCTCCTACATGTTCTCTCGCTTCACCAAAAAACTACAGGTATAAAGTATATTGTGAAGTTTAGCTTTCTCCTCACCACTTGTACAGTACTGTTCTCAGATTAAACAGCAGTAAGTGGCAAATGGTGTTATTGTGAGAGTCTACAGAAAGTCATGCAACTTTTTCAGGGTTCTCAACTATGTCGTGTGAGTCGCAGGAGCACACAGCCCCATCATTTGAGTTTGTTCAGAAAACTAGTGCAGTTTCTCTCAAAATAGTCGCAAAGTCATCTCTAACTCGACTCAAGAGCACGAGAGCTGTATTTTGACTCCTGCACTGGAGCTCTCCTCTGACAGAAAGCATCCAAGGCAAATGTTTGTGTATAAGTACTCCCCTGATGATATTGAATAATCATTCAAACGTGTACTCCAGCAGATTACATCATGAAAATACAGGCAGCTGCCAAGGTGAGCATAAAGTGAGCAGAGTTGGGCAGCAAAATTATGTGCACACTAGAAAACTTTTTTTTTTTCCAAATACCTGGACACAAATACCGTAATTTCCAGAATATTGAGCTGCACCTGGATATAAACTGCACCCACTAAATAAGAAATATATATATATTTTTGTACATATATAGACAATGCTCGTCTATAAGCTGCAGGTGTCCACGTTGTAACATGAGATATTTGCACAGAAAGATTTTTTAAACTTTTAATTAAATATGTACCGGTATCATACACAAATACTTACAGTAAATATTGTTTTCTGAACAGTGCCTGTAACATGCTGGTTAAAATAAATAAATAAATAAATAAATAAATAAATACAGTAGCCTACCAGGAAGACATTGATCGCTATCCAGCCTCCTGTGCAAGCTTATGCTGTTCTTCTGCTCCACAGTCAGGACCCACTGACAGACTGGAGCAAAGGTTACTCTGTGCATGCAGGAGAGCCCCCCCTCACATGCTCTGCGGATGCAGGGGAATACCCCTCACGGGGAGGGGGGGATTCCTCTCCCTCGTTTCATTGGTCCACTGTGACCTGTTCAGTAATTTCATTGGTCAGACTTTTTTTTTAACCTTTTTTTATACAGGTAGTCTCATTGAGTCACAAGGACCCACCCCCCAAGAGAGATGTATATTGGACAGCTATGTGAGCACCCGGATGTGTCGAGGCTAAATGTTTTGGTGGCAGGAAGCTCGTTAGCCCGTCAAAACATATAAAATCCATGAATCATCCACAGCATTGTTAAAGCGCATGAAAAAAGTAGCGACTTATAGTCCAGAAATTACGGTAGTTTGTGATTTTTCAACATCTGATCACTCAAAACACGACCGCACCACTCGACGATCATTTGGTCACAAGCACTCAGAGTTCAATGAGACAACAACAGAAAATTCACACATTTTCTTGTAATTTGTCTGATTTCACCAACTGGTCTTTGGTAAGCACTTTGGTAACAGTTTCTGTTTTAAATGTGCTATATAAATAAATCTGACTTGACTTGACTTGGTCTTCCAATCATCCCAGCTCAGTGAGAAACCAAATCTATCTGAACCAATATGAGTTAGAAACTTCAGATGTCTCCAAATGTCTTATTTGACCTTTTTGTTCTTTAGTACACTCCCTAACAGATCTGTCTACTTTAGAAGGGTGCACGTGGCGAGTTTTGAAGCCTCAAACTCTGATATGACATTTTGACAGATCTTTTGTGCATTTCTTAGATATACACCTAATAACAGGGCAATCATGTAAAAAGGATTGATTGAGAATGAAAGGTTGATAATCATCAGGTAAATTTGAATCAGATTTGAAATTTATCTATTTTGCTATTTATGACCTAAAAAGATGAGCTTTGTCAACACGTTTACAGTTCGCTTAAGTAATCTCTCAAGCTGCAAGAGAATCTGGCTGTGCTCAAAAACCCTTCCTTGGTTTTATATTAGCCAGACAGTTTCGACAAGGCGTTGGCTTTTAATTTGAGATGATGCAGCCATTTTTAACAACTTTGAATTATGCAGTACGGAGGTTCTCTGGAATAGGAATATTGAGCTGGAAATAGTACTTCCTATTTAATGTACATGTATATTGTCCTGCCTTCATAGGAATCTTTGTTTTCAGGGGCTGATACAGACTGGTATCAATATACTATAATTATATAATTTGACAACATGTTTCATAACCTTTTATGAGTGCCTTGGAATAATTAACTTCTGGTAGGGAGCTGTTTGTTGTTTCCTGAAGTAACAAACGTTTTGTTGCACTGGAGGTTTTCTATAAGGCTGATTACATTTGCAGTCATCCATTAAAAAAATGATTCGAAAAATGTACGTAAAAAATATAGTTTATTCTTTGCTGAAGATTCCAAAAGATTGTACAAATTATACATATTTAAATAATTTCTTGCAATTTCCCAAACTGTAACTGTGTATGTAGAATATGCATTTATGCTTTGTTGCATTTAGACGTGCAGCAAAACACATTCCATGTGTTAAACATTTATTATTTCTGTAGCACATTTCTTTGGTTTCCCTGTTCTCTTCGTGCTGCATGGGTTTTCTCCAGGTACTCCAGTTTCCTCCCACAAACCAAAAACACGTATGTTAGTCTGATTGGTAACTCTAAATTGTCTCCAGGTATGAATGAGAGAGTGAATGGTTGTTTGTCTCTATATGTGGCCCTGTGATGGACTGGAGACCAGCCCAGGGTGTACCCCACCCCTCACACAGTGACTGCTGGACATGGGCACCAGTGACCCCTGTGAACCGAAAAGGAAAACGAGGGTAAAGATGGATGGATGGAAGCTGAAAGAAGCTGAAGCAGAACAAAATGTGAACAGAGCAGTAAAATGTTGTAAACACATCTAAAGATCTGAAGGATGTAAAATGAGCTCAATTCATTTTCTTTGGGAACAAAAATGGCAGAAAAGGCTAAATGTTTCAAAAAGCTAAAGTTGCACCAGTATCAAAAGTCATAGCAGGATTGTCCTGAAAGAGCTGAACGTTTTCGTTCATGATTTGTTGAAATAGCTTCAAAACTGCGGGACGAGAAACATACTGAAAATCATATGGAAGAAAAATGTATGACAATAGTGTGATGCTTCATAAACTTTCACACTATAATGTCTTCACTATTCAACCGGTGTTGGATGCTGAAACGTAATTCTTAAAGCTTCATATTGTAGATGCACAATCATACGATGGTTGTAGAATTGCGCCGCTCCAGGTGGCTGCATGTTGGAGCAGCTCTGTCACATTCATTCTGAAATTTTGCTTTTGGAAACTTTAATTCCTCTTTTTCTGGAAGTAAATCACAGTTTTTGGATGACCGTTTCCTCTGGTATCAGATGCTGTGCAGCTGGAAGGATTTTTACAGAAACTTTTTTAGTTTTGGACATTTGTTATGATGCGTAACCATGGCAACAAGGCAGTTTTCTACAACCAACAGCAGCTGATCAACATCTCAAGAGCTCAAATAATATCTCAACTACAGCTCCAAATCTCAAATGAGTTGAAAAGGATGTTCTGTGGACGCATTCTCATCTACCTGCCAGCTGTGCTCAAGTACCTGATCACTGAGATCCTGGAACTAGCAGGAAACACGGCTCATGACAGCGAAAGGACAGGATCACCCTCGGCACCTACAGTTGGCTGTCCGCAGCGACGAGGAGCTCAGCAGACTGCTGGGAGGAGTGGCCATCGCTCTGGGAGGAGTTCTGCCCAGCATTCGGGTGGTCCTACAGTCCGGGGGGACCGAGAGGCCAGCAGAGTCTGGGTGGACGGATTGGACGGCATCTGCAGCCAGTTTCTTAGGATCCACTGTGGGATGGACCTTTACAAGAGATCCTTCCTGTCTACAGCCATCAGCATCTATAACATCTCTTAATGAAATGAGGATAACGGGCTACAACAACAAATAATTTCCCTTTGGGATTAATAAAGTATTTTTGAATTGAATTGAATGGAATACACATACACACAAACTGTGACTGACTCCCTATGGTTCTAATTTACTGCCCCTATTTATGCACTCAAGTAATTCCTGTTTTCATTAGACATTACGCTTTAATTACAGCATGTAATTATGTTAGACCTGTTTTTAGTTTTTGTGTGTGTGTTGTAATTAACAAAGGCATCGCATGCTGAAAATCCATCTGCTCTTTGATTTCTTACATTTATTTACTCCTTTAAGGATAACTCTTTTCTGAAAAGTTAGCTTTTTTTCATGCACTTTCTTCTAATTTAACAACCTTCTCTCAATTCTTGAACAGATAAAAAGTACTTGGACGAAATGCACAAACACTAACGTTTATGGGATGTTCGTGCTTGTAGGTGAGCCGCTGTGAGAAGTTTGGGTACGGAGTGATGGTGACACAGGTAGCTGCAACGGCTCCAGGGGTTGTAGCTCTGCAAAGTTCAGGTACTAAAGCACTCGTTTGCACAAACAAACCGTTGCCAGCTGCGATGCCGAAGGGGTGAATTGTAAGAAGTTGTGCAGCTGGTGTAAAGCAGACTTGAGAAGGAACGTCTTTGTGCGATTGTTTTTGTCTGAATAAAATGGATGAAGAGCAACAGAAGGCGTTCTCGCTCAGGTGTGAACATTTAGCTGCAGGAAATATTTCTGTTTGCCAAATCTGGCACCGTTGATGCTGATTACAACGTTGTGTGGAGAAGTGAATGTTCTGTACAGTAGCTGCTTTTGTTTTGTAGTTTCAATGCTCTTTTTCTCAACAAATGCCAGACGAAGCTATTTATAACTTTTCCAGTATTTTGACACCTTTGAGTGCTGCTTTATTTAAAAAAAAATTAAATAAATATACAAGTGTGATTTTTAATTTTTTTTTGTGTGTGTAGCGGTTAAGATTACAAACGTACTCCTGACAGACAAGTTGTTTAACACGATGTTGGTAAAGTGTGTAAAGTTTGTCAGTTTCCTCGTCGGCTTGAATTTCTTTTGACGCCAGCGTCTTGATTTTTGTCTCTAGGTTTTGTCCGGGCGCTGGTAGTAGAACTGTGGTCGGCTCTCGAATGCGGCAGCGACGATGTCAAAGTTGTTCGTCCCAGACCCGCACCCATGGACCACACAGGCAGGATCTGCCACAAGGTGCGTGAAGACTCCACTTTCCTCTGTTTCATTTGTTCACTGCATTATTTTGCAATGGTTTTCTACCGTCTCATTGTTTTGCAGCAACTTTTAAACATAAATATTAGTGGAACAGAAGTTGACTTCAAGCTTTAAACCTCCACCACACCTTTATTTAGTATTTAAAACTTTGTTTAAAGTAATTAAGTTAAGTAGTTCTGTACAAGGTTGGGAAGTACCAAGTTAACATGTAAGGGCGTTACATATTTTAATTACAAAACAAAAGTTATCAATGGTGACTGTAAAAAGAAAAATACTGAAGTTTTGCCTCATGTATCTTGCAACAACGACCTGTTCAGTTCATGCAGAGGTTGTAGTTTTTCTGTCCCAAAACAGACGTTTTAAAATTTAACGATGTAAAATAAGCATACAGAGAAGAGTCCAAACAGCTCACACATACAGTGGGTTGTAAGACCTCTTTGTTTTGTTGCTTCACCACCAGGAGTTTTACTGGATTTTTTTATTTGATTTTATAATATTATATAAAAATATTACAGATTAACAAAGTTACGTGGGTGAAAATAAGCTTCTTTAGTTATATAATTCATTTAACAGAACTGCTGTATGCATACATTGTATATTCACTTGCTTTTGCCTTAAATCCTCAACTATCATGTTCAGAAGCTGCTTGTTTAGATTTAGGTGGATCAAATGTAGGTATAGCTGTAGACACAGAAGACAAGTCTAATATGTTGGAGAAAATGTCTGGTTTTAGTTTTTTATGTTCTGTTTATGTCCGTTTTAATCTGCTCCAAGCTGCTTGATTGATTCATTTTCTTCTAATTTTTGTCTTACAAATTATAATAAAAAACATGCTCCTGCATTTGATGAGATCAGTTTAGGTTCTAGCATTAGTAGTGGCTGAATCAGTGGCTGAAACTGCACCAATAGTCTCTTAGAGGCAAAAAAAAGTCAATACAAGTACAAGTACGTGTATAGACTCTACTGACATTATGATACTGACAAATGTTTGCAATGATCTGTTCAGATTCATAATTGAAAATAAGCAAACAAAACCCGATTCACTAAAAACAGGTTTAAATTTATTTTAAAGAGTAAAGATAGCTGAAAAACACAGAACAAAACTATACACAGGACAGAAAATAATTAAATAACATTATTTGTACGAATAACTATTATTTGGTGCAAATAAAGCAGCCACACCTGTCATTTTTTATATGAGCACTCGTCACCCAAGTGTTGCAGCCTGGAACTTATTCAAACTTTAGGTCTGCGATCTAACAAAGTTAAGTTGGGTCCTCAGGAGGGCTGTGATCAGTCATACATCAGGGAAACTAAACAGCCACTGGCCAAAAGGATGGCCCAGCACAGAAGATCAGCATCATCAGGCCAGGACTCTGTGGTCTACACTCATCTGCAGGCCAGAGGTCACTCATTCAGGGATGAAGATGTTCACATCGATAGAGACACACATTGGTTTGAGAGAGGAGTGAAGGAAGCCATCTTTGTGAAGAGAAATCACCCATCATTAAACAGGGGTGGAGGTCGTCCATGTTCAGCTGTCCCCACCTTACAGTGTTGTTATTGCTAGTATCACTCAGCCCTCGGTGAATAACAAGCAACCATCAGGGTACTAATAATCGGTCGTTATGCTGTTGGTCCTTCTTTATCATGTGAACAGCTAGTTTTAGATGTCATCAGCAAACTGGTTGATCTACTATGAGAAGGTGCTATTTATAGGACCAAGTTTGTTGTAGCTCCCCAGACTGAAGAAGTCTTTTGGACAAAAGACGAAACGTTTCAACAAGAATTGTTGGATTGTATACCTGGATTATTGAGCATGGACTTTGTTGGTTTCAACAAGAAGAATCTGTCCAGAGGACCTGACTCAACCTTGTAAGATTTTTCTACCTGGACTATTGAGCATGAATCTGAATATTTTGGTCTGCAACTTAAATCAGTTTTAATTATTACAATATACTATATACTAATAGTAATACAGTAGTCCCTCGTTTATCATGGGTGATCCGTACCCTGAAGACTCGCGATAAGTGAAAAACCGTCAAGTAGGAATATTAGTACAAGTAGTAGTTTATTTTATTTTATATATATATATAAAGGCATTTTAAACCCCTCCCACAATCTTGCAATATTCTAAACAATGTTTCTAAACTCTAAATGCACAGAATGTCATGATTTCAGCTCCCTGCCTCCTCTGCTCTTTGCCAACTGCAAGCGCTCTTGGCCACGCCCACTTCTCCGCTCTGCACAGAGAACAGCTGATCAGCTGCAACAGGAAGCTTATCCTGCAGTACAGGCTGCACAAAGGTGCAGCAGGTGCTAAATAATTTAAAATTTATTTTTAATAAAAATTCCATGCGTATCGTGCGGCTCATCCATCAATCAGCCAGTTGTGTGTCATGTCCAATTTTATTTAGAAAAACCGCTATAGAGCGAGTCCGCAATAAACGAACCGCGAAGTAGCGAGGGACTACTGTATATACTAAACTATACTATACTATTCAACTGTTTTAGTTCTTGCCAGTTGAAAACATTAAATAAACAATAACTCATTTATTCCTGCAGCATCTTGTCCTGTTTATTCAGTCATTTTAGCTATAGTTGTTGGTTTAGCTGCAGGACAATTTAAGTTTAGGCAGAATTTCTCTTTTCAATATAAGCTTCAAAATTGAATTTGAAGCTTGTGGGTGTGCTTGCGTGTACAAGTCTGCATGAGCCTGATGCTGCTGTCTGACAGGAGCGAGTCATCTCGCTCGGTGAAGCCAGCCGAGTGAAAACAGGCTTTCAGTGGACTGTGTCCTCAGTCCTGCCACTGGCAGCTTTAAAGTCGGCCTTATCAGTGGGTCAGCTGCCACATCACATACCTACAGTCCTCCGAGCACAACTGTGTGCCAAAGCTTTTTTTTTTTTTTTGCCCACATAAAAAAACAGAAAATAATGCAGATTTAAAATGTAGGAAATGTTGCCTTGATTAGATTATCTTTAAAGTCATTTTATTAGAAATTGATTCATTTTTTTTTTTTGTTAAAGTGTTAACGAGGCATCCCTTTTCTTTGTCTTTGGTTTCTGCTGCTCTGTTTTGATCCAGTGTGTGAGCGGAAAGACTTCCGGGGGTTTAATATTCTTCAGGCTGCATGACGTTTCTGCTCAGATGCTCATGCGTGTGAAGATGTTTTAATATCGTGTGAGAATGTGCCCACAGGTTATCAGCCTTGCTCTTCTTTGCTTTGCTTTTTGCATCGGTAAATTGTTAACTTTCTTTTTGTCTCAAGCGTTTCTGCACATTCTTCAGATTTTTCTTTGAAACGCCGTGTTCTGTCTTTGTTGCATTTGAAACCAAACGTCCTGACAGTTGCTGTCACTCGACTGCGTCAGTGATCAATTTAGAGTTGAGTTTTCATCCAATTTTAATATTGATACATTCTGTGTTCTCTCTTGACTTGGTTGTTTCTGTCCCGTCAGTCCTTCCTGTCCTTGGTCAACCTCCTGTCGTCCTCCCAGTCCGTGTGGGAGCTTCTGGGACGACGGTCTTTAGCCAACAAGAGTGAATACACCCTAAGAGAAATGCCAACTTCCATACCTGTGAGTGGTTTTCACCGACTTCACACACTTCCTTTTTCAACCATGAGAGGGCATGTTTGCACTTTTATTCAGCCTCCAACCAACACCCACACGCTTCTTTTATTTCACAAAGGCCTTCCATTAAAACCCTCACCAAACACCGAGGCGGATGTGTGTTTTCCGCCCTAGACATCCCGCTCGTCCACACAGTTTTCATTTTGAACCACGACTGCTGTGTTCTTTCTCACAGCTGCTTATTTTGCTCCACAGGATTTGATTGACAGGCTGATTGCTGTGAATTCAGATGTGAAGATCCATTCCCTGTTCCACTATGAGCAGTCTCACACATTCGGCCTGAGGTGAGATTGATATTTTGTTCATATAACTTAACATCAGTGGGGACGCACATGTTATCAGATTAACAGCTGGAGACTGCACACATGCACTCCCTGGTTTCTAGGATTAGTAGACTTCCATGTTTTTTTTTTTATTCTTTGATTACCCAGCGTTGGAAATCTGATGAAGAGATTTCCCTGGATCAGACTGAAATAAGCTTTGATGTGTGGATATTTATGAGCATGAGGCACCCAACAAGTGAGAAAACCATTAAAATAAAAAAAAGAATTATAATGTGTAAGGAAAGTTGTATACATTTTCTATGTGAAAGTAGGAGATCCGAAGCGTTCTGTGCTTGATGTTATTGATGTTTGTTTACACAGACACAAACCATATGTTGTCCAGGCTGTGCGGAAGCCTCTGGTGGCTGCTGCGCAGTCTTTTGCATTTTTAACAGCTTTTTGAATCACAATAGCCTCAGCTTGTTTTGGAGTCTTGCTGACTCACTCTGTGTTTGCCCGTCAGTCAGCCCACTCGTGTCAGAATCCAAGTGAAAGGAACAAGTTGCTTTGTTCGTTCAGACTCCATTAACTGACAGCTTTATACTCTTGGCCTCTTCATGGGGCGCTAACTGTCCTTGTTACGGTATCTTATGATCAATAAATTAAAGCCTGCTATGATTATACTGTGAGGTAGAAGTGGCATGATTTATATAAATATATATATTTTTAATTTCTCCTTTGTTTATACAGGTAATCTCATTGAGTCATATGATCTCATTCCCAAGAGACTTGTTTCAGGTAAATGTACAAAAAAAAATCAGCTTCAGTAAAATCAGCAATATCTCACTAAATTAGTTTTATTTGCTCATCACAGCAAATTAAAGTGTAAAAACTAGAGTTCAGCTGTTAAAATTTTATTTCTGGTCGATGCTGATCTTTAGAAGTCAGTGCTGATGTACAACACTGACTGCTTTATTTTTTCCTTGTAGTCAATATGTATTTTAATTGAACAAAATATAACTAGAATTGCCTAACTTAAATGAAACAGTTAATTAACAAACCCTTAGAACAAGTTGCACATTAATTATTTATATTGCTAAAGTTTATAGTCTACAGAGGAAATGTACCCCCTTTGAAAAATAAAAATAAATTGTGCCTACTGTTAGCTGTCCGTAGCAGCTGCATCTTAATTTTTCTTAAGAACTGATGACGGTGAGTACGAACAGACATGGTTGATTATTTAGTTTTATCATTTAAAAGAGGCATTATCAGTCAGTTAAAAACATAATGGGTCACCTGTGCTTCTGCAGCCACGTGTTGCTCTTTAGCCCCTCAAATAGGTCTGCTTCTTATAACTTTGTCTAAAAATGACATGAACCTGAGTAATAATTACATTTGAATCAACTAGTTTTATAAGTTATTCTCTTTAAATTTATTTCACTAAACTCACTAAACTTCTGCAGTAGAATAACACAAATTAAACAAGTTCGGTTGTTTGTTGTTTTGCAGGCATTAGTCAACATCATTTTCTATAAACGTACAGAGTTTTCTGTCATTTCAGTGTCAGAATTACAAAAATACAACTTTAGTTTTCTCTAGAGCATTTTAAAATTCAGTGATCAGGTTTAGTGTTAACCAGTCGTTCTTCAAATCCACCAGAAAAGGCATATTTTAAACATATTTAAGACAAATTGTAGTAAGTGCAGAATATAGAGCTTGTTCAGTTCAATTCAGTTTATTTATATAGCACCAAGTCACAACAGAAGTCATCTCAGGGCACTGAACAGAAACATTTATATACATAAATAATAATTTAACACTATTAAACAGACTGCTTTGAGTTTAACTCCATCACAGAACTCTCATCTTGAGCAAGCATGAAGGCGACAGTGGAAAGGAAAAACTCCCTCGTGAGGAAGAAACCTTTAGCAGAACCAGGCTCAGGACGAGCGGCCATCTGCTTCAACCAGCTGGGTTTGAGAGGAACAGATACACAATGGCAGGTCATGAATCACGTTAAGATAAAAATAGTATCAAATGAAAACTATTCAATTTTAGTTGGGGACATCAGATTTTAAAACATCAGATGTTTGTAATAAAAATAAACTAGTTTCTTAAAGTAAAGTGAAAAATATTTTTAAAAAGCCTGCTGCCTCTGATTAAAACTTTGTAAATAAAGATTGTGATATTGTAATAAACATTATAAAATACAAACCGATCTTACTTTTTATGCTGCTTAATGTTTGATCTCTAAATTTGATATTCAGTCAGACTTTTTTAAAATAAGAGATTTACTCAAATAAGTCTACGTACTTCGAAATAAGAAATGGTAATTACTTTGTATAGGATCTATATTGAGTGAAGTTTTTGTCTTACCCCCCCCCAATTTTACAATTTCACATTAAGAAACAATTAATAAAACACAAGTCTGTTATCTTTATTGTGTGGCTTTTTACAAACTGAAATGCGTTTAGCAACGTGCGGTTTATTTGTTCAGGTTTATTTTGACATTTATGTTTTCAGTCAAAGGTCATTTCCTTGTTTGGTCATTTAGTTCACGCTGTCCCTCAGTGGAAGTTCTGTTTGCAACACGCTCACCTGAGCAACGTAAACTGGAACGGTCGAACCCAAAAGAGTCATAAACACGTCTTCACCCACAATGCACCTGTGGCTGTTTTCGTTTAATTTTCTTATTATCCTTTGCTTCAAGGAATTTGACTGTATGGTATATAGTTTGTGCTTTATTGATCCCAGAGAGGAGAACTGCATGAATAAAGCTGCATTTACAAGGAAGGATGATTTACTAATTAATAAAAACATGTGTTTAAAAAGTAAGATGAAAATAGCCAAAAACATTTGGTCAAGATGTTAATGACAAATATGAAGCTTGTATTTTATTGTTAGTGCAGCCATATGTTTATTATATTATATTTATTTACTTATGCTATAATATGAAATACATGTGATTCATATTTACCTTTAAGATATCATTGAATACAATACAATGTGTACAAATAAGTACCAAAAGCAAAGAAAAAGATACTGTCGAAGAAAAATGTCCTTTGTTTTTTTTTTAAACGTTGTTTTTTAAATACCATTTTTGGCTTCAAAAACATTAAATAGGTGATGGGCACCAGTGACCCCCACGACCCAAAAAGGAAGAAGTGGGTAAAGATAATGAACGGAGCTGGACTGATAAGTATAAAGAGTAACTGAAACTGGGTTGTAAACATTACCACCCACATGTTGGTGTCACCACAGCAGAGTTTTATGTGCGTTATTGTCAAAGCTTACCATAATATATAAAGCACAGAGAGAACAACCTCATTTCAGCGTTAGGAAGATTTTTAAAAAGGTTGAAAGTATAATATATTTGAAACGTTGTCCTGCTTCATGTTATTGGGTTTCTGCAGAAACTGATGTTGAGAAAATTAATTCCTTTGAATCAGTCAGGGGATTGACAGATCTAAAAGAAGCAGGGCTGTGTGAAACAGCATTTTACTTAGATTGTGTTCAATCCGGCTTAATGAATGTTTAGTGGACATTGCCCCCTGCAGTATAAAGATTGGTCAAACTTCACAGTAAACACAGACTGCTTTAAATGATGAAATGCATTTATGAACACGATTTCTACATTAAAACACAACAGGATTCTTTAATATCCTAAAATGGTTTGGTAATTTTTCCAGTCTCAGCAGGAATCCCACACAACATGTATTTGCCATTATCTGGAGACGTTCCATAACAGCGTTCAGTTATAAATAGACTGCTTTGCTCTTCTTTAATGCATTTTTCTTTGACTGTCAGCGAGGAAGAGAATACATTCCCTCTGGAAATTCAAGGCAAACATCTTAGTAATTGCTCAACTTTCTATGGTAGCAACATTAGAAAACAATACCACAGATGCCACAGTGGTTTACCGTTTGGTCAAAACACCGGTCTTGGTTTTAATCAAATGTCCACGAATGCTTTTATGGTCTCGACTCTGGCCTCATATGTTGGCGTGTGAACTTTTTAACTGTTTGGACTCAGCGGGTGAGGGTCACCGGGGTTCTCTCTGATGCCCTTCTGTCTTCTACTGGTTCCCCTCAGGGCTGCGTTTTTTGGCCCCTTTATTTTATACACAAGCGATTGTTGCAGCCAGTTCCCACAGCGTCACATTTTAAAGTTTGCTGATGACTCTGTCATCCTGTCCCTTCTCAGCAGTGATGACCCAGACCCCGGACCTGTGGTCGGGGACTTCACTGAATGGTGTGAGTCTTCCTTTTTAAAGTTAAATGTTTCCAAGACAAAGGAGATGGTCACTGGTTTTAGAAAACACTCTTCAGTTGCAGCTCCTGGAGTCATTAACGGTGAAGCTGTTGAGGTGCTGCAACAATATAAACATCTGGGAACTGTTCTTCATGACAAACTGACCTTTGACCCCCATGTGAACTCACTTTGTAAGAAGACCCATTAGAGAATGTATTTTTATCAGAAGCTCTGGTTTTAATGTTGATTCTACTTATATGAGAAGGTTTTATTCATGTTTTATTGAGTCTCTTAACTTTCACCTTCATCGGTTGGTTTGGATTTTTGACGTGCAAGAACAGAAACAAACTCTCGGGGATTGTCAGGATGTGCAGCGTAACTGCTGGCACAGCCCTACAGAACCTCACTGACCTACACAAGGCGTGGTCAGTGAACAAGGCCAGACAGATTCTGGCAGATCCTGATCATCCACTCCATGGTGAGTTCAGGTTATTTCCATCTGGACGCAGGTATCTGCTGCCCAGATGTAGAACGAACAGACTGAAAAACTCATTCATCCCTGTAGAGATCAGGCTTCTTAACGAACAATGATGATTTCATGTACGGTTATTTTAACGTTTTAATGTCTTAATGTCCAGTGTGGATATTTTCTGTGTCTACTGACAGTGAAACAAATAGCCCCTTGGGGATAATAAAGATTACTGAACAGTAAACTGGGCTAATCTTGCATAATAGTGACTTAAAATTCTGTGGCACTCATTAAAGCTTTCTTACCTGCTTTCTTTAGCGTCTTCACCAATATTTTGTTCCTTTTGTAGCGTAGAAATGGCTGTGTGTATCTTCATAAGATGATCATGTTTTATAAGCATGCAACATACGGGAGGACTGCTTTGCTTAGAGAAGTTGAACTCAAAATTGCAAGAAACTGGTTGTAGTCTAAGTGAATTCTGTCACGACGTAGAAAATTGTATTCTAAGACGTATGAATTAGTTCATGCCCACCTCCTCCTGCATCATACCATGCTTCAAATGTTTTAATTTGCCTGCTGAAGGCGGACGCTGTACGGAATGGTCTCCTGCTGTCTGTACGTCCGTAAACTTTCTCTTGTCTTGCCCATAACTTCTGATCCACTCAAGATAATTGAACAAAACTTGATTATCTTATGCATCATCACTTGACGGAGTGTCAGGTGCACTTTTCATCCCCCTGCTCCAAGGTCAAGGGCACAAATTAAAGGTCAAAGTTAAAACAAGGTCTTTGTTTATTTGGGCCATTGCTATAGATTTTTGTATTGCTATTTAAAACCCTTTGACTTCCTGTTCAACCAAATAGTTGACCACATTTTGAGTCACTAAATGTCAAAGAAGGTGGTGCCTAGAGCCACATGCGGCTCTTTGGTTCCGCTGCAGCGGCTCTTTCAAGCTTTGACCAAAACCAACATGAAACTGAATGTTATTGATTGTTATACAAATGACAAAAAAGGACTAGTTTAACAGTTTTCCTGTCGTTTCTTTTGCTGGAACATATACAAGGAGTAGAACATACTCACTTTAACTTTATGCTTTATTTCTATACTTAATTTTTCAACTATAAAAAATACATACCTGTAGGTCTGCATAGTTCATAGTTTTTATTAATTAAAACACACACACACACACACAAACAAGAATCTGGTCTTTTCACTTGTCTTAAATTGTAAAAATCTAAATGATTAGATATGTTTTTAGCTTTATAGCGTCACCCCTAATGGCCACAAAATCCCCCTCCAACAAACCTAAAGTGGTCCACGGGTCACCAGCTGATAATCACAGCAGGTTGTTGCGGCTCTGATCACTTTCAATTTAGTGAACGAAGGGGTAAAATGGCTCTTTTGATCGTAAAGGTTGCAGACCCCTGGCCTAACCTAACTCAAACTGATTGAACCATCTCTACCAGTTAAATGTAAATGTAATGCTATAAAGATCCACCAGATGGCGCTGTGGCAGTCAGTGGTAGCTTCGTCTTTCCCGCCTCCAACCAGGAAGTAAAAAACCAGGACATCAAACATGGCGTCGTGACTGTTTTTGGGTAATATTTAAGAGGTATGGATAATTATTTTTGTACACATTTTGGTGATAAAGTCCTACTAAACAGAATTATGACCCTTGATGCAGCACAAAAACTCAAATTATGTTTAATATAATATGCTTGACCAAATTGTTGATTTTGTCAATTCATGGAATGGGTAGCAATTTTAAGCTAATGCAATTAAAAATGATAACTTGCTATAAAATCAACTTACTCAAACCATCTAGTTTATCTGTTTCTGTTAATATATATATAACTCTTTAAGTGTTAGCACATCATTGAATATGCTTAAGAAATTTTCCTACACCTTTTGTTGCTTTATAACTAAGTTACTTTGATTAAAATCGAGAAAAACATGTAGAAATAATGTCAGTAATGTGATGTATGGGGTACTCTTGGGTTTCTTCTGAGACTCCTTCACAAATGTTTTGGCCACAGTGGCAGCTCAGATGCTACAGTTAGCTGTGGCATTATTTCCTCCTCTTTCAGGTGGACGCTTGTTCTCAACTTGCATATAGTGCAGCTCTCGTGACCCAATATATGTTTCCATTTTAACTTTATAAAGCTGAAGTACTTCCAAATACTGGCTTTCAGTGCTGCTTGTGTGTCAGTTGTCTGTTGTGTGCACTAAATGGACCAGGTGCTGCACATCTGCACTGCAGAGGTCTGCTGTTTCCTAAGCACAATACATTACACATTATTTAAAAAACAAAACCCATAGATTCAGAATTGTTCATGTTCCCATCGTGATGCACCAGAAAAACAGAAATAACCCCTGCCCGTACAGTACACCTCCCTAAAGAAACGACAGTTATAAAACGCTCGCTAAAATAATATTCACTAAAATAATAATCTGAGTTTCCACAGACGAATCGCAATATTTATCTGAACTGTATTTTTATCCTCAAGCGCCATCATCTTTATGGAGTCTCAGGGTGAAATGATTCCAACGTTTTATTAATGGTTTTGGTTTGCGGAGCTCTTTTAAACGAGATACAAACATTTCTCTTCAGCTGTGGCGCACCACAGACATATTACCGCCTCGTGTGATTACGTGACCACTGTAGAGCAGGGAATGAGGGACCTGGCCTTGTAATGTGCTCAGGTGTTCATATATCACGTATGCCAGATAATGAATAATAGATTACAACTCCAGGTCATTCCTCTATTAGAATATGTTTTTGTCCCTGTCCTTTGTGTCTGCTTCCTCTAAAGAAACATAGACAGTATTTGTTGTTGTTTGGTTTTCAAAGTGCTCTTATTTGAGTATTTTATGAGCGTTTCTCCATCCATTTTCTTAGCAACTTATTTTTTTCTGCTTCTTAGGGTTCATGTTCGTGCGGGCAGATCTCAAAATGTTTTGCTAGTTTTCCTGTCTTTGGTCCCCTGAGCAAAACCTGTCGGCTTCCTGGGAAAATAGACAAAATAAGCTTTTGATTCTCATCGTGCAACAAAATATCACATCCTTTGTCATGAAAAAGTGGACAGTTCAAGTTTTTTGTTTTAAATATATAAAAAGTAATGGTTGCATGTTTGTGATTCTAAAATGTTATAGACAACAAATGAAGCTGCATAAGTGTGCAATATTAAAGATTATTATAAAATTATGCTCCCTGAAAAAATGTAGATATACTCATACTATAGTATATAGATAGTCTCATAATTTGCAATTTAATTTTCAAAACCATTTTAGAGCAAACGTGAACATTCCTGCACTGCAGCTTACGTAGAAAAAGGATGAAATAATTTCCACCTCTGTTGATCTTCATAAAAACTAATGACAACTAAAATCCCCGGATCTCCGTCCGTGTTATGAAAAGCCTTTTTGTTGTCATGGCAACCAGCTTTTATCCCATTGCTTTCTTGGGTTTGATTTGTTTAGGCACTTTTATTCTTCTCTCTGCTATTGATGGCTCCGAACACAGCTGGGAAATGCACTGCTGAAGAACTTCACACTCCCCCCCCCCCAGATTTGATTTATATTTTAATACAGTAAACATTATTACGATCGTGACAAGGCTGTTTGTGAACAAAAGGTGGAATAAAGGTAGTTAATATTACTGAATGTCCGAAGATTAGAGCTGAATCCTAGGTTAAGAATAAAAAAAGGTAAATAATTCACATTTCAGGCTTTTAGATCAAAGTATAATTTCATCCTAATAGAATTTGAAGTTATTGCTCATCTTCTCGTTGCGTTAATACTTTGATAATAATACATTATTGTGTGATTCCACATAGTACAATCAAATGCAAAGGTTTTACTTGTGACTTTGTTTGTAGCCAGACAGACTCAAATTTCTCATTGATCCCCACACAAAAATGAAAAAAAATAATTATTTTAGCTCCAACATTTTTCAGTCAGGTCATCTGGACAGTTTCTTTTTTTGTGTTGAAACGTTTCGCCTTCGATCCAGAAGGCTTCATCAGTCAATCACACAACAAAAATGATTCTTCCCCCAACAGCTTACTCCAACGTGGAACACTTATCACAAGCAGAACTGGTTTGTTCCACTTTGGAGTAAGCTGTTGGGGGAAGAATAATTTTTGTTGTGAGTTTCCTTGACTGATGAAGCCTTCTGGATCGAAGGCGAAACGTTTCAGCACGAAAAAAGAAACTGTCCAGATGACCTGATTGAAAAATGTTGGATTGTGTACCTGGATTATTGAGCATGGACTTTGTTGTTTAATTCTTTTAGCTGTTTTTTCCCCCTTCTAAAGTGGGGCGACAATAATAATAATAAAAAAAAATCAAATTACATGTTTGTTTGTTTTTTGTTGTAATTTAGCAGTTGGACATAACAAATTTAAAATGTTTTGAAAATATAAAATACATTTGTCAATATTGTGGCTATTTAGTCTCAATCAAGAAGACGGAGAAGTGCGTTAACAAAAAGTTAATATTATTTGTATTTAGCTGCGTCTGTATTCATCACGTTTATGAGGTGAAACCCAGAGAGAACCACACTGAGGGTAAATGGACTCAAACTCGTAATAATAATTAAAGTGATTTATTTACAGTGATGAGATATTAAAAGTATAATTTACAGGCGAACCTGGGAAACCTGAGGAAGGAGGAATAGAGTGAGTCCAGGATGAAGGAGGAATGGTTGGTTGTTTAGTTCTTACTCAGAGGTGGAGGTCTTGACACGTTGAGAGGATAGGTAGTTTCAGGTAGAGGTAAGCTGCAGGGCTGGTGGTGGAACAGTGGCTGAGTTGAGCAGAAGGTGCGTATGGTCCTTTTGCAGGCGAGGAAGTAGATGAGGGATCCAGGGTTGGAGACTGAGGAGGCAGGCAGTAGGAGCACGAGGAGGAAACAAGGCAAGTAACGACCTTTAAGTTCAAGGATCACAAGGAGGCTCTGGTAGCTACTACCAGTTGGTAGGTAATGCTCCAGCAGGGAATGGAGCTCTTCTGCAGCCCTTTTTACTCCTGGAGCTCATTAGGGAGTTGAACCACAGCTTACAGTTTAAATCTGCATTTATGTGTCACCAATTTGTCCATTTAAATTATTCAACACCCTCTTCTCTGGGCTTTTTTTCACCAAAACCTTCTTTTGATTGATGTCATGAAAATAACCAGTTTTCCCCACTTTACATAGAGGTAATGACCATCAGGTAGTTCGTTCTGTCAAATGATGCATTTGGAAATGTGACATTTAATTTGTTTAATTATA
The DNA here is from genome assembly GCF_014905685.2 of Nematolebias whitei. Lineage (NCBI taxonomy): Eukaryota > Metazoa > Chordata > Actinopteri > Cyprinodontiformes > Rivulidae > Nematolebias > Nematolebias whitei. The sequence goes on from NC_056509.1 coordinate 44,167,298, forward strand.
CAAAAATGACAGCAAACTACGAAACAACTAGAAAAATTGCATTCTTTTAAAAGGCAGTGGGAACACTCGGCGCTGAAATTAGGTGAAGAATGAATTGGGTGAATTGTTAGTTAAAAAAAAAAAAAAGATTTTAAGATAGACAATAAAAGCTAAAAAGCGCAAAACTGGAGCTAAAAGCTATTTATAGTAAAACCGTAGCTAGCTGCTGAAATTAGCAAGACAATAGATAAAAGTTAAAAGAAGCACAAGAAGACAAAACTAGAGCAAGTATGCTGTTGTAGAATTGAAAAAGTATGAAAAGTACAAATATTAAGTTGTAATGCTTTATTCCTATTCAAGCCGAACGTAATATTTGAAAAGTGATAACGGCACAAAGCATGCAGAAGGTTTGACATAAAACCATGCAGAATAAATTATAACCAGGAAAACAGTGGTATGAATGCTGAACCAGCAATTGTAAAATAAAAATGTTTATGATGGTTAATCAGACAAACTCCTGATTACCTCAAATAATCACAGTTTTATGACAGCTGTGAGGCTTTCATGCTTTTTAACACAAACCTGTGGATTTTGTTGTCCACATTTGGTGAATTGTGTTAAATTATAAATTAAAATGTGTTCATGCAGCTGTTTCATCGGTACATATGACGTGCTGCTGACTGTTTGCATTTCTTGAGTTGTTTCAAACGAATAAATCAAACGGGGAACATTTGCATCTTCCCAGCGCGTGACTGAAAAGCACATCACTCCTGGTTTCCTCCAACTGGTTCCTGCATGGATCTTGTGACGCATGCGGACACATCATCAAGGAAGTAATCGTCTGTTATAATTGCTTGGTTTAATTCATGCATATCTTTTAACTTTAAATAAAGCGATCAGTCTTGTTCAGCATAATTAACAGGCCAAGCTCCTAAATTAAATTCATTTTCCAGTAAAAGGAAAAAAAAATCTCAACTGACTGAGGCAGAAAGTGACTGAAGTTTGTTTTCTCAACAGACATTAAAAGCTTGAAACGCTAAATTTAAAACAAATAATGTGAAGATTTGTTGCTTATCTTTTGACTTTTTTCATACAATACTACGTAATCATCTTGCTTTTACTTTATTAAACTAAAATTTAGTATCTATACCGTTTTGTTGTGCCATTTAATAGTGATGCTTCTCGGATTGGGAGTTTGAAGTAATGGGATCTTTGCGTGCGATACGTCACGTTGAGCAAAACAAAAAACTCACGAGGTGAGACATTCTTACCACACGAACCTGACAACAGAACCGTCTGCCGGAGGATGAGTGAAAGGTTTATACAGTGGAAATTTTAGTTGTCAGGCACCCATTTGTCTAAAAGGACTAAAAACTTCAAAGTTTACCTTGACTTACGTACTAGTATAAAAATAATATGATCCTAACTCTCAGATATGTTTGAGTTATGAATTGTTGCTTTTCACACGAGGGAACGTAAATACATCATTGTATTTTTTTGTATCTTGAGATGACTTTTATACTAAAGTTATTGCAGATAATAAGACGTGATGGTTTGTTGACCCCCATTTGAATATATGGGGGGGGGGGTATGTCACGTTATGTTTTTTTATTTGTTATATGCGGGTTAACACAAGGTCAACAATGCAATGTTGAAATGTTCTGGATGAGAAGAATCGATTTGACTCGCAATAAAAAAATAAAATAAATACTAAAGCATGCAATAAGGGTACAAAATAAAGTGGAAAAGAAATATAATCATACATGATCAGTAAATTAACAAGATGCAAATCTAATCTTAAGATTGAAAAGCACTTGAAAACATTCAGTTGCTATTGCTGTTAAAAACAGTTTCTCTAACTGAACCCCTCCTCCCATCTGTTCACGAAAACAGAAGCAGGCTCGGTTCTGGTAGAAAGTGAAAAGGCCCGACAAACTCAGCCTCTCGCTGCGCTGCTGTTAGAAAAGTGAGTTGAGTTGTCAGTCAGGAAGAAGTCGGTGACTGTCTGGCACGTGAAACGCTGAGCGACTTTTTCAAAGGAGAGAACCAAAACACCTCACACACACACACACACACACACGGAGCTTACTGCTGCTGCTTTTTGTCTGTATAAACACGCATCTCATCTAACAGGCACGCATAAAAAACACGTTTTTTTTTTTGTTTTCATAAGATTGAGATCATTAATACATTGGAAAATAGTTTGACACTGATTAGATTCACAGAAGGCTCTTCTTTCTGAGTTTGTGTCATTTAGAAAATGTTCCAGTAAGTGTGACCTTTAAGTTCTTAGGTGGCACTACATAATTATTGACATCCTAACACAGGCCACATAGGCTCGGTTTTATATTAGAGAAACATCGGCATTCAGCACAGTCTGTTGGTATATCCTGAAATGCAAGCCACATTTATATTGTGCACGCAGAGAGCCTCATATGAATTCAGTGCAGAATCACACCCAAGTTCAGTTTTTTTTAGATAAACCGTGCATTGTCAGAGTTGTCAGCTTGCCTTTTAGAAAGTGATGTTGGGTTCTACCAGCTATAGATGACACCATTGAGACAGCAGATGTAAATGCCAACATCTGTAATGTTCCTTGGTTCCCAGCAGTGCCCACTGCATATGCACTGAGATCCCAATGATGCAAAGGAATATATCGGTCTTATATGCTTACAGCAAAGCAACATCTTTCCCAAGAGGACTGTGGTTCTTTCAGCAGCACAATGCCAGACTTTATTCTGCACATCTTACAGTATAACATTTGTGCTTTCCATTCCTACAGTCTTGATCTTTGTTTTATTTTTAAAAAAAAGTCACATTTCACATATTTGTATTTTTCTAACAATTAACTAGCAGGTTAGAGGCAATGCTGACCCAGTATCTCATCCTTGACTTTTAAAGAAGCACTTATTCTTGCACACTGACACTTTTACACACAGCATAGATGTAGCGCTCGTGCAAAACCTTAAGAATACAATGGAAAGTGCAGGACCATTCACCAAACAACTGTAATCTGGAAAATATACAGTAGTCCCTCGCTACGTCGCGGTTCGAATTTCGCAGACTCGCTCTTTTGCGTTTTTTCAAAGTAAGATTGGACATGACACACAATTGCCTGATTGATGGACAAGCCATGGATTGTTTATTTAAAATAAATTATTTTAAATGATTTAGCACCTGTGTGCAGCCCATGGGTGCAGGAAGAAGCTCCCTCCTCTCTCTGCCACGCGCCCATTTCTCCTCCTGCTGTAGCTACTTCGTGAAGGGTTAACCCTTTGCTGTCCTGCTGCATTTCACTTCTCTACAATTTAAATTTAAATAGCCTTTAGAGTTTAGAAACATTGTTGAGAATATTGTGGGCAGGGTCTATAAAGCCTTAATATACTGTATATATAAATATAAATCTCATGTACATGAGATGGTAATGACAATTAAGTTTACATGAACTTTAACTTGGACTACTGTATCCCCTCTTCTTCATGGTTTTTCACTTACCGTGGGGCGTGGTCCCCTAAACTCAATGATAAACGAGGGACTACTGTATTACATTAACTAGATACTTATGCTTCTTATACATCACACACATAAATATTTCTAATTGGCATGTAATGCAGTACAATTTTCATACAGTCAGAGGAAATGTGTGTTTTTTTCACCTTTAACTACATTAGTTGTTCTGTTATTTATTTATCACTCAGTATAATTCAAAATCAAGATCTGGCACTAAACAGACTAGTAGTAGTACATTCTAAAGCCACGGCCGATATGGAAATTTTGGCTATCGCTGATTCCAATATTGGGAGGGGCATGCTATTGCAATAAACCGATATAATGGTTGAAAATATTTGAGCTTTGTCCACCCCCAAGAATCTAAGTAAACAGCTTTTAAACCTGTTTTAACACTTGAAGTCTTGAAACAGTCTTCCAAATGTGTGTTCACATTTTCTATCCTCCACTATTCACCATGAAGTTATTAAACGTGTTAAAAATATATAAATTAAACAAAGAAACGCCCTTCACTGTTCGTTGTTAAACAGTCAGTCATGTATGGTGAAGGTCTAATTAGAATTGACTGCAGCAGAGTTTATTTTTCTTTGTAGAGAATTTAAGATTTCAAACAAGCATTGCATTTCACTGAGGATGAAATAAATAACGTTACTAACACTGATATATTTTATCGCCACATTAGATTTATTGTTCTGGATGAAGTTTTACAAGGTAATAGCCTATGCTAAAAGTTAGCTCGCTAACTTGAGAGGCACGTCGCTAATAACAAGCAGATTGGAGGATTGAAGAGAATTTATTATTGTTGATTTTTATTTTATTTTACAGATCATTTACAAATAAACTTACCATGCTCTGTTCAGCAAAATACACTACACAGTATTTAGCTGCTCCCTTCTTCGGCTGTGGTGTGTGTCAAGTGTGCAGCAAGGTCGTGCCTTGAAAGTAGTCCACATGCACCCTCTGCTGGATACATTATACAATTACACCATTTGCAAGTAAGGACATGACTCGTTCCCATCATATTACTGGTGAAAATCAGAATTATTTATATTGGTACATAATGGGCCAAATATCACCAATATGTTCCCAAACGACCATATCGGCCCTATCGATATATCGGTCAGTCTCTAGTACTTACATTAAATAAAACTATGCTTCAACATATATATTTTTTACGTCTATAGGTTTTTCAAAATTATAAGTCAAGTTAATGCTAAATTATTTTTGGCTCAAACATTCCAGTTCTCAAAAGTCTGTATAGTCACAAAAGGACCATAGTACGATCCCACAAAGTGCGAATGTAATCTTGTTATATTTGATCACACAAGATGGAAAGGCTGAAGCAAGTCCGCCAGCTAAGAGTGTGCGTGTTTAATATTTATAACATAATTTTAATCTCTACAAGTCAAGGATGCTGGTCTAAACCACGGGGCTTGCTTTGCTTCTTAGGTTTTTTTTTTTTTCTGCTGCTTTAATATTTAAAAACGCTGCTGGAGCTTATCTGCCTGTTGGAGCCTGGTGTCATTACCAGCAACTGAAAACGAAGCATGAAAGTTTTCCCAAGGGTTCCTACCTAACAAAGCCTTCAATTGGCTTTGACAAGCTGGCGTGGAGGAATTGTTGGCTGACCTAGTACTTGCCTACAGAAGGCTGGGGGAGACAAAAACCAGAGTCCTAATGGGGTCTTTGCTTATATGGTTCGACCCTGCAGTACTGAATTAAGGTTTATAATTCTCTGTAATCCTGTTCTGCTGCAGTATCTCAGCCTGCCAGTCCTCTGTAATTCAGTGTCTTTGTTTTTTGCTTGTTTGTTTTGGTGTGCATCGCTGCAGACTTCTCGGTGTGCTCTGCTGCTGTCTGGACTCCTTCCTGCTGCTGGAGAGCCAGTATAACATCTGCTCCATGCTGCTGCAGAGCCAGAGGGAGAACGTGCCTGACCCAGACACCACGGACGGGTATGAAGGCACAAACGCTTACCTGAAAATTGATGGTGGCGAGGCTATGTTTTGATGTTTGTAATCAATAATTACTGCCATTTCACTGTATTGAGTTTGTGAGGCTTTCTAAAAATACAGAGCACGCTTGTATAAAACATTTAGTTTTGTTTAAAAAAATAATAAAATGCTCACTGAAAAGGTCAAATTATTACTTGTAGCATTTCTAAAGATTTTAGCTCACGTCTACTGTCTTTACATGTTTAAGCTATTCAAATCAGAATAAACTTTAAATACTGTAACTTCCAGACTATCGAGCGCACCTGAATATAAGCCACGCCCACTATTTAATTAAAATAAAAAACATATATAGGCTGCATTTATGTATATGTCCACGTTGTTACATGAATATTTACACAGAAAGATATACAAATAAACACTTTTAATTAAATACATACCGGTAGCATACACAAGTACTACAGTAAAAAAAAAAATAATAATGCTGAACACTGCCTGTGGCACGACTGGTTAAAAAAATAAATAAATACAGTAGCCTATCAGGAAGTCTAACAAAGTTAAGTCAAGACCTCTGGACAGATTCTTGTTGAAACGTTTTGTCTTTTATCCAGAAGACTTCGTCAGTCTGAGAAGCTGCAGTAAACTTCCTGCTTCCCTGTGTAAGCTCCTCCCCTTCCCAGTAGACCAACGAAACCAAGTTTTTTGGTTCACTGTGGCCTGTTTTTTTTTTACCTTTATTTATACAGGTAGTCTCATTGAGTCACGAGGATCCCACCCCCAAGAGAAACATGTTTTGGGCAGTTATGTGAGCACGCAGGTGTTACGAGGCTAAATGTTTTGATGGCATGAAGCTCGTTAGCCCGTTTAAAACAAACAAACAAAAAAATCCATTAATTAGCCAGAGCATTATCCACAGTGTTCAAAGTGCATGAAAAAATAGCAGCTTAGTCTGAAAATTATGGTAAGTGCTTGTAGACCTTTCAAAGTGTCAGTTGTTTCGTGTTCACCTCATTCAGTAAAGTTTTTTTTTTTGCCTCTGTGAGTCATTTTGACATGACAGAACACTTGAATTTAGTCATATCTCAAGATGAGAAATTGTTTGTTTGCCTTGTCAAACAAAATGAGGAAATAAAGCATAAAGAAAGTGAAAAGGCCATTTATGAAAGTGTGTTGAAGACCACTTTCCTCCTGGTAATGGCAGACACTTTTGTTACAAATAGAAATGGTCCTGAAATGCTCACTCACATCGCATGTCTGAGTGCTGCCTCCATTTTGGAGGATGATGATTTGCTCCTTGTCCTCCCAGTTCCTGACCTGATATTCTCGCTCTCATCATTGACATCTACTCTAGCCTGTTTTTTCTATATATATTTTTAAATTTTTTATGTTCTTTTCTGGTATCTAAGCTTTGACTTACCTTACTGTATTTTTGTAGTAATTCTTCCTCTGTCCTGCTCCTTGTTCTCTATTTGTTTGACTTTTTTTTTTTTAAACGTTGATGACACCAGAATTTCCAGTTGAGTCATGAGGACCGTCATGATTTTTTCCCCAGCAAAGTGCAGTAACATTTTGTGGCAGACTGGTTTTTGGTAAAAGAACTGTACAAGAAAATGGTGTCCTTGATTTCAAGTTCAGATTGCCTCAGCTACAAGAAACCAATGCCTTTCAATCCTAAAGTACCTTTTTACTCTGAAAAGTTTTGACCTTACCTGAAATTCTAACTGTCCTCTCTTTTTCTAACCTCCTCGCGTCAGTGACACAATTGTAGAGTTTTAGAAAATTCAGAATTAATGAGAATTATATCATTTTATAGTTAAAAAACTGAACAGATTGAGTCTTTAATACTCTTGTCCTTGCCATCAGAAAGCATTCCTGTTACTGCAGATTCATTTTCATAAAGTGATCTAAGTAATTTCCCCTATTTTTTATTCTTTTGTATTGTCTTATGAAGGTCATTTGCTTCTCTAATGAGAAGTCCAGTCTCTTTATCTATTTTCACGTTTTTACTTTTGTTTAACCTTTTTTTAAAATTAAATGCTAGCTAATCTACATGTGTTCTCTGTTCGAATAAAGGTTAATAAGATGTTTTTTCTCTCCTCCAAAGGGCGATCATCATCGACAGTTTGTCAGTCGAGAGGAATCACGTGTTGGTTCGAGTTAATGTGGTTGGAGGTCCGTCTGAGAGGAGGCTTCCTGCACGACGCCTGCAGGAGGTCAGCTTTGTTTTTAATCTCAAACTTCACCAGATTACACGGTTCTTCCGATGACAATCTAAGTTTTACAGGGGAAATTACGGTAAAGGCGTTTTAAACCCTTCCCACACTCTTGCAATATTTTAAACATTGTTTCTAAACGCTCTAAAAGAGCACAGAATGTCATGATTTCAGCTACCTGCCTTCACTGCACTCTGCCATCTTGGCCACGCCCACTTCTTTGCGGCAGAGTCAAGATCAGCTGATCAGCTGCAGGAGGAAGCTTCTACTGTAGCTTGGGCTGCACGCAAGTGCTAAATAATTTAAAATAATTTATTTTAAATAAAAATTCCATTCCAGTCGTGCAGCTCATCCATCAATCAGCCAATTGTGTGTCATGTCCAATCTTACTTTGAAAAACAGTGATAGAGCGAGTCCGCGAAAAATGAACCGCAAATCTAGCGAGGGACTACTGTAATCCGTTTATAGGATTGAAGCTAGTTGGTAGATTTCCCGAGACCATTGTTGGAAAAAGCAAAAACAACATTTCTAGTGTCTTTACTTATCTTTCTAACTTTTGACTTGTTTTGAAACGATGATTAGTTTAAACCAAATAAGCAACAAGTAAATTACTACTTCTGAATATTTTTTTACTCTGAATCTCACACAATCCAGCTGCTTAGTATTATTTCGACATTAAATGTCTAGAAATTTTTACATATTTTTCTCAAATCTGGAACCTTTTATTTGAGGTTGAGGCATCACAACATAAAAATCAGACTAAATGTAACAAATGCATATCTCATTTTCAGCCTCAGTGTAGCTTTACAATCTGGCTACATTTTGGAGCCATAACTCAGAAAAAGAAGATTGATGGTAACTGTAAATAGACTTACTGTGAAGTCGAACAACATCAAGACCTTTTAGTTTATACTTTTGGGACTCTACAAGATGGTAGTGAGACTTGTGTCATAGAAATAATAAAAGATCCACTTTGCTGATTTTTATCAGTTTTTTTACAAAACAAGTAGAAAAATCTCAGGGATAAGAAGAGTCCAAGCAGCAGAATTAGTATAATCTCAGATTGTAAGACAATGCCTTTAAAACAAGCTTATAAAGAAAAAGGCAAGGCCAGCAGCAGCTCTGTTTTCTCTGCAAGCTGTCAGCATGACCCAACATCAAACTGAGCAGACACGCTCTACACATGGCAGTGCTGTTACAGCTAATGAGGGCATCTCAGAACACCCATCATTGGATCTTATTTTCATAACAATATGGCTTGGAGACTGTGGCAATAATAACATGACAGGAGGCAGAGCTGAAGATTTGAACATTTTTATCAGTAGTCACCAAAACAGACAGGATTAGGAAGGACAGTCCGGTTTAAGGCGAGGACATGTGCAGGGGAGATATAATGGATATATTGGAATATGGAGCAACCAGGGAGGATGAAATGACCACAGAGAAGAGGTAAAGTGTGGAGTGAAGGAGGAGGGCTGTTGTGACAGAGGAGGATGCTGGGTGAGATTGATGCTGATGGTTTGCTGTGGCGACTCCTAAAGGGAGTATCTTATTGGATTGCAACTAGCTGGCAACTCAAAATTGGATGTAGATTGCAAGAAAATAAAAGACAAATTTTCAATTCTGCACTTTTAAAAAAAAGATAAGCAGATTTGGACCGGTTTTTCCAACAATATTTATTCATCATCAGTAGGCCTGTTACGATAAACAATTAATCGCACGATAAATGAAAATGATCAAACTCATTTTGATTTATCGGCTTTATTTTTTCTTCGTGTCTCTCTCTTTCTGCTGAAGACACTGGATGACAAAAGACTCAACTCTGGTGTTCTTCACTGACCCCTCCCGTTCTCTTTTCTCTTTAAAATCCCTTTTAATCGTCCAAAATCGCTTTTTTGTATCGTTAAAAGCAGCTAAGCTAAGAAGCTAAGCTACGAGCTAAGCTAACAGGCCGACCTCAGGAAAATACCTCTGTCATGTTGAAGCTCCAAAATTCATTTTTGAAACCCGCACCTTCGTCTAAAAACTTGTTTTTCTCTGAAAAAAAAAGCTGAGAACTTGTTTACTGATTTTTTTTTATTAAAAGCTTTGTGTGACAAATGCTATGCTAAAGAGCTCAAACCACACCGAGCGTCAGCCATTTTGAGAACCGGAAAACAGGAATGAGAGACAGCCCATGTCACGTCAAGAGGCCTCCCTCTAATTTTTATTAAAGAGACACGTTGCTCGCTCCCTCACTATCCATCCTTCATATAGTCTTATACTGCTATCCAGTGGTCAAAAAAGGTACTACACTCAAAACAAATTAACCAACATTTCTTCTTAATTTGGACAATAATTACTAATTATTGTCCAATTTCAAACAATCTTATCGTTTATCGCAATAAATTCTGAGACAATTAATCGCCCAGCAAAATTTATTATCATGACGGGCCTAATCGTCAGCATGCTTTTCAGACCGGGTGGTACAGTTGATAGAGCTGCTGCCTCTCAGCAAGCAGGTCCCTGGTTCAAATCCCGGCCCGGTGGCCTTTCTGGGTGGAGTTTGCATGTTCTCTCCGTGCATGCGTGGGTTTTCTCCGGGTACTCCGGTTTCCTCCCACAGACCAAAAACATGCATGTTAGACTGATTGGTAACTCTAAATTGTCCCTAGATGAGTGGGAGAGTGAATGGTTGTTTGTCTCGTTTGTCTCTATGTGTCCCTGTGATGGACTTGCGACCTGTCCAGGGTGTCCCCCACCTCTCGCACAGTGACTGCTGGATATGGGATTATGGGACAGATTGGGACATTCAGGCCTGTAGCCTTATTTCCCATCAGAGGAAAGTTTTCATAGCAGGAGACAAAATGCAATTGTAGCACTCCTGACATGCCTACCATGACTAATTTGAGGTAATACTTTTTATACTAGTTTTTTGAACATGTTCAAAACTAAAGTGACAAGCTTACACAACCCATCAAAAACATTTGGAGACACTTTAGACCCTCTCTCTCTCATGAATGTCATTTGCCAACTAGTCCCAGCCCAGAGAGATACTACCTTAAAGGAAACAGACACTTATGACTGTCAGGTGTTTTTCTACATTTTGTTTTTCTGTCAGAGTGTAGTGCAAAAACCTTTCTGATGAAACAAACTGCCCTTGCTCCTGTGTTTTTCAGTATCTAATTGACTAAATGGTTCATCTGTAATCTGCCCCTTCACTATTTTTAAGACCACAAACTCAACAACCCTTGTGCTCTTGATCCAAGCATTAATCCATCCACTGTTTCCTATTCTGCACTTCTATTATTGGTAATTGCAAATGAAAGTCTCACTGTTACCAAGAGTGCCTCCGTCATCGTTTGAAGCACGCAGCCTTATTTATCCAGCGTGTCGCCGGATTGAAATCAATTATTTAGGTTTTGTTTATGCTGATCCCAAACCAGGAACTAATTCATACTGAGGTCAAGGAAATGACATTAAAGAGATTTCTAAAGAGGAGAGTGCAAATTAGTTTAGAGAGTGTTTTCTACAGAACAAATGTTTCACATTTTATTTTATTTTTTCTGTTAAATTTCTGTAAAGTCTGCGTAACAAGTTTAAAGAATTCACTCTGGGAGAGACAAGAACTGCAGTCCATGTTAAAACAGGAGTTATTACAGGCATTTTCTTTGTGTGTGTTATAAAAGTATTTTTCTAAACAATAAAAAATATCAAGTTTAAAAAAGTTGTTTCTTAGACTGTCAGTTTTATTTCCCCTGTGCACGAGAGAAGACAAAAACTAGATAATAATAAATAACTACACGTTTAACCTCCTAAGACCCGGACTCTTGCATATGTGGATGTCAGGTCCTAGGAGGTTAATGTCTCCAAGCCTAACCCCCATAAAAACACAACAATATACACTTTTATAACTAAAATATTATTTGGTATAGCCTAAATGTAACGGTACTAATTACCAAAAGACGGTTAAATCATTTCATCTGGACCAGTTTCTTTAAGGGAGAAACGTTTCGTCTTCCATCCGGAAGACTTCATCAGTCTGTGGCCTGCCAACCAGAACTGTCCCTTCATTGCTGTGTTTCAAGCAAACCTCCTGTTGGAATCTCAGAAGCAGGCTTTTAACACGTGCAAAAGGCCTCATCTGTCCAAAACAATCAATCATCGTGTATAACAGTCAAATGTTTTTGGCCAGATGACCGACTTGCTACTCACAGAAACAGCCTGAGGACACCAAGGCCAAATAATTAGTACACATTTCCGGACTATAGAGTGCACCTGAATATAAGCCACGCACACTAAATAAAAAAAATAAAATAAAAATAAAAAAATAACATCAACACAAAATAAAAATTGTATATTTATAAGCTGCACTTGTGTATAAGCCGTGGGTGTTCACATTGTAACATGAGATATTTACACAGAAAGATTTTTAAAACTTCTAATTAAATACACATGCACAAATACGTACAGTAAACTTTTTTTTTTCTGAACAATTCCTTTAACACGGCTGGTAAATAAATATATACAGTAGCCTACCAGGAAGTCATTGATCGCTATCTTCATGTTCCTCATGCTGCAAGCTTGTGCGGAGCAAAAGTTGCTCTGCGCATGCAGGGGAGTCCCCCATCACATGCTCTGATCATGCAGGAGAGGCTCCCTCCCCCTTCCCTGTTCTCCCCTCCCTGGGTGTGACAAAGCTAAATTTTGGCAGCAGGAAGCGCTCGTTAGCTCGCCCAAGAAAAACAATCCATAAATTAGCTGCAGCATTGTATAAGCCATGAGGTTCAAAGGCTGAAAAAAGTAGCGGATTATAGACTGGAAATTACGGTAAACTCCATTCACCACAGATTTAAAACATGTTCAGAGCTTTCTTAGAGGATGCAGAAATCTGGGAACACTTTTAACATTTTTCTGTGGGGCCCATATATAAACTGGAAAATGTCCACAACACTGCAAGCCTCTGATTAGCAAAACGCTCGAATATTTGAATACGACCATGTGTGTATATGATAATAATTCCTATAATTTACTGACACTTGCTTAAAAAAAAAAAAAAATGCTTTCTGCTTTCGGTTTCGTTCCCCTGAAAAGATGTATAAAAGCTGTTATCAGTCAGTCAGGAGGCCTTATCTGCCTTTCTTGATGTGCTGTAAACAAAACACTGAATATTCCCCAGCGTACGTCTACACCCTGCCTTAACAATGTGCGTTATACCCAAACACGTCATTTTTACTAGTGAGAAAACATCTTAGATTAAAAAAAATCTCCTGCTGTTAAATACATGTGGGAATAGACATCTGCTGAGAAAGTTGCTAAACCTATTGCATCTATTTTTCTCTTTAATTAATTAACGCTTTATTAGAGGTTTTTGTAGATATATAAGATAAGATAGAACTTTATTGATTCTGCAGGAAATGGTTGATATAAATATATTTACATTGATTTAGTAAAACAGGACTGTTTGGAAAGGATTAAGCATTTATTTAAAAAAACAATTAGAAAAATAGGTAAAGTAAGATGTCATGCTGCTCCCATCATAAATTGGCATGAAGAATGTGTTCAGTCTTCACTGCGTTTCCTGCAAACATATTTTTTAAAGCTCTCTTAGAGAAGTATTTCATCATAAATTAAAAAAACGTATTGTTTTAAACTTTTAATACCACAAAAATTTTTTTTAGCTAAATTACAATGAGCTGAGTGAAAAGTTGAGCTTATTTCTGGCATGAAAATGAAAAGCTGTGGGTTCCACAGAAACACAAGCTGTTAGTTCAGAAGAGTTGCTTGGTAATGAACTAGTTGTCATCTTTCTGCTTTACTTCACACGGTTTAGTTTGCAGGTTCTTTTTTTTAATCAACTGAGACAGAAAACAGCCCTAACATTTATCTAACCACAGCAGTGAGGCTAAGAATCAAAGATGATGTTAATGAGATGAATCCTGCAGGTCTGAAAAGGACAAGTGATTCAGCGGTGTTTTATTTGTATATTTGTCACATTATAATAATGTGAACGTCTGTTTGGTGCAGGGAGAGCATCCTTACCCCTGGCCCATGTTTTTATGCTTTCCTCCACCTCCCTGCTACATTTTGAACCCACAGGACTCGCACAATAACTCACAAGGTAAGAGAAACATTATCCTCGTTTTCTTTTAAATGCATACCTGCACATTCAATTCAATTTAATTTATAGGAACCGATTGATTTTATTTTAATTTTGTTTATCCAGTTTGTTTGCCCTGACTCTGCTGGCTGTGGTAGCTCAGTGGTCAGCGCCACAGTCTTGTAATCCTGAGGTTGCAGGTTCGAACCTCTGGTGTTAAACGACTGCCAAATCTTTGAGTTCCCTTGCTGCGGCGTCCCCTGAAGATGGGAGCAGCCTAAAGAAAAATGACAGCGTCCTGACTCTTGCCTCATAAATCCTTACAAGTGAAAGGGACTTTACTTATTTGTACTTTTTTTCTTGATCTATAGATTGTGAGATCAGCTCATTTCTAGCTTCTTCAAAAGAACCAGTGAGTGAGGAGAGTTGGTTGGAGAACTGCAGAAGACATTACTGCAAAGCCATGGCGTCAAAACCCAACACTCTAACTGGAAAGGGTAAGTTACTGGATCTCTGGGGAGTGTTTTAGCCAGGATTTATTACCTGTCAGTAGGAATGTGTGATATGGCATAAAATTCATATCACGATATGTATTGTGAAGGGTGGCGATAACGATATATATCGCGATATGTTTTGGGTATAAAACTTAATAGGAATTTTTTTAAAAGCATAGGGTGTCCTTTTGCTATCATATATTTTGAATTAAAAAAATTCCACTACTAGGTCCAGAGAGTTTTTAAATAATAAACAGATCAAGTATTAGGCTTCTTGCTTGTAGCGCAAAACAGTGCAAAAATATAAAATGTAGTTTTAGCCATATGTTTTAAACAAAATAATATGTTGTTAACTTAACAGTTTCCAGTCTTACTTAATAAATGAACAGCAACAGAGCAGCATTTTACACTGAAACACTTCACCCTCCAACCCTCTAGTGGGCGCCTCCTTCTGCTTTAATGGAGAGCTGACACAAAATGAGTCTGTGGCTTTGACCAGAGGGTCTCGCAGTAAAATCACACAACACAGCGTTCTTTTCACAGATCAGAGAGCAGGTTTCTCTAAAGCTGACCAACGCTTACTTTAACTTTCGATGGGGAAAAATAAAAAAAATAAAACTTTCGACGGAACACATCGTTTTGCGCATGCGTCAGAATACGGCGACACTACGGCAAGCCGGCTGTAGTTAGCTTGTAGCTTCGCTACTTAGCTCTCGAAGAAAAGACTTTAACGCCACTTACGCACAGTTTTCAACTAAAAAAAAGTAACGATTACATCTGACAGCTCTGATTTTACACTTGAACACCATTTATGCACAGTTTTCAACCAAAAAAGTAACGATTGAACTGACAACTTTGATTTTACATCAGACACAGCGTTACTGCGGTTAGCCAGTAGAAGACAGATCTATATCGTAGGCTAAATTTCTATCGTTTCTACCATGTACAGTTTATATCGCTCATTCCTACCTGTCAGTAATATATATGTTTAAAGTAGGGACGCACGATATTGGATTTTTGGCCGATATTTTAAAACTTATTTGGTCAATAACTGATACCGATATTTTTAGTATACATTCCTTTGTCAGAACATAGCCTTCTCTCTTATTTAGGCTTATTTGCTACAAAAATTGTGCAACAGCTGTAAGAGCGGGTGACATATATTCAGTAACAGCCATATGATAAGCATAGCACTTTAACTTATATTAAATGAAAAGTGTTAAATATTATTTATTAGCATTAGTCACCTGCGATGCTGTCTCACTTGTGGAGGCTTGTTCCAGGTTCCTATAGCTGCAGTGATGGATCCTGTGCATGAAGGACAGCCTTTATAAGTTCAAAGTTTTTATCTATCCATTGAGCTGTAAAACTAATCATGCTAACGGGGCTAACGCTTGACGTCCAAATGTCTGTGGTAAAACTCACCCAAGTGCTATCGGCTGTTAGCTTCTCAATGACGTCAGAAATGACGGCTTGTAACTCGGGTAAGGTTATGTTAGAAAAAAATCTCTGACTGGGAATGATGTAGCAAGGGCATCCTTGTCACTGGGTTGTCAAACAAAAACAGCGTCTTTTATATCGGTGAGTTATTTTGATGGAATGGCCGATGTCCGATATTTAACTTTAATGCTAATATCGGCCGATACCAATAATATTGTAACATCCCTAGTTTAAAGCATAGATAATATAAATAAACTCGCGCTTAGTGTTTATTTTTGCAGCCATTCATTTAGTATTATTAACGTAAAATTGCCAAGCAGTTGTGAAACGAACATTTGAGTTGTTGCCATGTGAAGAATGGGTATAAAGTACATAATCTAGTACAAATTAAGGTTTACAGAAAGCACCTTTGATTTATTTAATCATAATCTTTGTCTGTATGAGTTACCCATTTTATTTACCGGTATCCTTGAAAATCTACATTTGTTTTGTGGCAGTCAATGTACCAAAACACTTCAGTATAAGATTCAGATAAACGTCAGTAACGTTCCTGAACATTACTCCAAAAAGTGCAATTTGTTTCTGTAGTTTAAAAAAAAAATTATTTTAGAAATGAACAAAAACTTATCAGCTGCATCCCTGAAATCAACGCAGGACAGTTTTTTTTTAATGCTGGGGTTCAGATTTTGCTCTTGAATGCTTGATAATTTCCTGATTTCACTGATTACACATAGAAGTGATGAATGAGGCCAGTGCAGCGATGAAAGCTCGTCAAACAGGTCGGCTTCTAGAACTTCAGCTTCTCATCTCATTCCTATGAGGCGTGTAAACGTTTTAGATGTACTTAAAACTAAACCTTCATATATATTTAAATGCACTGCAGTATAGTCTTTTTCTAACTATAATTTGCTGTCGTCTTGTTTTAATGCAACTATGCCACCTACCTTTTCCCACCCCTACAGAAATCTGGAGGCTGTGTTCATCTTAACACTTCATCATTGTCATTGACTGACACGTTAAAGTGCACCTACGCTTACTTTTCTCATATAGGAGTAAATGGCTGTGATTGAAGAAAGACAAAACTACATTTAAATGAAGCAGGGCTGAGAATCTGATTACGTCCTTTCATCAGTACACTGTTGAAATTGCCTACAAAAGGGCCCACTCAGCTCCACGAGGCTCATTTGATGCTTTTCACTGGAAAACGATCAAGATTCATTATGTTTTAAGCTCCCCTCAGCTGAAGAAATCCAGTTTTGTTTTGCATGTCATTAACTACACAAAACTGAGCATTTTCTTTGTAAGAAACGCTCAATAAAAGAAAATTGTTACATTTATGAGCTGACTGCAAAAATAACCATATTTCGGAGATAATTAACTTTTTTCGTAGTTCTTCATATTCTAATCAGCTGAGAAACAAAAAGGATGGAGTATACCATCGCTTCATCAAAAACCCCTCACTGTTGGAGCCGTTTCACGTTCAATACCTCGCGCTCTTGTCAGCTTATTGATTCGTTAATTAGTCTGCAGCAGCAGCATATCAATGATCTTCATTCAGCCGTGCTCAGAATCACTCAGGCAGTCCTGCTTATGATCATCAACCTCCCGTCTTATAAACTGACAGCCAGGGAAACTGTTATAATTATGCCTTTTTATCTTTACAAAATATATTCCAGTTAACTCTCATTGTGTTAACCCCAATTTTTTTTCTATTTTTTAAGATATATATATTTTCCCCACCCAAACGTGCTCTGTTCATATTTAAAAAAACACTTTATTTTGCTCCATGTGAATATTCAAGTTAACTTCTCTTAGTATGGAGTTATCTCACTTCATACTATGGAAATAGAGTTTCAGCACATTCATAGTTTTTTACTTTTTATCAAGCAGGAAATTGATACACGACTAAAACAAGATTAAAACTTTAATTTTCAGCTTGAACAATCTTAAATATTTCAGAAAGCCATAGCTTCAGTAATTATCAAGTTCTGACAAGACATCCATCCAGCCATCCATCCATCCATCCATCCATCCAGCCAGCCAGCCAGCCATCCATCCATCCATCCATAAATCCAGCCAACCATCCATCCAGCCA
>NC_056509.1:44185456-44195128 GCF_014905685.2 Nematolebias whitei
CCAGCCAGCCATCCATCCATCCATCCATCCATCCATCCATCCATCCAGCCAGCCAGCCAGCCAGCCAGCCAGCCACCCACCCAGCCAGCCATTCAGCCATCCAGCCAACCATTCATCCATCCATCCATCCATCCATCCGTCTAGCCAGCCAGTCAGTCAGCCATCCATCCATCCATCCATCCATCCATCATCTTTTACCCACCTTTTCCATTTTGGGTCGCTGGTTCCCATGTCCATCCATCACTGTGCGAGAGGCAGGGGACACCCTGGATAAGATGAAATCAAGTAGACTTCCACCCAGAACCTGAAACAGAACCAGCGTCTGTGACGGCTGGATCCAGTACAATTTTAAGTTCTGCCCCCTCCATGTAAACAAACAGGACACTGTCTTTTTAAAAAATATAGAAATAATAAGAAACAGAGATAATGTTTTTCAGATGTTTTCTTTGGACTTCTTATCTTGTTGCTTCATGTTCAGATATTAATTTAACTTGTTCATTTGTTAATTTATTCATTTATTTATCTAGTTATTTCAAAATAAAGCTCACGTGACACCATGATTATGTGTGAGTTGGCAGGACTCCATGCCTTGTGTTGCTTGCTCTGGTTCCAAAAACACAATTTGGCAGTTTGCATAAAGCAGATCCTGCTGGCTAATATTCCCGACGGCGAGCGACGCCGGAGACAAATGGTCCATCAGTAGACGTCTCTGGTTCTGACCTGATCAGCAGGTTAGAGCATTATCGTTTTTCTGCCAGCTGAGTTCTGCTCCCGAGCTGCTGTTCTGTGTGAGGCTGGTGTGGCAGTCTGTAGAAGCCCCATCAACACGTCTCGTCTGATTTTGTCAGATCTTCAGTAACTGTGGGTGGTTTTGTTATGCAGCTTTGTGATATATGACTGTAATAGCAAAGCAGACAGGGTTTACTCAGGGACAGCTGAGGGCACTGAAGCTGCAAATTGATAAGTGGATGCTTGCAAAACTGACTGCACACACAATGCTGAACATGCTCTGTAATGAAATGCTACATTGTTAAACTGTACATATTCTCAATGTGTTTTATTTGCATTTTTTCAGGAGCCATTAATACTATGATAGCTCAGCTCCCTGTTTGACTTACAGAAATTGTCCTTACAGCTGCTTCTTAGAATACAAAACAACAAGCCTGATTCTCTTAGAGTGAACTGCGCCTGCATTTTAGCTCCAAATATTTCACTTGGTGCACATCTGCTCTATTAGCTCTGTGTCGGGGCCCGATTCATAAAGCCAAAAAAGCACTAATAACATGCCTGCTCAAACATGCCCATTCAGTTTAGCAGGTGTGAGCAATTTGTACTCTTTGTTTCAGATTGCAGTTGTTCTGGTTTATTCAAAGTTTGATTTTTCTACCACAAACACAGCGGGCACATACATGAGAGGGAGAAAGAGAAAAATGATCTGTGACAGAGCGCTCCAGATCTAAAGAGGTCACGTAGAGAAGCACTACTCGCATAAATAATCTCATTTAAAATGGATTTTTGAGTCAATACGGTGTAGATGTTTTTAAACACACAGGTACGGACTGTAAGAGATGACGACACAATTCATTCCTTCCATATAAGTTTAGTCAAAAGCAAACACACAAAAAAATCTATTATCGAACTGTACAATTAACACATGAAGTCAAAACAAACATGTAATACACTAATTTGTAATGATAGATTTAAACAATATGTTTTTCTTCATATTTGAAGAAACTGGGTTCTTGGATCGTATCCTGAATGAATGACCTCTCAGTGTGCACTTTGACCTGATGGAAGGTCAGAATGTAAATATTTCATCCTGTTTTCATCAAACTGCAGGTTTTTAAGAATCGGACACCTTTTGTTAAACCGTGAATCTGTTTAAATATCCATCTGCACTACTCTGGGTATTTTAGAGTACATAGATTTTCTGCTGCATTTGCGCTCTTTGTTCACACACAATCTGAGTTTTTGATGAAAAAACAGACATTTAAGAAAAGGCTGTTCCAAGGTGGGGTTTCTTGAACCTTCAGCTTGGGTGGATCCATTTGGACACGCCAAATGAAGCTTTTCAGAAACGACAACACCCACTTTTAACGTGTGCCCTACGAATTTAAACCAATCTGGGTTCTTTATTGTTTTTGTCTGGGTTTGTCTTGCTTTATTCTGATACTGCCAAAGTCAAACTTGGATTGTGTGCTAAAGTACTAACTGATATGAAACTGAGTGGTGCAGACAAAAGCAAGCTTTGAGAAAATCTTTGGCCAAGTTGAAAATATTTGTTATTTTTTTGTGACGTTAAATGCAGATGCGAGCAGGTTAAAATGTGGAGACGAAGAAAAGGAGAAATATGTATCTATTTATATTAAAAGCCCTGCACTCCTTGAAGAAATGCAGATCACAGACAGTGTCGTGGAGGCGTGCGTTACTCTGTGTTGCTCTATGAACTAGGCAGATGCACAATCTCCGCTTTGCTCCTATTGGTGGAAACGCTGCACAATTTTTGCACGAACAAGACTCAAAGTTGATGTTTTATTCGTCTCAGCCTAAAAAAAATATACTATTTTAAATAAAAACATTATTTTCAACTGATATCATTTAGAGTAGTTTATAATATTTTGTTATGTGTTATTTTCTCTACAGTGCTGTCTGACCTTCTGGAGAACGTTGTGGCTCATCTATCCAGCTCTGCCTCAGAAGGCTTCTTCTCTCCGGCTCCATACAAAGGTCAGCGTTGCACGCAAACATTTCTTTTTTTTTTTTGTTGTCAAACAAAAATATCTAAAGGGTGGTTCACTGAAGTAAGCAAGAAACTTGGTTCCATTTTAAGCTGTAAAAGCTACATGAAGTTCATTTGTACTCATAAAGGCCCTTCTGTGGGTTTTTGTTTGACCAGAGCCATCACAGACAAAAATCTCTTGTTTTAGCAGTTGAGGAATCAGGTAAAAGATTGTGCCTTTTGTTATGAAACTCACTCTTGTGGTATGAAATTCATTCAGTGAAGAAAGAGATAAAATCTGAGAGAGATAAAATTGTCGAACTTCTCCTGCCAGATCTCCACAGAGAAACAATCGGAGAACATTGCTCTGGCGTGCCACTTTAAAATATTCCTTTCATCCCCCCCCATGATGCTCAGCTTGACGGCACTCAACAGCAGCTTGATAACAGCGTGCATCCATGGCGCTGACTAATTGTTCTCACAGTGCTCTCTGGGCGCTTTTCTTGATTTTTCTAGTCGACTCTTTGGAATGGATAGAGTCACAGGTCCAGGCGCCGTCAGCCTAAATGAAACTTATTGCACCAGAGTTTCTGATGGTCAGATAGATGTTAAATTTAACCGAATTCAATTAATTGAGTGATTTACATTCCAACTAGGTTTTCTTTGTCAGCAGGTCTGATTGGAAATTCAGTTTTCTGCAGTCGGATGAAGAAAAAGCAGCGACGGAGCTCGTTTAGGTAGCTGGGAAGCCCTGACAGCCTCGTTAGTGTCGTTAAGAAGTTGGGTGCAGTCCATCTGGACCGACAGACCTGAGGAGAAAAATTCCTTCTCACTTAACAGTTTAAAAAAATATTTATTTTTTTACCCCAGGTCAAAACATATGTATCACAAATCAAACAAGCGAACAGTGTCAGCAGGCTGGTTTGTTTTGTAGCCAGGGGGCTAAACAAGCTTATCAGACTGATGATAGACAGAAAAATATGAAGCTAATTAGTGAATACCCAGGAAATGCTCCAAACTGCAAACTTACCTTAAGGTAAAGTACTAATTGCATTTATTTAAAAGAATTGGTACAGATTTTACAGCAGATCATGTGGGGTCAAGCTCGTCACTCGTACGTGTAATTTAACGAAAAAGTTGTTCTAAAATCAACGGATTTATGTCGTTAATTTCAACCAAGTAAAAAAAAAAAAAAAGGGTGTTTTAGCTCATAACTTATTTTTGAGTTCTTTAATGGCCTCGCAGACATTTGAGCGATTCTTTTGGTGAATATTTTTATATTTTCATTCTTCAGTCAAAACGTGGAGGCACATACTGTAACTTGAAAACTTCTGGCATTAAAAAAAAACAGAAATCATTCACCAGTAAATTTAGCTTTGAACACTTTTAATGTTTACAATTACACATAAAATGAAAAATTAATCTGTTAAAGGCTGTAATTTTTTTCAAGATGAGACATAATTGATCACTGACTTCCACGATGTGAGAATTTATAACGGATAAATTACTAAAAAGATGTAAACACCAAAACTTTATCCAATATATTTATTTTTATTCCATAACAATGCAAAGTGAATGAATAATAACTCTTCTGTTCAGAGTGACTGACTGCCTCCTTAAAAGCACATGCAATGCATTTTACACACATTTACCTTCTTAAATATTAGAACATGCTCCTTTTTATTAAGTAACTTTACAATTAAAAAACTACCAATATGAAACTGATGTGATGAAGAGGAGAACAATCACAGCTTTCTGCTTTTGCAACAGTTCAACATCTAAAACTGAGTTTTAATTGTTGGACCAGCTGTGCTTCCATTTTTTTTAACCTATTTTAGTTTTAACGTTTAATAAGTTTTCACTAGTAATATTTCAGAACAGTACTTTAACCATCCAGAGTAGCTTTTGTTTATAAATCCACCATCAGTTAAGGTGGAAGCTGTTCTGTAAAGTGGATCTTAAAGTGTCCAGTTTTAAGTCAACTTCATAAACTGGACATTTAAAACCTTAAACCAGTTTTCAGAAAGTAAAGCTACGAGGAGACATGAAAGTAAAAAGTCAGATGTCATGAACTGGTCTGTCTGCAACGTTTGAAATGTGGAGTAAATAATAAATATCCTTGACAGAAAGGATAAGGAACGTGTTCTGTCTGTTTAATTTATTACGTGTAATTCAAGGAGGCTTTTTCAATAACGTCCACGTCTGGAGCTTTTCTCCTCCGTGCATCGACTCTCTTATTAGTGCCGTGTATGTACGAGTGTCACGACAATGCTGCGTTCCCTCTGAGGCTACGCGAAGAGTCTTAATCCTGAGTGTTTGTTTTGATAATGGATTTATTTAAATTCTCTTGTGCTCTTCACAAATTTTAATTTTTCCCCACTTTAAAACATGAGTTTTTAATGCTCGTGTCGCATTTAGAAACCAAACCGGTTCAGATACTCGAATCTACACAAAGGAATGCCGCCTCAAATAATCCCTCACATACAGAAATGTTGACGTTTAATTCTAATTCTAACATCATTACGGTACTTCAAATTTTTTTATATGCACAAAACACACAATGAACCTTTAGGCAGGCCCTATCGAGTACCATAATGTAAGATAAGAACTTTATTGATCTCGCAGAAAATTATTGTGCCAGAGTTTCAGTACAAAGGAGCAAACGCAAGGAATCACACAAGATATAAAAATAACAGAGAATATAAAAATACCAACAATTAAGGTCTAAAGCAGGTCAGGTGCAGACAGAAACATTAAAATGTTTATTGTAGTACAGGATTAAAGGGGGAGGAGTTGAAAAGTTTGACAGCCACAGGGAGGAAGGACTTCCTGTGTTGTTCTGTGGAGCACCTCGGTGGTCTCGGTCTACGACTGAAGGTGCTGCGGTCAGAGTCCAGGGGGTGTGACGTGTCGTTCAGGATCTGGAGCAGGTTCCTCAGCGTCCTCTGCTCAGACACCTCTGTCAGAGGCTGCAGGTCCACTCCCAGAACCGAGCCAGCTCTCTTGATGAGTTTATCGAGTCTGTTGGCATCAGCTTTCTTCACCCTGCTGCCCCAGCACACCACAGTGTAGAAGAAGACTCTGGAGACCACCGAGTGGTAAAACATCTGCAGCATGGTCCTGCAGATGTTAAAGAACCTGAGTCTCCTCAGAAGAAAAAAGTGACTCTGCCCTTTCTTGTAGATGGCGCTGGTGTTAGCTGTCCAGTCCAGTTTATTGTCTAGGTGGACCCCCGGGTACTTGTAGCAGTCCACAGTGTCCACCTTTGTACCCTTGATTTTGATAGTGTTGGGGGGCTGATCTTCTTCCTGTAGTCCACCTGCAGCTCTTTAGTTTGTCCAACGTTGAGTTGCAGGTGGTTCTGTCCACCACACCTCTGTATTCAGTTTCATCATACTTTCCACTGCAGCTTCTAATGATCGTATATGAAGTTCTACAGAAACTGTTGCTGCTGTCAAATCATTAAGGCCGTGTCCATATGGAAACAACACTTTCTGGATACACAAACATTTAAAGTTTCAGCCTTGTGTCCACACGGGAGCTTGTGTTCTCCATCATGATCCTTTTCTTTTGCTCCACATCGTCCTTCCTGCTTCTATTGTGTTTTTGTGGCAGTGTTACATCGTTACAGACCTGGAATAGTTATTGCAGCTCATTTTCTGTTTATGTGTGGATGAAAATATTTCTAAAAACAAGAAAAAAGTTGTTTTCGTTGAGGGAGCGCTGTGTGGATGTAGCCCAAAGATGGCTGACGATTTAACCCTTTCTTCTTGAACCGAAGCAGTTTGTTGAAAGAGGACAAAAATACAACGCTCATTATCATAATAATTTATGAGGCTGCCTACGTTAGTATTGTTATGGATAATCTCTGCTCATCTTGGTCTTAATTCGTCTCATGGTTCCGGCTGTTTCCCTCAAAGTTAGGATTCATTAATTTCACCGTTACTGCATTTGTCTAAAGAACGACAAAGTGTGGGGACTAAATCAATGCGAAGCTGCTGGTTGCTGATATTACTCATTATGTTTGCAGTTACTTTTGAAACAGGTGGTTACGACTAATATCGGAGATAATTGCACGCAGCAGCTTTTAATGGTGCCTCCTTTTACCAAAGTTTAATATTTGTTATTATAGTTATTACAAACTCTAAAATAGACTCTGGGGGCACGATAGTGAAAAGATTAGGGAGGGAACAAAAAACAATGAAAGAATTTATCTCCATTAAATGGTAATTGCCATCGGCATGAGGTTTTTAGAGATGTTAATATGTGCGATGCAAGGGGAAAGGAAATGCAGAATCGTTGTCCTGGTACATCAAAAGCCATTTTCTCTCAATAAATACAAGATTTGATGGCCTGGGATTAATCCCCCGAGCTTTGATTTTTGAAGGCAGCACTGTTGAATTATCACTTTGATATGTAAATCACAGCAAACATTTTATCTTTTCACTTGGGCACTATAACTCTGTAAACTGGATTTGAAGTTTTCCCTGCCATTTGCCAGCGCCCAATTGATCTGCTCATATTAAATGTTAAATTTTCCTCATCATCCAAACCATAAACCATCTGAAGCAGGGGATTCATTTGCACAGATGTAATTTTCTGCTTCCCAAAGCCAGGATGTGGAGGCAACATCTTTCAAATAAAAACGTCACTCTTTCCACAGTTATTGTCTCATTTCTTTCAGCCTCTGCATAATTATTCACAATTCAAAAAACAATATATTTTAATGATTCTTTACAATTGTTGGAGCTAAAATCCCACTGAGAAAATTAGACTACCGTACTTTCCACCGTACACGCCGCACAGCCGTATAAGTTGCATTAGTCCAAATATCTCTAATAAAGTGAAAAAAATATAAATAAGTCGCTTCACCATATAAGTCACATATATTATGCGTCACCGCTGATTATCTGAAAATGTGGGCCCATATTGTGCCAAAAAATCGATTAGCTGCCAAATGGTGTCCGCGAAAGCGTGCACGGGAGGACTGTGGTGCGGCGAAATACAGCTGTTTTGACGTTTGCTCCAGGAGTTCAGGAGCGAGACGATGGTGGCGTTGTATGGCAAGCCAACTGTCTCATTAATAGCCACTTTTACCTATTAATGAGACACTTGGCATGCCATATTACTCGAGCTACCTCTAGCGGCTGAAAATGGTAGTGTTCAATATTTTCCATGTTAGAATGAATGAAATCGTCATCTCTCAGCCAAAAATTGAATTATAAATATCGGTAAAAAAAACATAAATAAGTCGCTTCGCCGTAAAAGTTGCAGGACATGCAAAATTCTGCAAAAAGGTGCGATTTATACAGCAAAAAGTACGATACGCAGATGTGATATGAGGCTGTTATGCTGCTATCTCACTATTAACAACAGATCCTGTGATAGTGTGTTCCTACAGAAAAAAGTTAGGATTTGCGAATAGATTTTATACTTTATCAAAAACTGCCACATCCCTGAAATCCAAGTTAGGATTCCTCTGTACCAAAGCCTCTGAACGCTGCTGTGAAATTACCCGTGAATGACTGTTAGTGAAATTACCCGAGTCACCTTGATGCGGCACTACCTCGCAAACATCACGGTTAAATGCCAAATGACTGCCTCGGAGCTGCGAAGTACAAACTTGCTCAGACACACTGTCAGCTCTGTAGTACAGTGGAAGGAGCAGTTCATAATTTGCTGTCATGTTTTTCCATTCTTCATAGTCAAAATGCACCCCGTTAGGAGTCTTCTCACCCAAATCTCTCTGTCGCACACCCTCTCTGGGAGAATCTGGTGTAATCTTCGTGTCTTTTTGTCGTGTTTTACAGCGGAGGAGAAGAACGTGAAGAATGCTGTACTATCGACTGTGGAACAGCTGGGAATTGACTCCTGTATCAGGTTTGTTGGGGTGTTTTAATTTTTATAATAAAATAATTTTTATAGGAGTTATTATTTTTACTCTCTGGATTCTTCGTGGAACTCCTGAAAATACCAAACATGTATAAACTCTTTTAGTTTCATTCTGATGTCACTGTGTTGCATTTTAAATTTTTTTTAATTTACTCCTCTGAAGGCCTCGTTGTAACGGTTGAATCTAATCAAACGTCAGACTTGCTGATGTAAATCTGGACCACTGGATCGGTTTATTATGGTTTTAAAGAATCCTCTGGTGTCTCTGCTTTGCAACATGGCGTTCGTTTGAGTAGAGGTCAGGGATGATGGGAACTGAAATTTAAAAAAAAAAAAGAGCTCTGAGATTTGTTTATGAAATGTTCACAGTAATTTAGTTTGTGATTTCAGTCTTTACATAACTGTGGGGAAATAAAAAGAGATGTGATTCTAAATAAAAGCAGGACAAGTGGCATAGTGACCTAGATATTAAGAGATCATATGAAAAATCATGAGGGAGTTGCATGCAGGTGAAAATTTAAGTTTATTGTATTTTGTGAAATTTCCAGGTATGGCTGCTACCTCAAGCTACTGACAGAAGATGCTATGAATGATCTGGTGCTGCTAATGAAGCACACAAAGACCTTCCTGTCCACACAGAGAATTACCACCACATCAACACTCAGTATCCTTTAAACACTGTGACACTGTAAGTATTTGGTTCCCATCAAAATTCCATTATATCAATATTTATTAAATTAGCTTTATTCATATGTGTTAGCACTATTTCGCAACAAAAGTAATCTCAAAGTACTTAACAAAAGAAAAAGCAAGTACAAGTCGTAAATCCAAATACATTCACATAGCTTACATTAAAATATGCCACTTAGCAAAATATATTTTTTCTAAATAGGCAAATAAATATTTATTTCAACACATGCATGTTGTCAACAATGGAAATGAACAGCTCCCTTTTTACAGGAAGTAACGTTCAGAAGAACGAGGCACGGGATGAGTGGCCGTCTACCTAGATCGTCTATGGTCCAGGTGTAGTTTCTATGGTCCAGGTGTGGTTCTATGGT
>NC_056509.1:44195138-44200778 GCF_014905685.2 Nematolebias whitei
TGTGGTTCTATGGTCCAGGTGTGGTTCTATGGTCCAGGTGTGGTTCTGTGGTCCAGGTGTGGTTCTATGGTCCAGGTGTAGTTTCTATGGTCCAGGTGTAGTTTCTATGGTCCTGGTGTAGTTTCTATGGGAAGATAAAGAGAAATGCAAGTTAATGGCAGCCATAATTACAAATACAAACGTGAAGAGTTGAGCATAAAGACAGCAGCAGACTGAGGAAATGTGTTCAGTTTGTCCACCAGCAGAACCAAGGGAGAGCTCAGGAAACCCGAGGCATCCCTAAATATAGGATTTATCAAAAAGGAAAGTCTTAATCTTGGTCTTAAAAGTAGACAGAGTAAGAAAAATAGTAACACAAACTTGAAGCTGATTTCACAACAGAGGAACCTGATAACTGAAAGCTCTGCCTCCTGTTTTAGAAACTTTAGGAACCTCAAGTAAACCTGCAGTCTGAGAATAATAAGATTTTTAATCTAAGATGGAACTTGGCTGTTTAGAATTTTACAAGTTAGAAGGAAAAATGTTAAAATATATTCTTATCAATGATTTTTAAGAGTTATTAAAATGTAGCTTTAACAAAATGTTAAAAAGAGATTATAGGATAAATAAGTACTAGTCTCTTTTTTTTTTCCCTAAACAAAAAAGCAGCCTTTAAACCATGACCAAACTAAAGATGCTTCATTTCATCTTCATACCAAGTTCACATCCAGTTGTTCACTAGTTTGAACTGAACATTTTCCACGTAGAGCAGACCTCTACAGTCACAGTTATAAGATCCTCACTATCTCTGACCTAATGTATGAATACATATATGCAAGAGACGGACCAATTAGCCTGAATGTTTTTGCCTAAAAACCAAAAAGATCACAGCTTCATCCGTGTGGCTGTGGTACAACTGGTAACCATTATTGTAGTTTTTAAAATGGACTTCAAACACTGACTTGAGCCATATTTGAGACAGTATCACAGACACTGATACTGCAGCAGCGTTGAGCTGATAACCCCACCAGCCTTCCTTTGAAAGTATCATTGTCTGTCACTGATCGTCACAATACACGTTATCTTCCTCCATCTGCGTCTCGGAGAACACTTCCTCTTTCTCTGGTCCTGAATGACATCTGATAAATCTATTTAGTTTCTGAAGTTCACTTTATCAGTGGACAGTAGAACAAGAAAAAAACAAGGAGGGAAAGTCTGATAAAACCTTGCATGCATTTGGTCTTATAAGAATTTAGATACATTTACCATACTTTCCGCCGTACACGTCGCAAAACTGTATAAGTCACATCAGTCCAAATATTTCTAATAAAGTGAAAAAACAAACATAAATATGTCACTTCGCTGTATAAGTCGCATCTATTATGTGTCACCGCGGACAACCTGGAAACGTGGGCCGGTGTTGTGCCAAAAATCAATTGGCTGCCAAATGGCGGAGGACTTTAACAAGAATCTAACAAATTAACAGAGAACATTACAAATGCATGAGGCTTATCCTGCTGCATGATGGGTAAATTAAGATCTTATAACCGCAGTAAAAACACTGCAAATACTTAAAGTTTACGATTGATAAACTTGGCTCTTGTTACAGTCGTTGAGGTCCCTGCAAACACTTTTGTTACATTTTGCTCCACAAGAGAAGCCAGAAGGTGGAACTGGATGGACCCCTAGACAGAAAATAACTTGTAAGTTATTTTAAGATAAATATATTCTAATTTGTTCATTTTGAACAATACCACAATGATTTTGAGTCGTTTTGAAATAGAAAACCAGCATTTTAATAAATGCCAAATGCATAAACCATGAGCCGAAGAAATGAGTCACGGTGACTCTTCAGATTTAGGCAACTATAATCTACCCTCCCATGTATCTGACATTTTAACTAGCCATCACAACAGCTGGCACTGACTGCGTGCACAGCATGCACCAAAAATTAATTTAAATATGCAGCTGGGTTTGAGAAATTTGAAAGAATCCTCTGAATCTAATATGAGAAGCTGTTGAACAAGAATATAAAATACACATAAAAAAAGTCAAAGTTTTTAAAATGTGAAAAGCATTTTAATAAAAGCGTAATATTAATAATAAATCATAATATTTCCTTTATTGGGCAGTGTTCAGACTGTTAGCATGGCCTGAATAATTAACATGTATTAAAAAAATAACCCAGTTAGTTCCAAAGTTCATGCTCAATAATCCAGGTGTAAAATCTAACAATGTTCAGTCTGGTCATCTGGACGGTTTCTTTTTTTTTTTTTTTCTGAGACGTTTCTTCCTTCATCCAAAGGACTTCTTCAACCTGAGGAGCCACAAAACAAAACTGACTCCCACAAACAACATACTCCATAGTGGAAAACCCAGTTTACTGGTGATAAGATGGCCTCTGGGGCCCGCCCTTTCCCCCGTCAACTTATGGCAGAGTGGTTCAAACCACAGAAGTTCATGCTCAATAATCAGTCCAGATTACCCGACTGAACATTGTTAGATTTTTACCCGGATTATTGAGCATGAACTTTGGTGTTCTGTGGATTATAAAGAAGGAAAAAATGAAACTCATTGGGGTTAAAATCTCAATTGATGGGTGTGTTTAAATTTAAAATAAAGTATTTCTTACTTGTTTCCAAGTGGCTGATTCTTCTCATTTGAAGCAGCACTTTGCTTCTTTAACTCTGCAACAGTCAGTCAACAGGACGGTTATCTGGGCCACGACTGGCTGACCTCCACTGTCTTCCTCGTCATGGCTGGAAACACGGACCGGTCCCTGAATCTCTTACTGAACCTCTCCTCTCTGCTTACGTCTGCGTTCATCTGGCCTGCAAGGATTCACGCATCTGTGAGTAACGACCACTGTCCAACGTGTTTACATACACAGAGTTTCACCGTTTTTAAATCCTCATTACTGCAGAGAGGTTGTTGCGTGTAAAGTCTGTTAATAATACACCTTATTTCTCAACATGCAGCTGTTATTGTTGATTACTCCCCTGAAGATTCATTAAAAATGTTGTGAACAGAAAATTATTCTTAAAAGCTCACTTTTTTAAGTGATTCTTAGCTGAACTTTAAAATAAATATTCCTGTGTATATTTTTAAAACTGCCCGTTATAATAAAAATTATTTAGTTTTATTTTAAATTGTTGGGTGAATAAACAAATGAGAGCAGATCTCATTGAATCGGGTTAGTTAAATCCAGAACTGGGCGACATTCAGACTAGGCCTGTCGCAATAAACAATAAATCAATTAATCGCACGATAAATTAAAACGAGGTCGATAATTTTCATTTATCGGCTTTATCGTTTCTTCGTGTCTCTCTCTTTCTGCTGAAGACACTGGATGAGAAAAGGCTCAACTCCGGTGCTCTTCACTGACCCCTCCCTTTCTCTTTTCTCTATAAAATCCGTTTTAACGATCCAAAATCGCGTTTTTGGATCGTTAAAAGCAGCTAAGCTGAGAAGCTAAGCTACGAGCTAAGCTAACAGGCCGACCTCGGAGGGGAAAAAAAACCTCCATCTTTTCGAAGCTCCAAAATTCACGGCTGAAACCCGTGCCTTCGTGTAAAAAGTTGTTTTTCTCTGCAAAAAGAAGCTGAGAACTTGTTTACTGATTCTTTAATTAAAATTTATTTATGAAAAATGCTATGCTAAAGAGCTCAAACCACACCGAGCGTCCGCCATTTTGAGAACTGAATAAAGGAAGGAGAGACAGCCCATGTCACGTCAAGTGGCCTCCCTCCCATTGTTCTTAAAGAGACACACTGCTCGCTCCCTCACTATCCATCCTTCAGTTCAAACTGTCTTATACTGCCATCCGGTGGTCGAAAAAATGTAATACACACAAAATTAACCAACATTTCTTCTTAAATTCGACAATAATTACTAATTATTGTCAAATTTCAAACAATATTATTGTTTATCGCAATAATTTCTGAGACGATCACCCAGCAAAATTTGTTATCGTGACAGGCCTAATTCAGACAAATATTGTCCAAACCAGATTAGTAATTCTGAAGGTTTCCGAAGGTTTCTCATTCAAGCATTCAGCTCAGTATTTTTTTTATTTTTGTAGCCACCCATTGGTGGCTGTTTGGTTAAAGATCTGCTCTAATGGGGATTCTTGGGAAAGGGTCGTTGTATTCGTTTTAATTTTATTTTGTAAGACAGTAATTGTGAGAACTGATACAATTTAGGCTCAGACTTTGTGGCCATTACAGCGATTCAGACCAGTTAACTTTTCCTGGTGGCTAAAAGCAGGTTTTGTGACAACAATCTTTTTAAATATAAACCCGAGTTCATGACAAATTTCCCCTAGGGGACAATAAAGTGTATTCTAGTCTATTCTAAAGAGCATGGTTCAACAGAACAATATTTACTCATTAAAAGATGTTTTAGCTCTCAGACAGGCTTTGGTTTGATCAGTCCTCTGGAACTTTTATCTCATTTTCTCCAACTTTGGACAGGATTTATGTAAGTTGATTTTACATATGTCTCTCTTTTGAGAAAAATTTAAATGCCAAACACATAAACAAGCTACATCTGCTTTAAAAATAAGACAACAATCTTCAAAACATTGCATTTATTTTTATTCATTTTTACCATGGATAAGAGTAGAGGACATTTCTACGACTAAAACATGAAACTCAGAGGGACGACTAGAAATGGAGGAGGAAAGGACAAAATGATAAAGGAATTGATCACTTGTGGGGATTCATTGTAGAATGAAGTCTAGTTTGGGTCATAAAACAGAGATTTACTTCTTGTCATTCATTTAACATCTGTCGTATATTGACAGCGTACCTCTCAGACTTGTCTGTCTGTGATTCATGCTCTCACTATAGTTCCTCTTTAACACAAACTGGTCAATTTTGTCAATAATATGGAAAATTAAATGGCAAAAAATAATTTACGTACAGTAGGAGAGAGCATGAGCGTGAAAACACAATGTTGTACGCCGTTTATAAACAAATTATTTAAAATCAAACTCCGTTAAGTCATTTTCAGCAAGGACGTCCAGTAAAATGGATCTTTATTTATTGATATTTATTCTTTCTGAATCTGTCCACACGTGGAGTGAGACAAACCCTTGGTTTTTGTTGTGACAGGTCCATTTCCCTCAGGAAGTTGCTGAATCTGGGATCTCTCCGGTTTACTGGTGCACAGCTCACTATGTGGAGATGCTGCTGAAGGCTGAAGTCCCTCTGGTCCATTCAGCCTTCAGGATGTCTGGGTTCACCCCCTCACAGGTAACAGCTAGCACTCTGCTCATTTTGTGTTCCTCCACCCTGACGTTTGTCAATCTGACCATCAGTAGCCGTCAGATCATTATCAATCAGTTATCAATCAGAGGTTCACACTCATTCCACACAGCTGACTCAAACACTTACACAGATCTAATTTTTCTAAGCTGGATAAACCAAGACTGAATCATAAAAAACAATTAATATGAAAGATCAGTGCAGGTGTAGTTCAGCGCATATTTATTATTTTTGGCTGCTTTTGGCCAACAGCGTGTTTTATTAGTTCATGTTTTATTTTTAGGCTGATTGGTAACTCTAAATTATCCCTAGGTGAGTGTGAGAGTGAATGGTTTGTTTGTCCCTGTGTGTCCCTGTGATGGACTGGAGACCAGGGTGTCCCTGTGATGGACTG
>NC_056509.1:44200788-44234535 GCF_014905685.2 Nematolebias whitei
CTGGAGACCAGGGTGTCCCTGTGATGGACTGGAGACCAGGGTGTCCCCGCCTCTCACAGTGACGGCTGAACATGGGCACCAGTCCACTGATGGCATGGTTACATTGAAAAAGTAACTTTAATCAGATTACTGATGACTCCTTGAAGAAGTAACTTAGTTACTTTACTTATTACTTTGGAAAGTCTCTAATCTTGTAGCTGTCCGTGAATACAGGAGAACACTGAGATCTTCTAATACATTTCTACTTTCTGTCCCAAAGTCCAACTACAAACGATGGGGTGACCGGGCCTTTTTGGTTGTCACACCCAGACTCTGGAACCAGCTACCTCAGGACTTGCGCTCCATCACTGACATGGAGCATTTTAAATCTAATCTTAAAACCTTTTTATTCAGGCAAGCTTTTAATACCTAGTAGGTCTTTGACAATTTTGCTATGTTTTAATTGTAATTGTTTTTGTTTTTAACTGACTGATTTTTTTTTTTTAATTCTTGTTTGTTTTTAACTTCTGTACTGTGCAACACTTTGTGCACCTTTTGGCTGCTGGAAAGGGCTCTATAAATAAAGTTTGATTGATTGATTGATTGATATGGCGACGCTACGTGTACGGCAGAATATACGATGCTCGTTAGTGAAAAACGTGGTCCGATTAGAGTAACGTTACTGACATTACTGCCAGTGACACCCACGACACAGAAAGTAAGGAGTAGAGATAATGGATGGATGGCAACAAACAATTCTTCCAAGCTATATTGGCAGCATTTAGTCTGTAAATACCAATATGTCTGTATTTAGGTTATTCTTTTAGCAATAACTCCAGTTGTTTTACTTCAACTCTATAAGCAGTCTGTCCTTGCGCTGCATTTCCCTCCTCATGTTGAAGCTCAGCCTGATGCCAGAGCATTTGGCAGTGGTCAACTCTTGTTTTGTATTGGCAGGACTGTCTGTGCTCTCAGGAGACACAACTTTTTATGGGAAAGCTTTACTGATAAATTAATCTGTGCACTTACAGGCCAGAAAGCTTCTTTATGAAAGGTTTTTTTTTCCTTGCTTCTTGAATCCCTTGTGCAAAGCCCCCTTTTAAACTTGTTCCTTTTAAGACTAAATATTGCTTATTATTTAATGTCCTGAGTGACACTAAGTGTTGAAGGGACAACTTTACCCGTCTTATTGGCCAATTCTGTGTCATGTCCAATCTTGTTTTGAAAAACTGTGATGGAGCGAGTCAGTGAAAAACGAACCGCGAAGTAGCGAGGGACAACTGTACTGTACATAACTGTGTATGTTACCAGTACGTATTTAACTAAAGGTTAAAATCTTTCATAAATGTAAATGTCTCATGTTACAACGTGGACACCCGTGACAAGTGTGGCCTACAGATGTACAATTTATTTTTTATTTAATGGGCACGGCTTGGTGTGCTCGCTAGTCCGGACATGACGGTAATATCTGTGCGTACCAGTCCAGGTTGTATTCTTTAGCTACAATTCATGGTGTCAAATCTGCTCAACATGGCGTCAACTGAACACACATTAAACACGACGAACACGAAAAGACTTTATGCAGGTTTGTACGAGTTGTTCTTAAATCCATCAAGGATGTAAAAGAACAGTTGTTTATTTTGTTAATGACACCAGGAAGTCTTCATTTAGTAAAAACCCTGATTTGTTTCGACTTCAGTAAATGTTATCGTGCTAAAAGACAGCTTTGACATTGAATCCAGTTTTTTTTTTTTTTTTACTGGAGTAGTTCAACAGTCATTATTTCACCTCTGTTTCTGTTTTGCAAAAAGTGCGCTCAGAAAGGTTTTTCACCTTGAATGCTTGATGTTTTTGATCCGGTCGTTTTTGTCTCGGTGGTTGACAGTTGCAGGTTGTGTAACGTGGGGCAGGAGGGGTGTGAATAACACTCGCTGCATTTGCATCAGAGATCTGAACCATCATCCGTCTCCAGGGCTCTGTAATACGTTAGCCTTCAGCTCTTCTCATCTCTGTTTAAGGGGATAATGGGCAGAGTTCTCAGAGATGAAGGTATCTGCTTCAGAAGTTTTACCTTTGAAAGCCCGACAGAGCAGCGGAGGCAAACGAAGCATTTTACTGCTCTGACGTTCATGCAAAACAGGCTGTGCTCAGAAGCGTTGCTGCTGGTCTGGTTCAGAATAGTTTAGCAGAATGATGAGGCATTTGGACAGAGTCCATGTGTGTGAATGAGAGGGAGGAGGTGGAACAGTGAGGCTACAAGGAGCAGAGGTCACAAAGGTGCAGGACTTCAAGGACTTGGGGAGTGTGGTAAAGAGGTGAAGAGGAGAGTCCAGGCAGGATGGAGTGGATGGAGAAAAGTTTCAGGAGTGATTTGTGAACAAAGAGTGTCGGCAAAGATCAAGTTTACAAGACAGTGGTGAGACCAGCTGTGTTGTATGGTCTGGAGACATGGACAAAAAGACAAGAGACAGAACTGGAAGTGGCAGAGATGAAGATGTTGAGGTTCTCCTTAGGAGAAACAAGGATGGAGAAGATTAGGAATGAGATCATCAGAGGTACAGCACAGGTTGAACAACCGGGAGATAAAGTTAGAGAGACCAGACTGAGATGGTTTGGACATGTCCAGAGGAGGGACAGTGGTTTGGACATGTCCAGAGGGACAGTGGGTATATTGGTAGAAGGATGTTAGAAATGCAGCTGCCAGGAGAAAGACAAAGTTCAGATCTATGGATGCAGTTAGAGAGGACATGGAGTTGGAGTGAGGACAGAGTGAGATGGAGGAGGATGACTCTCTGTGGAGACCCCTGAAGAGGGAAAAGCCAAAAGAAGAAGAAGAAGAGACATTTGGAGTTAGATAAGCAAACTAAAACGAAAACTTTATTAGTGTCAGTAATCAATAATTTCCCTCATTAACAGATCAAATGTCTTCTTTCAGGCTTCCGGCCTAAAAGCCTGTTTGTGCAAGTTGTTGACATTATTTGAGGTTGCATCAGTCCTTCCTGTCTCCCTGCTGGGACACTAACCTTTAACTACCTTCCTACATTTAGTTTATTGAATCCTGCAAGGAAACAACTCGTCTTGTTCAGAGTACTTCCTTTCTGCGAGGAGGAGATGTTTACAGATTCCGCTCTCTCAGGTTGGAGGTCTTTGTGAAGCCACAGCGTTGTTACAGACCCCTGGAGGTCTTATTACAGGTGTTGGACTTCTGTTGTGTGCACGCCACACATTTTCTCTCTGAGAAAAAAATAAATAATTTTATATGGATGGTTTATTGTGTTAACCACCAAGAGGGCCCAGAATTAAATCAAGTCCCTCTCCAAAGCTCCTCGGTGGACCTCGCCTCCGTTTGCGAGGCTAAGGTGAGCGCATTCGTCAGGATTAGAGCGAGACTTGCTACAGGCGAGCTCTCATGACAAAATCATCCTCTGAACTGGAGACTGAACTTCAGTGGGGGGTCAGATGATCTTTGGGATAAACGTGCTCCTTTGTGGCTCCAACTGGGCTGTTTCTGCTGGAGAATGTGCTGCAGCTCACCGTCCTGCAGTGATCGTAGGCCTGTGAGCTCCTTCTGTTGGTACCTGAGGTGAGTGCTGTGGAGTTGGAGCGGATCATTCAGGCGTTACACGCCGTCTGTAGGATAAGGTAGGGTCTCACTGTAGAGACTAGATGGCAACTCAAACCTGACTCAGTATTGTCAGAAAATAGGCAGTGGAGTTTTATGGCGTGTGTATAAACATTTGTCAAATGTTCTTCGCAAAATATCTTGAAAATCCAGAATTTGAGAAGCAAAGTACATTTGTAGTTGACACTACGGTGAATCTCAGCAGTACTCTGGGTAGAATGGATAAACAGCTGTTTTAAAGAATGAAAGCAGACAGGTTGCAGAGTTTATTTATTTTTTTATTCATAAACCTTTATGTAACTCATAGGAACTCTAAAACACATTTTGTTCTCTCAGAAAAGGAGCAGCCCATAAAAATATGGAGATTTAGACGTACGGTACATGTGAGCTTGTGTTTCTGCATGAGAATTAAAAACAGACAAGACAGATCCAGCAATTTCCTGTTTTTATTACAAGGCACAAATTATTTCATGTTGTAATACTTTCATTAAAGTTCAGGAGTGGGTAATGATGATTTACTGTGTTTACGCAGCCTAAGTGATGCACGTTTGAACGGGCTCCTTTTGTTTTTAGCGCACCAGCTAATTATCAGCTCCACAATAAGTTCATTTGCTGCTCTGTGAGTGAATGCGAGTCGGATAAACACTTCTGGTAGAAGTCAGAACGTGTTCGGCCCCAGCAGACGAGACAAGTTTCATTATTCTGTCTCGGTTAGATTTACTGGAAGCATTAAGAACGTAAATGTCTCTTGGGTGACTGGTCCAATTAAAAACGTCTCTAAAGATGAAATCCAACCGTAGGCAGGATCATTTCATCTTCCCCTCTTCTGTCGTGGTACTTTTACATCACATTATAACTCAGGTTTCATCCCGTCTGTAGCTGGTTCAGAACAACGTTTTCCTGCTTGGATTTGTGTGAAACAGACTTAATGGAGCATTTACCGTACGTTTCGCTGTATAAGTTGCACCTTTTTGCATAAATTAGCATGCCCTGCAACTTATTTATGTTTTTTTTTTACATATTTACAACCCAACTTTTGGCTGAGATCTGATGATTTAATTCATTCTGACATGGAAAATATTGAACACGACCATTTTCAGCCACTAGAGGGCCCTCGACTAATGTGGCAAGACAAGTGTCTCATTTAAAAGTGGCTATTAATGAGACACTTGGCTTGCCATACAGAGCCACCTTTGTCTCGCTCCGTAACTCCTGGAGCAAACGTCAAATCAGCTGCATTTCTCCGCGCTGCCCAGGTGAAATGCAGCTGATTTGACCGTCAAAGTGCATTTATTAAGGAAAAGTTCAACTGAGACACACCTTTGCTATAATTTTGTTAACGTCCTCCTGTGCACGCTCCCGTGGCCGCCAAACGATTTTTGGCACAACACCGGCCGGTCAGCGATGACTCATAATAGGCGTGACTTGTACGGCGAAGTGTATTTGTTTTTTCCCACTTTATTAGACATATTTGGACTGATGCGACTTGTACGGTACTCACAAAAATGTAAAAGTCCTTCATTTAAAACCAGTTTTTCTGAGCGGGAAAACGGACTCGTCTCTGGCTCTGCTGCAGCTCCTGCTGGTCTTTTGCTGAGATTAGGTAGAAATCCCTCGTTGAGCTCCTGCAGTCGAGTCACAGATTTTAATTTGGTCATTAAATGAAGCAGTAAATATTAGCATGCATCATCTTGTCCCTTTGTCCCCTAATCCCAGCTCAATTTTCACGACTGTCGAATAACGCTTCACTCCAAAAGCACAAATGTTTAGATTTGTTGATATGGCCGTCAGAAGATGAGCTGAACGCAGCGACAGACCGTTCCTAATATTTTCTACAACACGATGCAAATAATTAGATATTTGATAGACCATGTAATCAACTGTCTAAGAGAAAACTGCTGGGAAGGTTTAGAGAAGTTTTTAAATGTGTCAAACTGACTGCTCTTAGTTCTTCCTTTCAGTAACGAGGTATCAGGAGCATCTTGTTCACACCGTCACTTTGCTTGCAACACCATTAACTTTCTTTTTAAATGTGTTTCTCTCGTAATAACGCCAGATGTGCTTCCACTGGCTGACTCAGTGTTTCTGGAACTATCTGGACTGGACAGAAATCTGCCAGTACATCTGTACCTGTGTGGTGATGGGTCCGGATTACCAGGTTTACCTGTGCGTGGCCATATTCAGACACCTGCAGCCAGAAATCCTGCAGCGGACCCAGTCCCAGGAGCTGCAGGTCTTCCTCAAGGTCAGCTGGATTTTTTTTTTATTTAGCTGCTGCACATAACGTTTTGTTACCAGGATAATTCTTAAATAAATGCTGGTGTATGTGTGGTGGATTTCACAACTAAACCCTGAAGATGTTGTTAGAGGCGTCATGCGAGAAGCCATTTGTTACAGTGACTTCTTGTGTCGTTTTGTTGGTAATTTAGTGAGACACGTCCTAACAGGAGCGGTTCATATCCCTTCTCTACTGCCTGTATGAAGTTTTTCACTGGTTTGGATTTATGTCGTATTTGCATCAACACAAAAACAGCCTCCAAAGAGCCTCATCCACTATTCTAGACGCGCTATAAATAAAACGGCGCTTTCCATATCGTACTTTATCATGCCCTACTTCCTCTGTGCGCCACC
This sequence comes from Nematolebias whitei, assembly GCF_014905685.2. Lineage (NCBI taxonomy): Eukaryota > Metazoa > Chordata > Actinopteri > Cyprinodontiformes > Rivulidae > Nematolebias > Nematolebias whitei. Next base: position 44,207,021 of record NC_056509.1, read on the forward strand.
CAGACGTGCCGAGTCCTGCTCATTCTCAATTTATAATCTGTTGATCTAACAGAATAAGTGCTAAATATTAAGAACTTGATTTAGCTTCTTCTAACTTAGCCCAATACATTCTATGAAAATAAAAAAAAAAGTCACTTTGTCTTTTTCAGTCAATATTTGAACCTTTCATCATTTTCTGTGTAGTATTGCAGGGAAACAGATCAAAGAATCAGCTGGAGACATTTTATTTAAATAAGTTCTGCATGATCAACACCAAATGTCCAAAGCAAGGTGGGCATCGATATGAAGAACTCATCACTCATCAGGCGTCTTCTTCTGCCTCATAGCTGTGCTGTTAACACAAGCGACGCGGGACAAATCCTGTGAATAAAACATCAGTTATGGACTTTTTATCTGAACCTAATGAGCTGTAGCATCAGATACTGCGGCAGGAGGAAGACCTCAGTGTTTGTAGGGGAGAAACTCGTACCTGTCCTGAGCTGAACTGTAAAAGTTTTTATTGTGCCTCTTTGGGAACAAAGTGAAGTGAGTCTTTTATTCAGACGGATGTGGTTTTAAAACATTACCATTACAGTTTTTTTTCTGCTTCATTCATCCTGTCTCACTGGCGGGTGTATCTATATTTCATTTAAATTAAAATTTGAAAAGGGAAATGACTTGTTACCGTCGCTTCGAGTCCAGCTGGAGTTCAGCTGCAGTCAGGCTGAAAGAGTGGATGGTTTCATGTCTGCCTCTGACCCACAGGCGACACCACACCGTTTTATTCCGGTTCTCCATGGCAGCTGATGTGACATCCGTCGCCTTTTAGTCTAAAGCACCGTGACTGAGGGCAGAGCTGAAAAATAGGAACGCTGATCCTGAAGCTTCAATGTTTAACTAAAGGATTTGGTTAATGGTTTATTGTGAATAAGCAAAAGTTTTATTGTTTCAGCCTTGCGTCTACACAAAAACTGCATTTTAGAACCCCTAACAGTTAAAATAAGGTATCAATTCATCGTTCATTTGGCCATGTGGTGCACGCACACTTGGAGCTGTAAAAAGATCAATGTGCAGCGTGACCTCTTGTGGGTGCTGCTGAATGGTCGGTGGTCCTTGACTCGGTCAGACATCCTGAAATAAGTTCTCTTCCTCCTTCTCTATCAACTGAACGCATTGTGTAGTAAAGTGTTTATTTTATTTAACCTTTATTTATACAGGTAGTCTCAATGAGTCATGAGGACTCATTTTCAAGAGAGACCTGTTTTAGACAGACAATATACAGCAATAAAATAGTGTTATAAAAACACTGTTACTGTTTGCAGAGGGGTTCTGTTAGCAGCAGGGGGGTGCAATGCCTCTGGGGAGGTCCGGACAGATGACGGAGCTGTGCTGGATGGGTCCGACGCACGTTGCACTGGGCTGCCTGACAGGGAAACAACAAACAAACAAAAAGTTGTAGTATAAAAGACAAATTAAACTTCAAAGTTCATGCTCAATAATCCAGGTTAAAAAAATGCAACAAAGTCAAGCGAGGTCACAGATTAAACTGACCTCCATGCATTTGCTGCGTTCCTGTCGACACGCTGCAGGGGACGCGGCCTCCTGGACATCAGGAATGGTGTTTCTCTCGGATTATAAAACGTCCTGGTGGAAAAGAACATCTCTGCTACATCAGAGTGTAAATCCAGCTCGACTTCACTTTTTGTGTTGAGGTAGTGGAGCTACAGAGAGTCCCATTAAAAAAGAAGAATATAAAGTTCTTACTGTGGTGAAGTTTGTGTCTTGTTCTTCTCTGCCGATGAGTTCAGGTAATACCTTTAAACTGCTGTTTCTGCTGTTAACTGGACAAAACGTGTAAAAGCTTTAGCTTGGGTGTAATGGTGGACAAAGTTCACTTTAACCAGCTAACCTACCTGCTAAGAGTTATTGGTAGCTCCATTCTCTGCTGTCCCGTGGGAGTGGAGGCCATTGTTTATGGTGCAGCTCACAGTCGCAGCATTTGTAGTGTTCTGCTGCTCTGACCTGCTGAATCTTTTATGTTGGCACATTATTAGGATCTTGTGTTGCAACAGAAACACTGACCTCCAACTCCCATGGGTGCACAAAGCCTCACAGCACTCAGCAACTTTTAACTGTAGGTTAGCTGGCTCACAGAAAAATATCTCAAGTTAACCTTTCTTTAGACTAAAAGCTAAATAAAAACTACATTTTTTTTTTTTAAATCAGGTTGTGCAGGTGTATAACAAACATGCTCAAACAGCTGAGGTAGTTCCACCTGAACGAGGACCACAGGTCAGAGCGATGATGCTCTCTGTCCAATGATTCAGTCAAACTTAAAGCAGTCAGAAAACAGTGATCAAAATATAAAATTCTGTCAACACTGATATTTTTTAGGTATCACTTTACAATTATAAAGTAAGTACTTATTGCACTAAATAGTAATGGTTTATTAGGACAGTGCCAGTATTCATCTGTACAAGAAGTTATTTAAATTTTAAATACATTTGCTAATGTATTACTTGCATGTAAACACTACAAACGTGTGTAGACACAAGGAAGCTGAGTGGGACAATGACATGCGAAGGTAGAGAGCTGGCTGACATGATGCAGAGAAGGAAGGTAGATGTTTTGTGTCCAAGAGACCCAAGTGGAAGGGCAGCATTGGAGCAGGGTTTAAACTGGTTTACCAGACAAGGAGTAGTAGGGGTGGTCCTGAAGGAGGAGTTTGTAAAGAATCTAGAAGGATGTTAGAAATGCAGCTGTCAGGAAAAAGACAAATAGGAGATGCATGGATGAAGTTAGAGAGGACATGGAGGTAGTTGGAGTGAGGACAGAGTGAGATGGAAGATGGCGGCTCGTGAAGAGGGAAAAGCTGAGCATCCTGCAACGAATTGCCAACTAGTGAGCGTGCTGCAAACTGTGATAAAGAACAAATGAAGGCCTTAAACATTGTTCATAAAAGTAAATGTAAACAGGTACTGGTTACTTGTCATTAGGCCTGTCACGATAACACATTTTGCTGGGCGATTAATTTTCTCAGAAATTATTGCGATAAATTATAATATTGTTTGAAATTTTATAATAATTGTCAAATTTTAGAAGAAATGTAAATGAAAAAAAGAAGAAATGTTGATTTTCTTGGAGTGAAGTACTTTTTTTGACCACCTGATGGCAGTATAAGACTGTTTGAACCAAAGGATGGATGGTTAAGTTACTTGTCTTTGAGAAAAATGGGAGAGGGGGCCTGTGACGTGACACGGGCGGACGCTTGGTGATTTGAGCTTTTTAGCATAACGTTTTTCCACACAAAGCTTTTAATAAAAAAAAAATTAATAAAAAAAAACAGTAAACAAGTTCTCAGCTTCTTTTTGCAGAGAAAAACAACTTTTTAGACGAAGGCACGGGTTTCAACTGTGAATTTTGGAGCTTCGACAAGACGGAGGTTTTTCCTGAGGTCGGCCTGTTAGCTTAGCTTCTCAGTTTAGCTGCTTTTAACGATCCTAAAATGGATTTTAAAGAGAAAGGGAGGCGTCAGTGAAGAGTACTGTAGTTAAGCTTTTTGTCTTCCAGTGTCTTCAGTAGAAAGAGAGAGACATGAAGGATGAAGCAGTTAAATGAAAACGAGGTCGATAATTTTCATTTATCACGTGATTCATTGATTTATTGTTTATTGCGACAGGCCTACTTGTAATCAGTCTTCTCGGCTCCATACAGAAAGCTCTCAAGTTAGTAAAAGAAACTTTGTCCCTTTTTGTCATCTCACTTCATCATCACATATCAGGTTTAAGGGATGAAAAGGTGAGGATGTAATATTTGATCAAGTAACCTTGTTCTCAGATATCTTTCTAAAGAAATGAGTTGCAGTAAAAAACACAAATTTTAGCATAAGTCCCAACCCTTTGCTTTTAACTTACTGTTATCTCTGACTTAAAAACAAACATTATGTTTGAACAATTCTTTAAAAAAAAAGGCAAAAAAAACCCCACATTTTAAATATTAAAATCAGATTCCCTAATTAAAGCCAGGCCTAACTTAGTAAGGTTTTTGTTGTTGCTGTGTTTCCAATCAGCTGTTTGGGCTGAACTAGAAAATGAGCACATAAAAAAATATTCTCAGTCCAAGAGGACAGGACTTAAACGTTCTTTTCAGCAGCCAACACTGAAAACTGCACAAACCTGAGGCTGCCTTCAAGAGTCACTAACCATAATATTTAACTAACCAATAAGTCTTCTTCCACTTTAAGGAATATTCTCATTAACCTGGTCTCCTTTCAGCCTCTCAGTGAGCATCTATCATGTGAAGACAAGCCTAAAGAACGTCATAGAAATCTCCAGTAATTAACACATTAATTAACCTACGTAATGAGCTCCTTAATACTAATGTCTACCATATTGTGAAGCGTTTACGGGACGTTAAGCAGCTCGTCACCTGTTCAGGATGAAAATGTTCATTAGCGTTGATCGTCCTCTCATCAGGCAGAAGCGAAATAAACAAATATTAAAACTCTGACCAGGAGAAATGTTTCGCTTGGATGACTGATATAAAAAAAAAAAAAAGATAAAGCCGATGAATCACTTGGCAAATATCTAAAAATGTTGATGTTCACGTCTCCAGCTGAGTAATGACTGGAGGTGGAGTCACAGCGATGCTGTCGTGTTATTCTGAATACAAAGTGTCCTCTGGCTGGTACTTGGCGATGCCTCTCTCGAACACGGCAGCGACAGTTATTTGCTCTGTTCAAAGGTTCGTGCCTTCGTGACCGACTGAGCTCAGGCAGGAAATACGACAGATGAAATTAAAATCCTGACTGAACAAATAAGACAAATAAATGATGTTCCGTCAGTTCTGAGGCGCGCCTCTTAACCAACACACCGTTACGTTTGTTCCTGGGTCATGGAGGAGGCAACATGCTCATCGTCTGAAAACTGAGCGTGTTTCCAACAAGTTCATGCTCAATAATCCAGATAAAAATCCAACAATGTTCTGTCAGGTCATCTGGGTGGTTTCTTTTTTTTTTTCTGAGGTGTTTCATCCTTCATCCGAAGGACTTCTTCAATCTGAGGAGCCACCAACAAACTCAGTCCCACAAAGAGCTCACTCCCATAGTGGAAATAAACAGTCCAGATTACCTGCCTGAACATTGTTGGATTTTTACCTGGATTATTGAGCATGAACTTTGGTGTTTTGAATCACTTTGGCATGACTGTCTCAGAGGAGTTGATGGGGGAGAGGGCGGGGCCCGGAGGCCATCTTATCACCAGCAAACTGTTTTTTTTTACACTATGGGAGTGAGCTGTTTGTGGGACTCACTCAGTTTGTTGGTGACTCTTCAGAATGAGTAATAAGTAAACTTTATTTATGTAGCACTTTTCATAGATAACATCACAAAGTGCTTTACATAAATACAAAATACAGGCTTAAAATAAACAATAACAACAGATGATTAAAAAAGATGTAAGAACAGCTGATAAAAACAGTAAATAAAACATTTAACTAAAAGCTTATCTGAATAAAAGTGTCTTAAGCTGCTTTTAAAGGAATCAACAGAGACGGCCACACCAAGAGACAGGGGCAGGACATTGAAGAAGTCCTTTGGATGAAGGATGAAATGTCTCAGAAAAAAAAGAAAACGTCCAGATGACCAGACTGAACTTTGTTGTTTACTAGCAAGGTGCAGACCTGAACAGATGTACAGTAGTCCCTCGATTATTGCGGGGGTTATGTTCCAGACACCACCGCTAGAGGGGAAAAACCGCGAAGTAGGAACGCCATATTTATTTTAGTATTTATATATTTTAAGGCTTTAAAAAACCTTCCCACACTCTTGCAATGTTCTAAACTCTTAAACCTACGTCATTTTAACAACATACGTAAGTGTACTGTACAGTACTGCTCCAATTTATATGGGTACTCACCAGTGAAGATACTATAACTTGGAGGATGAGTTCAGCTTCAGGATCATTTGCAACGTTCCCACCAGTTCTGTCAGTTTAATAGATACATCGTTACTTCTGACTTTGCACTGCAAAACTATTTTTACCACCTCAGTTTCTCCGCTAGTGTTTACTCCCTCCATTGCCGTTCTATGAATTTTGGCAGAAAGCAGCGGATGGAAGCACTGTTGGCTTCTGGGTAGTGTAGTTCTTTTGACTTGCATTACTGTATAGGCTTATTGAAAAAACTACAAACTATGGTTCCTGTCCGAAGTATTTCTTTCGCTACCTTTTTATCTCGTACCACCCCGATCACGTGAGTAACATTAAAGTTGACAATCGTGTGTCGTGTACAATCTTGCGTTGAAAACCCACCAAAGAGTGAGTACGCGAAAGTCGAATCGCCAAGTATCGAGGTACTAATGTAACAAAAATTATGATTTTAATCCTGCATCTTTAAATAATTTCATCTGGACATCTTTTTTATGCTAACACCCCCCCCACCACCACCACACACACCTTTTTTTTTTTTTGCAAATCATTGAACAATCTGTTTTATAAAAGTTGCTTTTGAAGCTTTGAAATTTGTGTCTAAACTTTTTATTTTAAGTTTTCTTTCTGTCAATAAATGATAAGTCTCCTGTAGAAGCAGATTTAAATAACACACAATCTATTTTCCAGTGTATATAAAATGTTGTTTAAAAGTCATACCAGTTTTTATTTTTGTCATATTTAAAAATACAAATCTTTTTTTTTTTTTTTCCATTTGCAGGAGGAGCCGATTCAGGGCTTCAAGTTCAGCAAGTATCTGGACTTTATGCATGAACTGGAGCGCAGCTACAGGAGCATTGTTCTGGCTGACATGAGAAATATTAAAAAGCCTGTCCATTAATGGTAAACGTCTAATCTTTCTCTTTTAAAAGTTACAAAATGTTTTTGTTTTTTTAATAAAGGGCAAGTAAGAAACTTGTCCTCTTCTTGAACTTCCCGTTTGTACGCTTTTGTTCAGGTACAGCAACTAGGGATGGGGCTGATCCGATCCAGTATCAGCCTCCGATACCAGCATAATTTACGTATCGGATTTTTCCGATCCACCTGCCGATATTTCCGATCCATGATTCACGTTGGCTTCAAACTATGGAATGGATTTCCTGAACGGCGGCGTGTCTCATGAACCCAGAGTAATGAGACCCGCCTCACATTCAGGAAATCCAGTTCATAGTTTGCAGCAGCTACAACGTGAGGACTGAGTTAGCAGCTCTGTGGCTAACAGCTAACAAACTTCATCTAAACATGTCGCTGTGTGGAAGTATTTTACACTAGAAACACCACAAAACAAGACAGCAATGTGAAATATCTGCAGAGCCATAGCGCCACATTAAACCGTTAGTTTTACGTTGGACATTTGAGCTCCGTGGCTTCAGCGGGGCGCTGCTCTTACTCAACCCAAAACAGGCGACTCGACCCCGACCAGCCCCGCTCAGTCTGCCCGTCTCTGAGGAGGGACAGACTGAGCACGGCTGCCCCAAATCAGGCTGCCTGCTTCGAATTGAACAAGAAGAAGACGTTGTTGAAACCACGGAGCTCGAATGTTTACAGAGAAGTTAAACTTCATCATAATTAATGACCAACTGCTATCGACTGTAGAAAATGAAGGAGTTCACAGTTTGATACTTGCAGTCAAGAGTTTACCCTCCAGGAGATATTTATCAGTACAACAGTAGACAATCATAAAAAACATATGATTTGAAAATTATATATATTTAAAAAAAAAAAAAAACTTAACTCAAGTTGCCTTTTTATACATGCATGCATATATTTGTACAAATTGTACTTGAGAGGAGATTATTACAGCCTCATGTAAAATCAATGATGATCATGATATCGGAACTGGATCGGTATCGGCCGATACTCAGATTTAGGTATCGGGATCGAATCGGAAGTTTTAAAAAGTGGATCGGTGCATCCCTAACAGCAACATTTGACTGTAAAGGAGAGTTTTACCACAAGACGGGTTAAAAGTGTGTGTGGCCTGTACTGCTCAGTGAGCTGGTGTCCAGCAGCTGGAGATGCATCATTGATGAGAACTTTGAAAGGATCAAGATTTCAGCTCTACAATGTCTCTCAAGCACCTGCATGTAGGTGAGACAATTTGCCTCAACAACAAACTATTCTCAAAATTATTATTACTCTGTTCACATTTGGTGAAATGTTCACCCAAAACGTTTTGTGATTAGATGTCAATCACCTGCGATGTTCTCAGATCTACACTCAGTAATAAGCAGGACATCAGCAGGTCTGAGGGCGGTTCTGTAAAACAATTGTTCAGACATCTGAAGGATATTACTACTTTAGACTAAGTTTTTTTTAGAGTTGTCTGTGGATGAGCTGAAATGATCTGAATCTGGCTCCCCCGTGTCGGCCTTGAATTGGCCAACTTTCTCAAACTCCTGGATGTTGTGTGAACAAGAAGCTCTGCTCCCCCCTCCCCTACCCGCTCCCTTCTTAAAGACATCTGTGGACCTGCGTCAGAGCTGAGCCAGCTGATAGACACTGCACCATCTCTTATCAGGACTATGGGGACTATGTGGCAGTGTCCATGGACAAACTCACCGCCTTCCTCATGCATATGTATTATAATGTCATCAATATGTTCCTATTTCTGTGCTGAGGTCTTTTTTTTTTTTCTTCAACTTACACACTGTGTCCCATCTACGACACAGTGTGAGATATGTTTTTATTTTTTACACCTCCTCTTCCCTCATCTGAACAAAAAGGGCAGCGCCTCCCACGAGGCTGCAGCCTCAAACACCTCCGTCTACCCATGTCTGTTTGTGTTTTACTTGGACGAGCTGTACTGGAATGTAATTTCGTTGTGCTTCGGTGCAATGATAATAAAGCTGATTCTGATTCTGCAATAGAAATGAAAGCACATAAAGAATGATTAGTGAGCCAACAGAACAAAGACTTGTAAAGGTCCACATGGCTGACAACCATCAGCTGCTTTAACAGCTTCACTGTGACACGAGCAAACATAAAGCTCATCCAAACAATAAACCTTACAGAGCTACCATCAAAGTGTGATCTGTGGGAAACTGCTCCGCGCACATTGAAGCTGTTGAAAACCCAAATGCAAGAAGCGTTTTTACTACGGTTTCCCCCACAGTCAGTTGTTTCAGGCCCAGGCCTCCCTTGGAAAAGAGATCTGTGATCTCAAGGGGATTTTTGTGGTTAAATACAGGTTATTAATAATAATATTAATAATAAAACAACAGGTGTGAACATTTGACTTGAGAGAAATGTGTTAACGAGGTCCAGTCCACCGAATCGACCTTTGTTGAAACTTCTTTTTCCAAAAGTTTACGGATAAAACTTATTTTGTAAAAACACATCGATGTTCTCTTGACAGTTCGTTACATGATGTAAATGTTGTTCATTTGTTGCTCTTCAGTCGGTTACACTGTATAGAGGAAATGTTTGTTTTATTATTTATATTGTTTTATTTTCCAACATGTAAAATCTTTTGATGAAATATGTTTTTCTGATGTAATAAAATTATCTCAGGCTTTCAGTTGTTTTTAATTTGTTTAGCTTTTACAAAGAAGCTTTAATTTAAGCAGATAAGTCCAGCACAGGCGCTGATGTTTTCTCAGGTTTAACAGAAAATTGATGAACAAGATTCACTTTTGTTTCAGAAGGAAAATATCGTCTCGTTTTCATCACTAAATGTGTTTGACAGCATGAGCAACCATGTTAGTGAGGTCAGCTGGCTGCTGATTTTTGTTTTTTGTACATTGGCGTCAGAAGCATTTTTAATGTGGGGGGGCTGGGGGTCCTTCCCCATAAAATTTTAAATAAAGTAGATGCCATTTCCTACACTCTGGTGTATTTTAACGAGTTGTTAATCTACATTTACCTACAGGTCTGTCGTGGTGAAGAGAGAGCCGAGTCAAAAGACGAAGCTCTCGATTTACCGGTCGATCTACGTTCCCACCCTCATCTATGGTCACGAGCTTTGGGTTGTGACCGAAAGAACGAGATCTCAGATACAAGCGGCCAAAATGAGTTTTCTCCACAGGGTGTCTGGGTTCTCCCTTAGAGACAGGGTGAGAAGCTCGATCATCCGGGAGGGACTCGGAGTAGAGCCGCTGCTTCTCCACATCGAGAGGAGCCAGTTGAGGTGGCTTGGGCATCTGGTTAGGATGCCTCCTGGTGAGGTGTTCCAGACACATCCCACCGGGAGGAGACCCAGAGGAAGACCCAGGACACGCTGGAGGGACTATTGCCCCATTTGCACAGCCCCTAATCAGCCCCAACTCTGCTCAGCCCTGCACACCCCTATTCAGCCTGGCTCTGCACCTGCACTTTAGGACCGATTCTGGAGGCGTGTCCACAATCCTAGTCCTGCTAATGAGAGTTCTGCTATGAATTATTCAAAGCAGTCTGCTCCTCAGATAAATAATATTAAATTCTTATTTTTATATACGAATGTTTCTGTTCAGTGCCCTGAGACGACTTCTGATGTGACTTGGCGCTATATAAATAAACGGAACTGAATTAAATCTGATGAACCAGATTCTACAAAAACATTTAAATTTAAATCTAAAAAAAGTTAAGTCTGGTCCTCTGGACATTCAAAAAACAAAACAAACAAAAAAAATGTAGAAACGTTTCTTTCATCCGAAAGACTTCTTCAGTCTGAGGTGCTGTATGAGCATGCATCAGGATATCTATATTCAAAATTCTACATTTTTTTCCATCATTTGATGTATTTGCACTCGTGGTTTTGTTTCTTGTATACATCCCACATTTTTCAGTCAGGTCATCTGGACAGTTTCTTTTTTTGTGCTGAAACGTTTCACTTTCAATCCAGAAGGCTTCATCAGTCAAGGAAACAACAAAACTGATTCTTCCTCCAACAGCTTACTCCAAAGTGGAACAAACCAGTTCTGCTTGTGATAAGACCAAACACAAAAAACGCCTGGACTTCAGAATTAAACACTGCGTTGTCATTATTGTTTTTAAAATCTTAAAAATAGATCCTGCCACTGCTCCGCATCCAGAGAAATTGCAAATGGCGGATCGGTGAAAAGTTTCTGAGATCCGGTGACTCCTCCCCCTGACCAATCAGAGTCCTGCATTCACGTTTCGGTCCGGACTCGGCTCGACTGAGCTCGCTCGGTCCCACCAGAGAAGCAGGGACGAAAAGAGGTCCTGAATCGGCCTCAAATCAGCTAAAAATAGTAGCTAAAGTGCTGGTGCAAAAGGGTTCTTTCTGTGGCGAGCTGCCCAGAATTGGGGCTTATTAGGGGCGGTGCAAAAGGGGCATATGTTTCTCGGCTGGCCTGGGAACGTGTTGGGATTCCCCCGGAGGAGCTGGCCCAAGTGGCTGGAGAGAGGGAAGTCTGGGCCTCCCTACTTAAGCTGCTACCCCACGACCCGACCCCGGATAAGTGGAAGAAAATGGATGGATGGATTTACCTACATAAGTAAACACTTGATTCAATAACTATTTTAGACAGCATGATGCTCCACCTCCCAAGTGACAACTGCTGGCACCAACATACCGCTAAGCTAGTGGCGTGCAATCCAGATGCGCTAGCTAAGGTGCTACGGATCTCCACTTCCCTCATGCATCCTAACCCACCACCCCGGTCAACAACAGCCCACAGTAACATGGTCCTAAGCTAGCACGCAACACAGATGTGTCTCCTCCCCCGCCCCGTCAAGTGATCCAGAGGAAACGCTGCATATGGCATAGTGAGTTGTTGTAGGCAACCAGGAAAACCCGGAGTGGATTTTTAGTGGTTCGAGTATTATTCTATTAATGAAGTGGAATGGATTTGTTCACAAAGAAATAGGAACAGTGCTGGGTGAATATTTCATAGTGATAGTCCAAACAAATTATTTTTAATGTGAGGGGAACACGTATAATTGTTGCAACGTCTATACATTCTACATTTATAATTTGCCTCCATATGTTGTCTGAAAACGGGCTTAATTCACCCACAACTTTATCTATAGGAATTAAATTTCCATCAGTGATTCCTGCACACCTCATTAATGCCAGGTTACAGCGCAGTGCACCACACAGCCTCTCCTGTTGTGTACTTATGCTGGTCAATCCATGAAAAATGCATGAGCAGCGTTGTATTAATGCGATAAAGCCTCATTAGTAACCACAGCCTTATCTCTGTGTGCCTGTGCTGCAGTCCTGTTGTCCTTTTGAGGCCTGCATAATAAACAAATTCATCACATTCATCCATCTCTTGACAACTGTGTTACCGTGGAGCTGGATAGGAACTCATCAAATGTTTACCTCATAAAAGACGCCTCCTCTCAGAGCATTTACCACTGAAGATGCTTAACATTTGGGTCACTATGGGTTGAACTTTAATGCTTCTCTAATCAATCTGTCGGCTGTTTGCGGACAGAAATACTCGGCATACTAAACACTTCAAACTACATTTGACATTTTAGCCTTTTCTGAGGTGGAGTTGAGGGAAACCAGAGTCGACACTGCATCAATGACCTGCTGTTAGTAAGAGTTTAGGACCTTCAAATGTGTTTTTAATTGGTTCATCACCAAACAATGAAAGCAAATACGCTTTCATTGACAATTATGTTAAAAACTGACAAAAGAAACAAGCTGTTGAGTTCTACCTTTATCTAGATTGTATCTGATTCTTTCGGCTGTTCCTTCTTAGGGGTCGCCACGGCGAGTCGTCCTTTGTCTCTGTCTGTGTCCTCTGTTCTCGCTCCTCTTCCATGTCCTCGCTAACTGCAACCATATATCTCTTTATGGTCTTCGACTAACAGAAGCCCAATTTCCACTGACACTCTGTTTGTCAACGGTGGTCCCTTCCTGACCTCACCATTTACCCTGGCTTGGGACGGGCACAAGAGATGCACTGGTCTGTGCTATCTAGTGGCTATTTTTGAACCCATTGCAGAGCGAAAAGGGGAATTAGAAATACTTCTCTCTCTCTGATTTTACTGTAAGGCAGCAGCCATTGAGTGGCCAATGGAGCTACATCACTTGATGACCTGCCCTGCACATACATGTCAAGTTTTTCTCCATTGTTTACAGTAATACGAGAATACTGTGGATTTTTTATGGTTTTCTTAGGTCGGTACACAGGTAAATATTCAAAGTGGCGTTTATGCCAGTAGTAACTAGAAAATACATCTGAACCGCAATTCCTCTTCAGTAGTTATAGAGTGTGTGTTAGTTACCATAGTTTGCTTTTTCTAGTTTCTACGTTCTAGGAAGTATGGAAGCTCCAAAAACAGTGCCATGGACCAATGATGAGATCCAGACCTTTCAGTCTTTACTGGCAGATCAGAGGATTCAGCGTGAGCTGGACAGTGCTTCAAGAAACCGCCTACTTGCAATGGCGTTCTCACTCAAAGAGCAGCACGGCGGCTCAGTGGTTAGCATGGTTGCCTCACAGCAGGAAGGTACTGGGCTCAGTCCCCGGTTGGACCTGGGGTCTTTCTGTGTGGAATTTGCATGTTCTTCTTATGCTTACATGGGTTTTCTCCAGGTGCTCCGGTTTCCTCCCACAGATCAAAAACATGCATGTTAGGCTGCCTTCAGGCCCAGACCTCCCTTGCAAAAGAGTTCTGTGATCTCAATGGGATTTGCCCTGTTAAATAAAGATTAATAAAATAAATAAATAAAATAAGCCACAGTGGCAATTCACTTTCACCTGAGGAGAACCAATAAGACAAAGGGGAGTTTCACTTATCAATGGCAAAATTGCTTTAAATACATATGTAAACCAGTCACTCCATCATTTGAGGGAACTATGTTTTCTAGTTTTTATAATAAATGGTAAATGGACTGTACTTATATATAAACTATACTTAAAAGTATAGTTTCTTCAAATGATTGGGGTGGCCGGAGATTAATCTATGGTGGTCAAGGCCACTACTGGCCACCCATTGGTTCCACCACTGCGCCTGGTGGTGGATAAAACTGCTCCCTCCGCTCACCAGGATCATCGATCTGCGTCGCCTCGGACAAGAAACAAAAACTACCTCTGCTCCTCTCCACAGTGCAACTCCTACCACCAGAAACATTATGGTTTACTTGTATTCGCTGTCCTGAAAAACACTTATCTTGAAAACTAGAAACACTCATTGTTCAAATACTTGAGGGACATCGGTGTACAGCTTGTACCACGAGACTGCACAACTTTTTATTGTCTGAGTGAAAATATACTTGATAAACTTAATTCATTTGCTAATCTGAATAAATCACTGTATAAAATCTAATCATCGTTTTGGATTGTATTTTTACACCGATTGGGCACGTTGGAGGGAACGAGGGGCTCGATGCCCAGGGACACTTGGACATGTGACTGATGGAATCGAACCTCTGACTCTCGGAGGACGACTGAGCCATGAACAGACACGTGAGACAGACATGAACGACATTAATCGTCTGCCTTCGTCTTTCAACGAAGAGCGATAAATATAACTCGTTGCTACAGTTCTGTGGAAAATCAGAAGCCTTGCGAGGCTGCAGCCAAAACCACACTAGAAACTTAAGATAAAAAATAAATAAAAAACAGATTAGAAAGTGATAAAGCCGAAGTAAATTCCTGCAGGAAGTACCAGAGTGAAAGATAAACATCGAGGGACGAAAACAGGATAATCGAATGAGTTCAGGATGAACATCTGCGAGATAAAAGGCGCCCAAGATAAACTGTTCAGACGTCCCCAAGCTGCGAGAGGAGGAAGGAGGGTCCACATCACTGCCTGATCAACCTAATTACCACCGATTATCTGCCACAAATTGCTTGTTGTCAGTTTGCGAAGTCCATAATCAAGATCAGCAGCACAACAGATCATTATACTGTAGGAGTTACGGTTACAGTCATCGTCTCTAAACTGCGTCCCCTTCAGAGGTCGAGCCGCTCCCGCGCCGATAATGAGCTTTTCAGAGATAATTGAAATCAACAGCCAATTATGTCAGAATTAACGAGTGGAACGAGTCTGCGGATAAATGTGCGAGTCAAAATAAACAGGAGATGATCAAACGAGCAGAACAGCCTGGTAAGAGTTTACAAGACGTTCGACTTTATCCCGGGAATCAGCGAAAAGATGAATCAGTTTGAGGCCTTAAATAATCAAGAAAACACGAAAATTAATATACAGTACATTCTGTGCAAACTCGTTAAGTTTTCTTGACAATTAAAAAGTTTGAAATCAACAAATGCTGTTTTATTGCTGCTGGAAAATTATTCCCAGTCAGGGGATCTTTATAAAAAAAAAAAAAACTTTATTTCTATATTCTTTTGTTGTAACTCATTTAGAGACTAAGTCTGGAAAAAGCCAACAAACACATTTGATTGGCTTTTGTTCTAAAATGATCAGCACTTGTTTGCACAATATCACAAGTTAGAGCCAGTCGGGTTGTTTGGCCTTAAACTGATGCACATCTGGAGAGATGTGGCAGAATCGTAGCATTATTTTATTACTATTCAATTTAATTCAATTCAGTGCATTTAAGGTATATAACAAACAGAAGTCATCTCAGGGCACTGAACAGAAACATTCATATATGAATGAACAAAAAAAAAATATATATATATATATACACATATATAAAGTTAACAGAAACATCCATATATAAAAAGAAAAATTTTAGACTATCCGAGGAGCAGACTGCTTTGAATTTAACTTCATCACAGAACTCTCATCTTGAGCAAGCCTGAAGGCGACAGTGGAAAGGAAAAACTCCCTCATGAGCAGGGGTCTGCAACCTGCGGCTCTGGAGCCACATGCGGCTCTTTGGCCCCTCTGCAGCGGCTCTTTCAAGCTTTGACCAAAACTATTGGTTGTTATACAAACAACAACAAAAGACTAGTTTTAGCAGTTTTTTCTGTCATTTTCTTTGCAAATATCTGAATGCTGGAACTAGCACAAGGATTAAAACATTATAACTTTACGCTTTTTTTCTCTACTAAATTATTTTTTCCACAATAATTTTTTTTTTTTTTTAAATCACATAGGTCTGCATAGTTTGTTTTTTTACCAGACAAAAAATACACAAAGTGCTTCAAGTTTGTGTAATACAGACATAAGGAAGTAATGATCCAGAATACTGTACATCTTTTTACAGAATCACACGCAGTCTGCTGTTTAAACACCCTGACACCAAAAGTAAAATATTAAAAACAATGTCTGGTTTTTCAAACCACTAAATTACACATTTAATTTAACATTTTCTTATTTATTAACTTAAAAAAATGGGCTTTGCTTGATAATATTTAGAATATAAAACTCAGATACAAACAATCATGAGTGTTTTTTACATTTTAACAGCACAGTTTTTATTATTTAAGTAAAACCTGAACATAAACACGGTGCTATAAATAATTAAAACTAAACATCAAAATGAATAAGGAAACGGTAATGAACTAAAGGTTTGTCTATAAAATGAGATGTTTTGGCCACTTTAAAATAAAGTGTCAAATCTCACATGTGTAGAAAGTTATTTTTATTTTTATGTCTGACATTGTTCGTGCATCAGGTTCCCAGAAGAACCAGAGCAGCAGAAAGGTTGATCTCAAATCATTTGTTACTTTAAAGCTGTTAAGAGCTTGTTGCAAAATAGTTTATCTTTTAATTTGATGTAAAAACGTAATTTGTTGTTTCAGGTCAAACCTTTACTCACATTAGGAGTAAAACCACCACAGTTTATTTAAAACCAGGGGCCAGATGGGTTGTTTCTGTCGTGGGAAAAAAGGGATTCCCAAAACAACCAGGCGTCTCTTCATCATATGTATTTATAAAGCTTTGGAGAACAGCCAATCACAGAAGAGCAATACATTTACAAGTTCACACTTATCAATGCTTTCACTGTCTGAGGCTCTGACCTGTTCCGACTTCCTGAACAGAAAAATAATCAGTTTTGTAGAAACTTCCAGCCCCTCCCTGCCCAGTCCAGCTTTATCAGAACCCAGTTGCAGATGCTGGAGGAATCTGGAAGTCCAGCAGCTCTTGAGTTTATGTCACTATAATCACATCAACCTTGAGGATATTAAAAACCATCTCTTGCTGTCTCTTTGCTGACCAGTCACAACAAGACTTATTATTACATAGACTAAGGATCATGGAACTTTTTAATATAATTCACGATAACAATAAAAGAGCAGTATGGAGCATGCTGAGTGCAAACAATACACATTTCATTGACAGTTTCATAAAGACAAAACTGTGTTTCAGTTTTCTTTTTGCCAGACTCAAAGATATATACATAATCTAAAAACCTATTATAATGATTATTGACAAAGCAGAATTAGTGGAGGAAATAAGGAAACGGAGTCTCACGGAGTCTGGAGGATCACCGGCGGCCCCAGTTTTTATCTGCAGCACGAGCACTCAGCCGTCCAGTCCTGCACGAGAACGATCCGGAGGACACAGATGAAGCTGCGCATGGAGCTGAGCCGGTTTTCCTAAACAGCCTTTGGAATCAGAGCGAAGCGTGAGCCGGCCATCATCTGGTGCCAGAAAAACAAAATGATTTCTAAACACTCGCTCTCTTCTTAAAGAAGCTCCTTTAGCTTTGGCAGTTCACAGTTACACACAGCCGCAGGCATGAATACAACCATGACATCATTAAGAAGAAGTGACACTTTTCATTTCTAAGTTAGACTCTTACACTTGAGCTTCGTCAGGCCTCTATATTACTGTAAAAAAAAAAAGTGTCTAGAACCTGAGATGGTCTCATTCTTCCGGTTAAGAAAAACAAAGTTGTTTTTTCTTTGTGCATCATTTAAACAATCTGGCTCCAAGTGATGGAAAAGTGCCGGACGAAAACTTAGAAACAGTCCAGATTTATTTGATGGTACAGCAGCTTGTTACCTGATGACATAATATTTATTAGCTTTATTATATTTAAACTTCCTCAGCTGGACCTAGACCTCGTTAATTCTGGCATAAATTAATTAAAAGCCACCCTTGAATGAATGCACATCATCCGCCACCTTTCATGCCAGATTTTAAGACTAAAAACATGAGTTGCAGCCATTTTGGTCAAACTCTAAAATAAGGTTGTGAACAATCTCGTAATTATGTATTATCACTCAGAGTGTGTTGGGAAATACTCCCAGCTACTACCACAACAAGTTTTACCTCAGTATCTGTAAGGTAGGTGGGGTTATAGCCATTTTAATCTGGACTAGTTTTGATAAACTGCAGTGGCCATCTTGAACAGGGTTTGCTCCTAAAGTTAAATCTATTATAGTTCTACATCTACACTTTATGAAAGATTCACCAAAATCCATCCATTGATTTATGAGAACGGATTCCATCTCTGCTCTTTGCAGATGATGTGGTCCTGGTGGCGTCATAGTGCCGTGATCTTCAGCTCTCACTGGAGCGGTTTGCAACCGAGTGTGAAGCGGCTGGGATGAGAATCAGCACCTCCAAATCTGAGGCCGTGGTCCTCAGTCAGAAAAGGGTGGACTGCTCTGTTCGGGTCGAGGGTGAGGTTCTGCCTCAAGTGGAGGAGTTCATGTATTTCTGGGTTTTGTTCACTAGTGAGGGAAGAATGGAGCGTGAGATCAACAGACAGATTGGTGCAGCTTCTGCAGTATTGCAGACTCTGTGCCGGTCCGTTGTGGTGAAGAGGGAGCTGAGCTGTAAGGCAAAGTTCTCTGTTTACCCATCGGTCTACGTTCCTACCATCACCTATGGTCACATACTTTAGGTAGTGACTAAAAGAATGAGATTGTGGATACAGGAGGTTGGAATGAGTTTCCTCTGCAGGGTAGCTGGACTCTCCCTTAGAGACAGGGTGAGAAGTTCAGTTATCAGGAGAGACTCGGAGTAGAACCGCTGCTCCTCCAAATTGAAAAGAACCAGTTGAGGTGGTTCGGTCATCTGGTAAGGATGCTCCCATGGCACCTCCCTAGGGAGGTGCTTCGGGCATGTCCGACTGGGAGGAGACCCTGGGGAAGACCCAGGACTCGATGGAGAGACTTTCTCTGTTGGCCTGGGAACACCATGGAGTCCTCCCAGAAGAGCTGGAAGAGGTGGCTGGACCTCCCTGCTCAAGATGCTGCCCTTGAGACCCAACTTCAGGCCAAGCAGAAGAAGATGGACGGATGGAGTTTATGAGAAATTTGGCTAACAGCACAAAAAAGCATGCACATGCAGGCAAAAAGCTTGATATGAACTAACCCTTACCTTCAGGCTTCGACTTTTAATGCGTTCCAGTAAGTGAAAGTGATTAAACTGCTAGATCATGTTGTGAAATCCTACTGACTTTAAAAAAAGAAATTGGCTTTCTGAGCCCAACTCATTCCTTATCACACGACACAGAACCCAACCGTGTCCGCTAAACAGCTGCTGATTCCGCTAAGTGCAGAGCAAAGTGTCGGCAGCAATCGGACCGGAGCCGAGTCTGTGGCAGTGAGTTGGAACTTCAATCGATCAGTCAGCAGCAGCTCTTCTGCATCTCTTTAATCACAACCTGATTATCAGACGGACAGCAGGGGAAAAAATACATCGAACACCAACACTGCAGCAGGAGGAACCATCAATCTCTCCAGCTGTGAGTGAGGCGGGGGACACGCTGGACAGGTCGCAAGTCCATCACAGGGACAGAGACAAACAACCATTGACACTCTCACCTAGGGACAATTCAGAGTTACCAATCAGCCTAACATGCATGTCTTTGTTCTGTGGAGGAAACGGAGAGAACATGCAAACTCCACCCAGACAGGCCACGGCCCAGGAGGTCATCCTGGGACCTTCTCGCTGAGAGACGACAGCAAGATATCAAACATCACAATAATGTTCATACCAGTTGAGTTTTTAAGATCCACATTGTCTCTACTTGACAAATCCTCTGATGTTTCAACACAAAGTCATAACTTTTATCATCTTTCTTTAAAAAAATAAAAGGTTAGCTGTCCCCTGAGCTTGTGTTCGCTGCTGTCCAAACGTCCCGAGAACGAGGTCAGACGTCCCCTCACTAAACTAAAAGTTTGCATGACTTGTTTCATGAACTGTGGCGTTCATCCAGCAGCAAACAGCATCGGTTTCTTTTAGCAAACTGGAGCCTTCACGTTCTGCAGGAGATGAAATAAAAGCATCTTTCTCCTCAGCAGCTCTGACAGACTCTTGCTCTCCGCTCAACAAAGCAGCGTCCACATGGATTCGGCTGATGAAAACAGTCTGCGCTGTTGACAGACACATCTAATACGGGCCGGATCACAGTCCCATCAGCACTGTCACTGACATTTACACTCCCTCTCCTTGCATCTTCATTCAAACCCCGAGAACTGGAGTGCCTCGTGACGACAGCTTGACAGGAAATCTTCCCATAAAGCAAAAATGCTGAAAGAAAAGTTGCAGCAGAGTCGAACAGTGATCAAAGAAACCAAAGTAACAGAGAACTGGGCTGAACCGTAAACTCTGAGGCTGAATTCAAACAAGGTTCTATACAAAAACAACTGGACTTCATCTGTAACAGAAGACGTTTCGCTCCTGATCCGAGGAGCTTTCTCAATTCAAAGGGCAGTGAGTGTGGGGTTCAGGTTACAAGGCTGAGATAAGATACACATACATATGCAGATTGACAAATCACACCTCACACCTTAACAGTAGGGGTTTCTTAAGGTCTGAGGCTGAACTGAGCGTGTGATTATGGTAGTTTTGGTGACAACTTAAAGTTCAGAGAAGCCACCAATAAACCAAACACATTTACTTCCTGCAAACTTATGGGCTTGGTATCTTTTTGGTTTTACCTTTAGTGAGCGCACAAACAGGCAACAGTCATCTCCTCCTAGTACTCCTGGTCCCAGTCAGCCCAGTTTTGGATATACATCTGCAGAATGACATATTTGTCTTCGTTGACACTTTTACTCTTATGAGATTAAAAAACTAAAACCAGAGGTTCCTGGAGAACCTTTGATGGGGACTGCCACACTGCTGCCCATTTAAATTTTTGATCGGACAGTACCATGTGTTGGGGTTTGCTCTCAGCTACCACTATACTATAACAAGTTGCAGCTGAATAGCTTTAAAAATGGCTGACTTATCATATTTTTCGCTTTTAGCCAAGGCGGCCATCTTGGATGTTTGATTTGGATTCAAGACAATTTGATTTAACATCTTGCATCTTAATTTTTAAGAACCAGTCAACTGAACTTTGTGAATTTCTGTTGCAGTTAAACTCAGGAATCCAGAATCAAACTTCTATGACTTTATCAGTTAAGTTCTGATTAGATTTTGTGTCAAGTTTCAATATGGCTGCTGCAAACTACTGAGCTTCAAAACTTAATTAACCAGTAATCCCTCACTACTTCGCGGTCCAAGTTTTGTGGACTCGCTCCTTCACAGTTTTTCAACGATTGTCAACTTTAATATTACTAACGTGGTTGGGACGTTATGGGATAAACAGTTAATAAAAATAAAAATAAAAAACTTCGGACAGGCTCCGGAATTTCGTAGGTTTCTTTCAATAAGCCTAAACTGTAACGCCAGTCAAAAACAACTACACTACCCAGAAGCCAACAGTGCTTCCTGCTGCTTTCTGCTGAAATGGAGGGAAAGTTTTGCAACGCAAATCTACTCTATCTACGAAGCTCACAGAACTGGCAGGAAAGTCGTAAATAATCCTGAAGCTCAATTATCCACAGGCACATCAACCTGGACGGGGCGGTGGGCTCAGTCGCTGCAAGGTAGGTCTGCAGAACCGAGCCCGACTGACCTGAATCGAGCTGCTGTTCTGCAGAGCTGGTGAGTAAAAGGGTTAGGGTTATTCTAGAGAGAATAGTTGCAGGTCAGTTGCATGAACATCTACAAATAAATAATCTGTTTGAAGAGTTTCAATCAGGGTTTAGAGCTCATCAGAGCACAGAAACAGCACTAGTAAAAGTCACTAATGATGTTCTCATGGTCTCAGACAATGGACTTGTGTCTATACTGGTCCTGTTAGACCTCAGTGCTGCATTTGATACTACAGAGGCTTGAATATGATATTGGGATTACAGGAACGGCTCTAAAATGGTTTAAATCATATTTATCTGATATATTCCAGTTTGTAAATGTAAATAATGAACCTTCTTCATACACAAATGTTAGTCATGGAGTTCCTCAGGGTTCAGTGCTTGGACCAATACGCTTTACTTTATGATTCCATTAGGTAAAATTATTAAACAGCATGGGATAAATTTTCATTATGATGTCATGCTGATGACACACAGTATTTGTCCATGAAACCCAATGAATCCAATCAGCTACTTAGACTACAAGCATGTCTTAAAGACATAAAAACATGGATGACCCTAATTTTTTTGCTTTTGAACACAGACAAGACTGAGGTTTTGGTTTTTGGACCTGAGCATCTTAGGAATTAATTTTTCAGTCTTTCACTTTCTCTGGATGGCATTAATCTGTCCTCCTGCTCCAATGTTAAAAATCTTGGTGTTATTTTTGATCAGGACATGTCTTTTATCCCCCACATTAAAAACGTTACTAGAACCACCTTCTTCCACCTTCGTAAAAAATCGCTAGAATTAGAAACATCTGATCTAAAAATGATGCAGGAATCTGGTCCATGCATTTGTCACGTCTAGACTGGACTATTGCAATGGTTTATTATCTGGTTGACCAAATACTTCTTTAAAACGTCTTCAGTTGATCCAAAATGCTTCTGCCAGAGTCTTAACTGGAGTTAGTGGGAGAGATCATCTCTCTCCAGTTTTAGTTTCTCTCCAATGGTTCCCTGTCAAATCCAGAATTTAATTAAAAATCCTACTTCACCTACAAAGCTCTCAACAACCTAGATCCATCTTATATTACAGATCTTATTGTTCCATATTTTCCAAACAGAGCACTTCGCTCTCAAACTGCAGGTTTACTCACAGTTCCTAGAGCTTCCAAAACCAGAATGGGAGGCAGATCTTTCAGTTATCAGGCTCCTCTCTTGTGGAACCAACTTCCAGTTTCTGTCTGTGAGGCTGACACATTGTCCAGTTTTAAAACTGGGCTCAAGTCTTTCCCTTTTTGATAAATTCTATAGTTAGGGTCGGCTTGGGTTTCCTGAGCTATCCCTTAGTTATGCTGCTATAGGCTTAGACTGCTGGAGGACAAACTGAACACACTTTTCACTCTGCTACTGTCTTCACTTACTCTGCTCAACCTGTTTTGTATTTGTAATTATTTTTTCTATCTTTAACGTGTTTTTTGTCTTTCAGGTACATCTGGACCTACATCTGGACCTACCATTCTGTGTTCGTCTGTCTCTGTCCTCTCAAACCAGCCGGTCAAAGCAGATGACGGCTTTTCCTGAGCCTGGTTCTTCTGGAGGTTTCTTCCTGTTAAAAGTGAGTTTTTCCTTTCCACTGTCGCCACTGTGCTTGCTCAGGATGGGAGACTGAAACGAAGTGAAGATTCAACGTGTCTGCTGGCTTCCTTCGATAGAGAACTTTACTAATTGGCTTTTCTACTTGTATGTATGTGAATGTTCCTGTTCTGTGCCCTGAGACAACTTTGTTGTGAACTGGCGCTATATAAATAAACTGAATTGAAAACTGAATTTAAATTTTGTAGTACTGTACAGTACATATAGGTATGTTGTTAAAATTATGCAGGTACAAGAGATTAGAACATTGCAAGAGTGTGGGAAAGGTTTATAAAGCCTTAAAATATATATAAATACTAAAAAAATTAGCGTTTCTACTTCGCAGTTTTTCACCTATCGCGGGGGTGTTTGGAATGTAACCCCCACGATAATCGAGGGACTGCTGTCGTCAAAGTGTTTGTCACCATGAGATGATCGTATGTTGCGGTCGACACTTCTGTTAATGAATGCTTGGTGTTTGATTAGAGCTGCTGCTGTGGAACAGCTCTGTTCTTAAGGGATGGTTGCATTAACATTTTTGTTTGTTATAGTCAATATTTTCCACAATGGAGTGACGCGTTCTCCGTGTGCATGTGAAGTAAACGACTTCGGGGATTAGAAACTCACTGAAACGGACTTCTTTCATAAAGTACTTCATGCAGAATAAAATGTCCCCGGCATCTTTAACACAGATGTCATTAGAAGCTGCATTTCATTTTCCTGCAAACCGAGAATCATTTATTGATCCCAAACGTGCGGTGAGTGATGCTCGAAGCTCTCCACTTTCTTTGTTTTGCTCTGCCCCTTGCTGAGCTCTGCCGGCTCTTTCTTTAATTTAAAGCGTGGCCCGGTCTAGTTTAGAATGCAGGCTGCAGGCTTTCCCCGAGTCTGTCAGCCTGAACCCTGCTGCTGTCAGACAGTCTGAGAGCGACGCAGAGAATTATAATTCCCCCTTCATGCTCCTCGCTGCACACGCTCTGAGACCAGCACAGACCCGAGTCCAAAAGTCTTCCCTCGTTACATCCACGCCTCAGATTTGGAGCAAAATCCAAGAGCTAGCTGCATAATTCTCCTAAATCCAGTAACATTTAGCATCTACTGGTACATGAAGTTTCCTCCTAGCAGCAAACGAAGTGTGAAAAAAGACTGAATTGGAATAAATCTTAAGACTGAATTACAAAAAATTTAAAAAATGGCCCACAGCTCAACTTTGCCAAAGCCTTGAAAGCAATCAGTTTGGAAATTAACTACAGAACTAATGAGCAGCCGTTTTAATTTCCTACCAGTATGGATGCATTCATTAATTTTGCATTCATAGCTCCACACAACCAGCAGACGTACCTCATTAGGTTGAGAAGCAGCCTAATATTTTATACCAGGGCCCTGGCAGGAGCTGTAACGTTCTCCCATTTAAATAATGTTTTGTTTTCTAATAAAACATGAAATGATGCCTCCTGCTCCCTTTCTGCGAAGCAGTTCCCTGTGAGGAGTCGGTGACAGAGTAGTTTAACTCAAGTCAGAAAACTGATGTGATGTCGGCTTTAAATAAATACAGCAAAGAGAAATGAACCGGGACAGGAAGCAGATTCACAATTTGATCAGATCCAAACAAAAACAAAAGAAACGTCTTCTGCATCAACAGCGACTCCAAATCATTTACTAAAGGATTACATCACCACATCCAGGAGACAACAAGTCAGGGACGGTGTCTGAACATTTTCTAACACAAAGAAAGAGAAGTGTGATCTCATGCAGGCTCAATAAAATAAAACCTTAAGAGTAAAATGCACCGTGCGTCAAAAAGAATGATAGATTTCCTTCCATCCATCTTGTTCCATTTCTCTGTGGTCGAGTCGCTGAGGCAACAGGTCCAGGAGGGAAGCCCAGACATCCCTCTGCTTAGCAACTCTCACGCTCCTCCTGGAGCACCCTAAAGCTTTCCAAGACCAGATCTCTTCTGTGAGGTCTCTTCCCCCGGAAAACCTCCAGAGGGAGGCGTCCATCTTAATAACATGTCTGAACCACCTCAGCTGACCCCTTTTGATGGGCAGGAGCAGCGGCTTTACTCCGAGAGCCTGAGACGAGCTGGCAACTCAAAATTGTAAGCAAAGCCATTTTGAATGGACTGTTTTGAAAATCGTGGCTTTTTTTTTTGTGTGCACAGAAAAGCTGCACTCTTGGCCTTGCACATTATTTTGTTGGCCGATCTTCTTGTACCAATTTTGGCAGACACGTCCAGTTTATGATTTAATCTACTGGAGGACACCGAGATGTAGATGAGCAGATCTGGACCGGTTTTTCAGTAATTATTAATTATGGTCAGCATGGACTTTATACCTGGAGATTTGCCTCAAATATTTCCCAACAGTTGTTGTCGGGGGTCCCTCCTTCTGTTCGTGTTATCAGAACCGACCCACGTCAGACACAGAAGAGGGAGAAGGTAAAAAATTCTCAAGGACTCCTACAAGGAGAGGGCCAATAAACACATCTGGCCAGCTGTTACTGATGCCGGCAAACTAAGGTGTTATAATAAACCATTCAGATCACAATGACTGTATAGTCTGCAAAAGTTTATTGATAATAAAATAATAAGAGCATGGTGCATGCAACATATGCATTCCCTTGACAGCCGACTTCCATTTGGTGTGTGGCTGCATCTAGGCGTAAGAAAGGAACCCATTGTAAACTGGGTTGCCACATCAAAATCTAAGATGGCCACCGCATATATATATATATATATATATATATAGATATCGTAATATATAAACTGACCACCCTTATCATTTGAGGAAACTTGACTTTTATATTGCTTAAAATTATAGTTTCCTCAAATGACTGGGGTGATGGTAGATTAATGTACGGTGGTCAAGGCCACCACTGGCCACCCCCTGGCTCCGTCATGCCTGGTGGTGGATAAAAATTCTCCCTCCACTCGTCAGGATCGGTCACTCTGTGCTGCCTCGGACAAGAACTAAAATCTTTAGTCTTTTCCACAGTCTAGCTCCTACCCACTTGAATTTCTTGCACCAAAAACATTGTTTACTTGCACTTCCTGTTCAATTCCAGTCCAGAAAAACATCTTGAAAATTACAAACATTCACTTTTCAAATCCCTGATCGACGGGGATGTGGGGTTGGGGGGGCATCATGTGCATCACTTGTTTAAATGAACATTGCTAATAGACTAAACAAACATGCGGACATCCTCCTACAATAACTTCATCCATTTATCGTGCAACACAAACACCACGAGCAAACATTTTCTCCAGCTTCGTCTGGTATGACCCACAGAGGAGTCCTGACTTTACACTAAGGTCTGAAATGGACCTCAAACATGCAACATTTGGGATAACAACACTTATAATCAACAATTAAAACTCAAGAGGGTGAAGTGATTTTCCAGCAGCAGAGTTTTTTATGTTTCGACAGTTTCATGTTTGGGCCCAAAGTTGCGATCATCCCTGACATTCCTGCCGCGGCCTCCCAGCCTCCACGTCTCAGCCCAGTGGAGGAGGGAAATGAAAAGGCGCAGAAGTAAAACGACACGCAGAACAGCTGCAGCTCCATACACACACACACACGCACGCATGCACGCACACGCACACACACACACCAAACTGATTTTTGGCTCTAGGGAATTTAACAGGGTTTCCACATATTGCCCATTTTGAAAGTTCATACTTTTCACACTCAGATCATCAGATTTGTCTCTTAATGTTTAGGCCAGATTTTAATGTTTAACAATAACTATAAATGTTCTTACGGTGGCCACGTGGATGCTCCAAACACCAACACCACTTTAGAGTATTATAAAACAGCATATAGTTCAGGGCTGGGCTAACGTCTGATTGATAGATTGCAACAAACTCGGTGTTATCTGCAGTTTTATGACACTTTTTAAAACCTAATTGCAAAACATCAAAGTTCACGTTCAATCATCCAGGTACAAAATCCAATAATGGTCAGTCAGGTCATCTGGACAGTTTCTTTTTTGTGGAA
The DNA here is from genome assembly GCF_014905685.2 of Nematolebias whitei. NCBI lineage: Eukaryota > Metazoa > Chordata > Actinopteri > Cyprinodontiformes > Rivulidae > Nematolebias > Nematolebias whitei. The sequence continues at coordinate 44,234,299 of NC_056509.1, forward strand.
AGATGTTTCACCCTCTATCCAGAGGACTTCATCAGTCTGAGGAGTTTTGAGTAAACTGTTTTATCCACTAAGCAGTACACACCTTTAGTGGACCGACCACTTTGCTGGTGATAAGATGGTTACAGTTTACTTGGGACTCCTCAGACTGATGAAGTTCTCTGGATAGAGAGCAAAATGTCTTTCCACAAAAAAAAAAGAAACTGTCCAGATGTTGGACTAATTGCAAATCATTAAAGT
>NC_056509.1:44234545-44248976 GCF_014905685.2 Nematolebias whitei
ATTGAGCATGAACTCTGATGTTTTGAACCACTTTGGCATGACTGTTTCAGAGGAGTGTTGACGGGGGAGAGGGTGGGCCCCAGAGGCCACCTAAGAACCAGCAAACGGTTGTTTATCCCCACTATGGAGTGTGCCGTTTGTGGAAATCAGTTTGTTTGTTGGCTCCTCGGATTGAAGAAGTCCTTAGGATGAAGGATGAAACGTCTCAGAGGAAAAAAAAAAAAGAAATCATCCAGATGACCAGACTGAACATTGTCTAACTGCAAATCCACAAAGTGCTTTAAAATTTGCTCCTTATTCAAACATTGTTACACCCCAGGTGTCTGATTTTAAAACTTTGTTAGTGAGAAACGCGTTCTGTCACAAGAACCTAAAAGTTTATCTCCTGATGCTTCAGTGATCCAGGCAGATTGATCCAACGTCAGGTCCTCTGAACAGATTCTTCTTTGTTGAAACGTTTCATCTTTGATCCAAAAGACTTGGATCAAACCTGCTTCACTGTTAAAATTTAATTAACAGCTCTTGGTTAAAGATAGAGTAAATTAAACACCCACATTTTAAGTTGGGGAACTTGGAAAAAAAAACATCCAAAATGCATTTTAAATTTCTGACGACCCTTTCTCACCAATGTCTCAAACAACAAACACACCGACTAATTTTAATCTCTGAACTGATGCATTCATCTCATGGTGAATCTGTGACGGTAAGAAGACATGCAGGAACAACGCACTGCGTAGACAGAGTCCTGCTCCTGTCAGATTAACCAGCTTAGTTGAGTTAAAAACCCATGTTTTACGTTTGCAGTCGATTTGATCAGACTCTCTTGAACTTATAAAAGTTTGTTTTGAGACCAAAGAATCCTCTAAAAGAACAAGAGCTTCACATTCTTTGTCATGTGATGAAAAAATGAGATGGAAATGAGGTTTTATTGGCGACGTTGCCGTTAGGATGCAGCGCATTTCAGCACAATTATGGGAGGTGTAAGAGACGGAAAGGGCTGACGAGGCAGAATGCAAATGCAACGTTGTGGAGTATTTAATATGTTAATTAGTTTATGACATTCTCTAGTGACTTTCCCAGCATGCTCCACGTTCTTTCCACTGGAAAAACCACCTGAAGCAGCTGATGTTGCAGGAAAACACTGCGTGTATTTGAACAAAGATGTTTCATTGAATAAAACCGACCACCGTTAGAAAGGTCCACACTTACAGGTGATTTTCAAGCGTTATGATGCAATATATTTATAGAATTGTAGTCATAAAAGTGTCATTGATTCAATTATTCACTTTAACATCTGAAGCCCTCATGACTCCGTTTTACTCCTGTGGTAGAAATGACCACATGAATCATCTGCAGATGCAGCAACTTGTCCTCATGCCATCAAACTGCTTCCTGCGTGAACTGCTCCAGATGTTTTCATGATGGACAGTATGTTTCGGAAGATAAAAAAAAAACGATCCTCCTTTATTTGCTAAAAACAATCCAGAAGCATCGAAACTGCTGCTGCGGCTGTTCTGGAAGAGGAAACAAGACCCAAACTGAAGTTTAGGTGAGGGACACGTGACATTTGTTTTAATAGTGATATTTTAATTGCACATGAATTTATGCATATTGACCATAACCTGACAAAAATTAATAATTTTAGAACAAAAGCTCTATTTTTATTTCTTCTTTCGGCTGCTCTCTTCTTCAGGGGTCACCACAGTGAGTCGTACGAAGACTTGACAATTGTTTTTATGCCGGATGTTCTTCCTGACGCAACCACCGAGCTACCACATCCCTCTGTGTGGAGCAGAGAGCTGCATCTAGGGCCCCCGGGGAAGAGGATGGTGGGGGTTAAGGGCTCAAGGGTCCAGAGTGGAGCAAATGAGGATGGAGGCAGGTGTGGGTGTTTCACTTTTTTCCACCCATATTTTGATATAGTCAGTCCTGGGAGTTGAACCAGCGGCTTTCTGATCACAGGCCCACCCTCTTTAACCTCTGCACCCCCCCAAAAAGAACAAATGCTAATGATTGTGGAAATTATGGCTATGTTACTGATGTAAATGTGAACTGTAAATTTTCATTTTTAACAAACTTTAATAGAGAAAGTTGTAAACGTCACTGGTGGAAATGGACCATAATGCATTGCGGTGTACACTGACACTAACTGAGGCTCATGCTAAAGTCCACGTCTCGTTATTGAGATTTTCAGATTCATTGAAAATGCTTTTCATCATCTAGACATGTATAAAATAAAGAGTCTCGTCTCCTGCTGTGTCTAAGCTGTGAGGCATGTAAATTATAAAACGACGTGAACTGATCTTTTGTATGAAACGTGTTGTAATTTAAGATGTAAAGCAAGCTTCATTTCAACAGTTTTAATGGACATACAGCGTTAAAATCAGTTGTTCTTCCCCAAAACATTTTATAGAAGATAACTTTAGTTTTTGTTTTCAGCTGTGGTCGTGTTAAATAAAACAAGAAAACGTGTAACAGATGTAAATAAATTAAATATTCATTATAGAGACGGGTGATGTTCACATTTTCTCTGCCACGTTTAGGAGTTTAGGAGAATAAAACAAAAATAAGATTAAAACTTGTATCTTTTCCAATAAAAACATTTGGAAAAATTACAGTTGACGATGGAAAAACAGAAAAACAGCTTTCCGATCCTGGGCTCACCGTTTCCTCCGCTCGTAACGAGCGCGTCTAGAGGTGAACTAGAACAGGACGCGCTCACGTCTTTTTCTTCAGGATCATTTTTATGTTTGCTGTCCTGATGAAAGGATCCTCTGCCGCATTGATCCCAAGTGAAATCGACCTCACTCAGTATGTTTTATTGATTCTAAGTCTGTTAGAACCAGAGAGCTGATCTAATAATTCAAAGATAAAACTGTTGACCCCTGACTGAGGTCAGCTTCACTGAAGTGCCTGGCCGTGTGGCTGCTGACATTTCACAGACCCTTCCAATCTATAAAGAGTGTTTATCTTTTCCCCGGCACACATCTTTGTAAGCCTTAAGGCAGTGAGTTGTCATGAGAGGTGTTTGGACCGCAGCTGATAAACCAGCAGAACGGAGCGGCTGTGAGGAGGCAGCACGGTGTGTTGGTGACTGATGGCCACTACAGAACCCAAAACTCTGCTCCCACATCCACCGGTTCTTTGTTCTGCAGGGAGAAAGGTCGGCGAGAGGAGGGACATTAACCGAGCAGCGACTCCACTTCAGGGCTGACATGAATAAACTCAGAGGGGACGACACTGGGACGGTGGGAAAATGATGGACGGATGAAAATCTTTTGAGTCGAGTTGTTCTCTGGTTGAAATAAACATTGTAAATTAAATAAAAATATATCTAATTTTAAAGCAATAGAAAAATGTCAGCAGTTAATTTCAGATCAGATCGTAAGCTGCCAATTCAAACCCTCCATTGCTTGCACGGCATTAAAATGAATAACGCTGCACATTAGTGGCACATTTATATTTCAGCTTCAGATTTAAACTAGCTTTAAAGTTATGCACTGATTAGAATGACATTTACCTAAACAGCTATGTAAACACTCCACTAATTGGAGGATTTCCACCTAATTAGTGTCATAATTATCAATAATGAGCTTAAAGAACTGCTGATAATGAGGATTTCAGGTAAAACAACCTCCTGTATACATATATTTTTTAATACTAAAAGAATGTTTTAATGTGATAAAATCATGTTCAGATAATTGACATGTTTTGCTATTATGTTAATAAATTGTTCCAAGTTTCTATCTCCAAACTGTTGGTTCCTGTCAGTAATCTGTTGTGTACTGGATTGAAGGAAACATTTATAAGGAGTTATTAAAGCACCTAATCATGATGGCATTACAATAACACAGACGAGATGAACACATGAACAAGTTTGTCTGAATCACTTTAACACAGGAGACTTCAAATTTCATTAATGCACACAATTAAATGCTGTTCAGCTGAATTGTTTTTAATAAAATAAAACAAATGGATTTTTATCAAAGATGACCAAGTTTTGTAACAGCTGAAAGTGACTCTTGGAAAATATAATCCAGGGTAATGTTAGACAATTAACCTCTTGATGCCAAAATGGCCTCTAAAATAATAAATCACAGGCCATCCATAACTTTTATTACTTCTAAACAAGCAGATATTAAAACATAGAAGACAATTTTAAAAAATTGTTGACAATCAAAACTAAAAACTCAGGACTTTATTGTCAAACTACTAAGGAACAGAACACGTCAGCCACATCTGTGACAACTAATATGTTTATTGTTTATTGCTGCTGCACTATGATGCTGTATCATGTATGATACAGTATCTGAGTACCATCATAATTCAAGTCGAGGTTCTTTGTCACATGTACCACATGTGGTGGAATGGCACTGTACACAGGGTCCCAGTTACATCCAACAAAAGTATAAATTGTAAAAAAAAAATAGTAGTAAGCAGTATTAAATCTCAATGTCACTCACTACCTGTGTAGTCTGTTAGTTATGTGTAATATATATCATCTGAAATTTAGCTTACAGTAGTCCCTCGCTACTTTGCCATTCGTTTTTTGGGGACTCGCTCTATTGCGGTATTTCAAAGTAAGATTGGACATGACACACACATGGGCCGATTGATGGATGAGCCGCACGATGGGCATGGAATTTTTATTTAAAATAAATTATTTTAAATGATTTTGCACCTGTGTGCAGCCCATAGCTGCAGGAGAAACTTCCACCTGCAGCTGATCAGCTGATCTCCGCTCTGCACGGAGATCAGCTGCAGAGAGGAGAAGTGGGCGTGGCCGAGCGTGCAGCCGGAGGCAGAGAGCCGAGATCATGACATGTTGTGCTGTTTTAGAGCGTTCAGAGTTAGTGTGAGAAGGGTTTAAAACACCTTATATATATATATATATATATATATATATATATATATATATATATATACTAAAATAAACTACTAATTGTACTAATATTCCTACTTAGTGGTTTTTCACTTATCACAAGGCTTCAGGGTACGGATCCCCTGCAATAAACGAGGGACTACTGTATAACTACCTTGAAATACTTAATTTAAATTCATCCTGCTTGCACCGTTATATTCTACCATGTTGTTTACCATCTCTTTTCAGGTCCTTGTTAATATTATAATCACTTTTTCAAATTTTTTTGTACCCTTATTGCATGCTTTAGTATTTCTTGTTCGTTGTTTCTTCGTTTTTTTAGCGAGTCAAATCGGTTCTTCTCATCCTGAGCATTTCATTGGACAGTTGACCTTGTGTTAACCTTGCATATGACAAACACAACTTGAACACAAGCTTAGTAAGTTTGCTGCCCGTCAGAATCACAGCGCATAAGAGTATCAAAGCCCCTTTGAGCTGTAGGCCAAGTACAACCCTGAGCCTGGTTCCAGTTTAACACCAGCAGCGTTGAGTAAACTATAACGTGAATCTCACCCAACTTTTTCCAGCTCCAACACAATTACTGCACACATGCATCATGTAGACCAGACGGACAAATAATTCTGTCCTCTGAATGCTGAACCGATTGGTTTGTTTTAGAGAGAAAAGCACGTTGCGATCAAGCTGAACAGCAATTGTCCAAACGAATAAAGCACAAAGTACAGGTGGTGTTGAGAGTCAGGGTACATCAGGACAAGCAACATTCCTCAAACACACATTGTGCATGCTGCACCTGAACGCACCTCGTCTCGTTGAGTTCCAACTTCAACAAACTTCATGTTTCAGCCTCTAGACGTCATTACAGTCAAAGACTTTTGTTAGATCAAAAGCGGAGGACTTCGTTTCGCTCTCATCACTCATCTTTTTCGCAGCAGAGCGACAATGTTTCAGTGAAGCAGCTATAAAAACCTGCTCAGCAGCAAACGGACACACAGAGCAGCTGGCGATCTGAGTCAAATTGCAGTTTTATTACTTTTAGGCAACACTTCCTGATGGCCCTGCGATGGACTGGTTATGGGTTCACGGTGTAGTACACTTCTTGCTATGTGACAGCTGTGATTGGCTCCTGTTCCTCCCTGCTGCTGGAGACGATCACGTCTATATCTGGTAGAAATGCCAAAACAGAAGTGAACCAGTGGAACATTCACAGGCAGCATAAAACTGGAGGACACGACATAAATGGGCCACAGCAACACTAAAGTCCAACAAACTTCATTCCCCAAGTTTACAACAATCATTGCTAATGTGACTCTTCTGTACTTTCCTAACTTTTAAACCATTATAGTCATGAGAAAAACGAAGCACCCTTTTAATTCTACCATATTAAATTGTCTAACAAAATTAAACTTGCTATCTAGATGCATGCATCTACACACATCGGTGGTCATGAGCTCCCAACGATGACAACCTCTTGTCCAGTTGATGACATCGGTGTTGGAGTTTGAACTGCACAGATTTTTAAATACACAGTTTTACTCACCGTCTTGCTCTTGTCCGTTTCCCTTCATTCCAATGACCCCTTTTAAACAACGTGGCCAAGAAAGCAAATCGCCTTCCCGTGATCGACAACATTAGTTCCCGTTTTACATTGGCTCTTCTAAAAACCTTTGAGTTGGTGACGTGATCCAAGTACGAGACTCTTAGAGCCATTCTCAGAAACCATATTTCAGCAGCATTGAGAGGGAAAGAGAGAGAGACCATACCTATGTTTACATGCACTAAATTCTTTGACCGGATTAAAATGTTTTCAGATTAAATTATTCAAATGTATAGTTTACATGGGCACAATCTGTTCACGACGAGCGTTTACATGCAGCGGGTTTTGTTCTGAACAGAAGTACTGACATGCGCAGAGTGGTAAACTCTCCTGAAAAAAAAAAAAAACACTGAAGAAGAAGTTCTACTTCCAGGATGAACGTAAACAAACCTGAGTGCCCAAAATGGACCCGCGACAGGATTTAATGACGGTGGCGACGTTGCTGCACTCCCTGACTGAGCTACAGGTATTGATTTGATTGATTTGATTTTATTGCCTAAACCAGGAGTGCCCAGACTTTTTCCATCATGGAGCTCCTTTTAAACTGACCAAGTCAAAGTGATCTACCTGCAATAAGGCCCGGATTACCGGAGAACAACCTCTGGAAACATTAGTGTTCTTTCAATGTTTATTGAGGGTAATAAACAAAAAAATGGGTGGGTTTACACAAAAACACTGTAGTTTCCATGTCAGTCAGGTTGCCAGATAAGAAAATATGAACTATAGTTCTGTGGCTTTAAAATGAAAGCAATTTGACCTCATCTGTCATTTGTGCTGAGTCAAGATATTCTAAGATGAAGTGAATGTTATGTTTGTTGAACGTGTGCACGGAAAAGAGGGGGTAAATAAGATATTTAAAATGTATCTGGCAACCCTGATATTGCAGGGCTCAGCTGCATTCATTGTGCATGCAGCGTCTGCATGACAGTTAGTTCAAACTGGTGAAGACACCAACGTCTCTTTGGATCCTGGATTTTATTAGTTTTGCTCCTAAATGCTGAAAAAAGTGATCAGCAGAAAAACACTCTGCTCCCTGACATTTATTATAACTGTTATTTATTATAACTGTTGCTATTATTATAACTGTTAGTTATTATAACTGTTATAATAAATAACAAGTTATAATAAATAACTGTTGTTAGAGCAGAAAAACTTTTGATCGCAGCCACCTGTGGTGCACTTTAGGATTTAACCTCATTTAGGCCTAGTAAAAGATAACTTAACTATGTTTTGCCTAAATCAGGTTAAATCCTAAAGTTATGTTGTTGTGGAGGTATATCCACTGAGCATTTTAAAATGTTAAAACGTTAAATCAGGGCAAGAAGAAGATGGTAATCAAATGTATTGTTTAAGTGATATTTAGCAGGTTTGAGTAAATCAAACAGTTTTTAGTCGTTTTCAGCTCTACAGAAAACAGATGTGCCAACACAACGCCAGGAAGCAAAAGACTCAGCAATGATCTTTAAAAAAAGCAACTGCTGCTTCCCATATATCTGGGTAGGACCATTTGAAATCTGTAGTGAGAAAATTTCAAGACTTCTCAGGAAGTAGATGTTCCAACAAGTTCACACTTCAGTGGGAGAAATTACAAACAGACAACTTCAATTTCAGGCTTTCCAGGATATTTAGAAAAAGACTGAACAAGTGCGGCTTGCTAGGGGAAGGGCTGCCAAAACACTATTCTTGGTAAAAATAAATAAATAAATAAATAAATAAATAAATAAAATGACAGTGTGGCTTAGGTTTGCACGGAGTTGCATCAGAACAAACCTTAAGCCTTCTGGAAACAAATGTCCTTTAAAACACCAGCGCTGATGATTGGGCTTGTTTTGCAGCCGCAGGGCCTGGACACCTCACAGTCACTGAGTCGACCACAAGCTCCTCTTTATATCAAAGTATGTTAGAGTCGACTGCGTGGTCATCTGTCCGACAGGAGAAGATTGAACTAAACTAGGTGATGCAACAGGATGATGACCCCAAACAACATCTGATTATAACAAAATGTCCCAGAAAAGACTCAAACTGATGAATTGTTTTCTCCACTCTACGTTATATTTTACTCACCCACCCATTCGTTTTGCGTTCTACCTGTTTTTTGTGCAGCATCACGTCACTGGTCCATCATAAGGTCACATTGAGACAACAAATGCTGCTCTCACACCTTGTCACAATGTTGAGTTGCTAATTATTCTAACATGCACATTTTTAGTCTGTGGGAGGAAACCAGAGCAGAAAATCCCCCACACACATTTAGTTTAGTTTTTTTGTAAATTAATAATGATGGAGTGCAATATGTGATGCTCATTTAAGTTGTACCTCCTACATTAGGAAAGTAAATAATGTTGTTTTCCCAGTTACTAATGCATAAAAACTTTTAGAAATGGCTCTTTATTCATGCATATATCAAAAAAGGCACATCATACTGTTGTAAAAGCACTCAGTAACAATAACTTTTTTTTTTTTTGGTAAATGGAAATAAAAAGTAATCCATTTTACTTTAGATCTTAATAAAGGCTTTGATGTAAAAACTATTTAGTCTGTGATTCCGACTGATTTTGCTCCACTCTTCACAACACATGAAGTGAATCTGATGTGAAAATCAAATAATCTAAGTGTTGTTTTTGCACAATTACCGCAATTTTTGCTGTATAACTCGCAGTTTTTTGCATAAATTAGCATGCCTGTGACTTATACAGCGAAGCAACGTATATGTTTTTTCCCATATTTATAACCAGATTTTTGGCTGAGATCTGACGATTTCAGTTATTCTGACATGGAAAATATTTAACGCTACCATTTTCAGTCACTAGAGGGCACTCAGCTAATATGGCAAGCCAAGTATCTCATTAATAGGTAAAAGTGGCTATTAATGAGACATTTGGCTTGCCATACAAAGCCACCTTTGTCTTCGCTCCGGAACTCCTGGAACAAACGTCAAATCAGCTGCATTTCTCCGCGCCGTTCAGGCGAAATGCAGCTGATTTGACCATTAAAGTGCATTTATTAAGGAAAAGTTCAACTGAGACACACCTTTGCTATAATATTGAGCAAACAATTGTTTTTTTAAGTGTTAATCTTGTTAAATTCTTGTTAAAGTCCTCCTGTGCATGCTCCCACAACCACCATTTGGCAGCTAATCGATTTTTGGCACAACACCGGCCCACATTTCCAGGCTGTCAGCGGTGACGCATAATAGATGTGACTTATATGGCGAAGCAATGTATTTTTTTTTTTACACATTATTAGACATATTTGGTAGGGATGGGGCCGAGCCGATCCAGTATGGGTATCGGGCTCTGATACCAGCATAATTTACGTATCGGATTTTTCCGATCCAACCTGCAGAGACTTCCGAGCCATGATGCATGTCTGTCTCCAAGTAAAACGTCTCCACGTGATTCCCTGCCAGCTGCTCTGCACGTTGGCTTCAAACTATGGAATGGATTTCCTTAACGGAGGCGTGTCTCATGAGCCCGTCTCGGAGGAGCAGACTGAGCGCGGCTGACCGAAATCCAACTGCCGCTTCCGTACTGAACAAGAATAACGGACCGCTGAAGCCCGGAGCTCGAACGTTTACAGAGAAGTTGTTAAACTTCATAATAATTAATGACAAACCGCTGTCAGTTGTAGAAAACAAAGGATTTCGCAGCTTGATACTTGCAGCCAAGATATAGTTTACCCTCCAGGAAATATTTATCAGTACAACAGTAGACAAACATAAAAAACATATGAATTGAAAAATACAAGAAAATGATAAATATTAAAAAATGAAACAAAAACAGCTACATTATAAAGCGATGTAAAATACCAAAAACAGGAACATGTCTGTGTTGGTTTATGCCATGAACTTAGACGTTTGAAGCCATCTAATAACTTTAAAATCCACTTCAAAGCTAGGAAAAAACAAACAAACATGTTTTGTGTTATCAGGATTTAATTCTAACTTTGAAACTTATCCAACATTAATAAAACTCAACTCAAGTTGCCTTTTTGGACATGCATATATTTGTACAAATTGTACTTGCCTATAGAGAGGAGATTATTACAGCCACATATAAAATCAATAATGATGATATTGGGACGGTATCGGCCGACGTCCAGATTTAGGTATCGGGATCAGATCGGAAGTTAAAAAATGTGGATCGGTGCATCCCTAATATTTGGACTGATGCAACTTATACGGCGGTGTGACGTGTACAGCAGCAAGTGCGGTAGCTGAAAATGCAATAAATAAATAAAATGATTCAGCCTCATAAGAAAACTCTTTGTGGTCTCCACTTGGAGGAATCAGCCGACTTCATACCAGCCTCAGTAAACAACTCCTTTAAATCTCAGCACTCACCACGACTCCTTACTCTCAGCTGCAGACTCGGTGGATTTAAGCTTCTTCCTTCACCTAACGCATGATCTCCCTCTGGCACACGTCATTCTGCAAAGTGTTAGAGTACTGGACCACCAAGCCAAGTTCCCGAGTTAAACCTGAGATTCTCTGTCGGCCATGACCGCACACAGCGGCTGAAGTCAATCCCTGCCATGGTTGCACTCGTTTAACTCAGGGAAAGGTCGATTGTGTCTTCTGCCAGAGGACTGAGACAAATCAGAGGATCAGAATGAGTTCTGGACGACTGCTGAACTGCATTTAACACTGAAGTGTCAGAGAAACAATGTTCCGACTGCTTTTTGTATTTTAATGGTGAGACTATGAAGATTAGCCAAGCTCTGTTTATTTTCTGGATTACTTTAACAAAATTAAAAGGCTGTCAATTTGCACATTTCTCTAATAAATATTACTTTAATCCATCGATATTTAGTGTCCATATCTACTGGTATTGTCAGATCGATTTGAAGCTACTAATTTCAAAGTATAAATTCAAACATAAAAAAAAAAAAAGAAGAAATTCTGAACTACGTCAAACTGTGTAGTTCATAACGTGTAATTTTGAAATGTGGGTCCACACTCAGTGTAAACAAAGCAGGAGGATGGCAAATACAAGCGCAAAAACTGAATCTTGTTTGTGGTTTGATGATGAAGTGGAACTTCTGACTACGTTGTGCCAGTTTAAATACGTGGACGTTATGGATAATATTCAGGCAGAGAGTTTTCTTGGTAATGTTCAAACAGCTCGGGGTTATTGTTCATCAGTCTCGTCCGTTAATTGAAGTATCACGGTAAATCAAGGTTGGGATGCAGTTGAGCAACTGGTTCTGCAATACTAAAGCAAGTATATAATTGTGGCAGTTCCAGTTTCACTTCTGTCCTGAGGTCACTAGATGGCGCCAACCTGCCACACCTGTGAACGATCTCCTTGATGAGACGCCAAGCAAATAAAAGATGACTTTTCACCGCTGGAGCATTACCTGCCAATGGTTCATGCTTCTAGTATCCTCTTGACTTCAGAATTACTTGTGTCTTTTGATAGTTCCAGTACATCCTGTGACTTACCCGTTCCTGGACTCCTCTGTGAAACTCCTCCTTGTGGCCTCCTCAGATGTCATCCTCGCCTTCCAACCACGTGCCCACCAGAGACTACCATAAACTCTGGACGACTTCTTGCTTGCACAAGATTATTGGCACCAGTCCTCCTCAACAACATTTAAGAACCAGAGGCGATCTGCTTAATCCATCCCTGAAGTATTTCACATCTGACCTTTCTCCTTGCTCCTCAGGGTTCCTGACATTACCAGTGCCATCAATCCTCACTAAATAAACTCACTAAAGTTTCCAATCTGCCTTGGAGTTGCTCATTATTCAGTTCGTTCATCTAAATGTTGTTGTTTTGTTGGTCATGTTCTGGTTGTAGGTGAGATTAGAGGTGGTTCTAGAACGGGGCTGTTCAACCAAACTGCTCAGGGGTCGGACATCCAGCGAGTAAAGACGTTATGTGAATAAACCAAGTTTTACAATGATCTGTTACCTTCTAAATTTGTTTGTTTTATTGCATTGGATCATAAATGCAATAAAAAGAACCCAAACCCAGACTCCCACCCCCCTGCCCTCAATTATTATTTTTTTAATGAACTCATTGGTGGTCCGGACTGAAGTCAACCGTGGACCGCCAGTTGAATAGCCCTGGTGTAGCCTAGATTTCAAAAGTTTGTGTATCGGCCGTTATGTTTTTTTATCTTCTCACCATGGAGCCTGTTCAAAATGGAAAAGGCTTCAGAGGAAAAATGCAGTTTCAATGTGGTTGAATTGATAAAAAAACAAACAAAAAAAAAAAACAGGATTGACAAAAGGTTGTTTCCGTGTGGATGGAGCTGAAGATCAGGCTGTCCAGAGTGATATATGATTTATGCACTTCCTTGAGTTAAAGCTGTTAGTGTACTGCTTAGTACAATTCTCTGAATCTGGGGAACACACACACATGCACACACACACATGCACACACACATGCACACACAGGCCAAACAGGCGGACAAGTAGGAGCCACCAGGAGAAAAATGTCAGGTCGATGTTGGGGCGTTAGCTTAGCGTGGCATGGCCAGACCTGCCTCCGAGTGTTTTAGAATGTCACCCCTCTGGAGACATGACACACACACACACACACACACACACACACACACGCACGCACACACACACACACACACACACAGAGCTCAACCAGTGAAGAAGAGGAAAGAGAAGAAGGGTTCTGCGCTGCTTCGAGGCGGCCGTCATGTCGGGGAAACGTGCGATGATAAACCTTCTCAGTCCTTTTATAAGATCATCTCTGAATGTCACTCTGCACGAGGGAAGGTGAGTAACTTTGTGAGGATTTAGATATTTTAAGTCATGTCTAATTTTTTTCTCTTCTTTACAGTCTAGGTTTAGATTTATAACTTGACATTTGGTCGACAAGAACAAAACCGGATTATATTAAATGATCTAAAAGATCCTGCTCGTAGAATGAAAGACAAGATTTGAGAAGTTAGAGAGATTTAGACACCGAAGGATAAAAACAAGCTCAAAATAAGATTTAATCTTAGCTCAGATTGATTATTTTGATCATCATGCCATTATTAAAATAAAAAGAAATAAAAGAAAATTTAAAAAAAAGAGGAAAAAACAAGTTTGAGCACAAATAAAGAATTGGACCATTTGTAAAAATAAAATAAATAGAAGAAAATATATTGTGTTGTTATGAGTAATATTTCAAACTATAAATAAATTTTAAAATATCATTAATTATAAAAAGAAAAATATAAGAAGGTGTTAGCAGTTTGTTAAATTAATCGTCCTTTTTGTCACTGTATCAGTTCAAAATGCAGTTTATAAAAGATTATTATAAAACTTATTAAAAACGGACTATATTATCACTACGAGCAGGGTGTGCTACAACAAAACTCAAAGGACGAAACTGAAGCATTTAAAGATTTGCTAAGAGACAGAGTTACTGCAGACCCACAGCCAAGATGATCCACCATCAATCTTTTCGAAACATTGGTAGTAGATACAAAACTAATCGTTTGCATCAACCGATCAATTGATCCCACGTGTCGTTCAGACCGACGTCGGGAACAACATGCAGGATTAAACAGGCACCCAGGTGCACCTTGGTGCTGCTGCTCTCTGGGACGGCAGCAGTTTATTAGTTTGTCAGCCAGATGAATCATTCATGTAAAAAGTAAATGACTTATGTATCGAGGAACCAGAAAAAAAAACAGCCGTCTTTAGCCGCCTACAGCTACAGGTCGGCCTTGTTTCAAGCACTACAAGATGCTGCGGAAGATAAACGAGCAGAATAAACTGATGCTCTGCTTGAAATCTATTGCAAAGGGAAAATCTAGGAGGGCAGATATTCATTGATCACGATGACCCCCCATCCCCAGGGAACAATACCTGTCCAATATATACACAACAACACACACTGCTAAAATATGTTGAGAAAACAACACAAACCCCAGAAAACTTCTACTAAAGACTGGTACTACAGCTGGTCCTTATATAGTTTTATAAATAAATTAAAAAAACAGTT
>NC_056509.1:44249076-44268227 GCF_014905685.2 Nematolebias whitei
ATATATATATATATATATATATATATATATATGAACATCCAAGATGCACGTGCGCAATCACGCACTGCTCGCACATTCTCTGTGCACAAGTAGAGCGCAGCACCATCTTTCTAAAATGCGTATGTATTCTATTGGCTAACTGCAGTAATGCTGTGTCGGACGTAAAATCAGAGTTGCCAGATTTAACCGCTATTAGTTGAAAACTGTGTGAATGGTGTTAAAGTCTGTTTTCTTCGAGAGCTAAGTAGTGAAGCTACAAGCTAGCTAGGGCCGGCTTGCCGTACTGTTGCCGTATTCGAACGCATGCGCAAAACACTGTGTTCCGTCGAAAGTTAAAGTAAGAGCTGGTCAGATTTAGAGAGTGCATTTGTGCTCTGATCTGTAAAAGAACGCTGTGTTGTACGATTTTACTGCGAGACACTCTCTGGTCAAAGCCACAGAGGAAACTGGTCGCCATTTTGTGTCAGCTCTCCTTAAAGCGGAAGGAGACGCCCACTGGAGGGTTAAGTGTTTTCAATGTGCACGTTTTTATATGTGAAATGCTGCTCTGTTGTTCATTTCTTAAGTGAGAAGACTGGAAACTTTTAAGAGTTAACAACATATTATTTTGTTTAAAACATACGGCTAAAACTCCATTTGATATATTTTGCACTGTCTTGCACTACAGAAAGAAGCCTAATACTTCATTTGTTTTTTTATTTTAAAACTCTCTGGACCTAGTAGTGGACTTTTCTTGATTTAGATTATTTTGTGGTATAGCAGTTTCCAAAATAAATTCTGGCAAAAAGACACTATCCTTTTATTTTCCATTCCTTATTGCAAGTTTTATAACAAAAACATAAAATGATATGTATCGTTACCGCCAACCATCACAATAGATACTGAGATATGAATTTTATGCCATATCGCACATCCCTGTTAGGAATGAAAGCAGAGGTACAGCACAGGTTAAACAACGAGGAGATAAAGTTAGAGAGGCCAGACTGAGATGGTTTGGACATGTCCAGAGGAGGGACAGTGGGTATACTGGTAGAAGGATGCTAGAAATGCAGCTGCCAGGAGAAAAACAAAGAGGAGATCTATGGATGCAGTTAGAGAGTAGGAGTGAGGACAGAGGATGCAGAGGGATGCTCAGATGATCAGGGAGCTTGTGTGTTTGTCCAGACACATGAACAATTAAAGGGAACATTGCTGTTTACATGTTTTGATCACATAGATGACACTTAATGAGACATTTGAGTTAACATTTATAAATTAATGTTTGAAACAAAATGACTTCTGTAAACCTTGCTGCGTATGAAAACCTGGAAAACTGTTTGGTTTGAGACAATAAAAGGTTTTCTTCAACATTTTATGAAAACCTGCATATTTACATTTCAAGCTTACAAAGTTAAGCATAGTGATTAATCATGATTGATCACAGCCCCAGAGTGATTAATCTGAGTAAATGTTTTAATCAATTGACAGCTCTAATAAAAACCCATCAACAAAAGTCTACAATTTCACAATTAAAATTTAGTTCAAATATTTCCAACAGAAACAAAGTTATAATTTGGAAACTCTGGCACATTAACACGCCTTTAGGCAAGCTCTGATATTAACAGCCAGTGAAGCAGAAGATTAACGTTGCATTAATTTATGGGCATTAAACATTGCGCGTTCATTTCAGAAATGACCAGAGCTTTCTAATGAAGCACATCAAGTTATTGGGACAAAGCAGAAGACCTGCTGATGATCAGCAGAAGATAATTCAACGACGACAGAGGCAGTGAGGCTCGAGTCTTTTTTGCATTTAATTGGTGATAAAAACATAATGACCCCACTTAGCTTCTGTATTGTTTAAATCACTGGGGGTGGGCTGTTTGGCTCTAATTTAAAAGGGCTGTTTATATGCTTATTACAATAAATAAACTCAAACATTATCAAGAAGTATCGAAGCTTTAAACTCCTCTGACTTGTTGAGGAGTGTGATTATTATAGCTTAAAGTGTTGTAAAAAAAAAAAGTATTTGAGCTCACCATCAACCATCGTTCACTGCATTGGTGTACCTCGAACTGGAAGCCCTTCTTCGCTTCAAGCCATCTCAGAACCCGGTCTTAGACTCCTCATATCAGAATCAAGATCTCTGCAGGTAAAAACAGAACAGGAAGTGGAGCCGTCAGTTTGAGATCCCTGACATTGCTTATCAGCCTCAAAGGTGGACAATCATACCTGTGAGTTTATTTGAGAGCAAAACACCCCATGAACCCGTGAAAAGATTTTAATCAAACTCTCAGACGTCATCAGATGTAATTTCTTAGCCACTTTTACAGACAGAGTCAAAACGTGGTGAGGTCGTAGCGTTTCCAACACATACTCCGAGTACTAAAAGATAACACAAGTTCTTGATGTTTAAACAAACTTTGCCATGCAAGGTAGTAAAGCGGTCATTTCTAACCCGGTCCCAAAGCCCGGCCCGACCCACAGGCTGGGCCATAATGATGTGCTGGATGGCCAGGCCGGTGTCGGGCATTTGGTTGCATCAGCGAACACGCACGGCTGACGATCCAATTATATGGCACCATGGCTTGCCATAGAATCACCAGCTGCTCATGGCCATTGGACCGCACGCTGACCGGCCTTGAAAGAGGTAAAATAAAGTTCAGTTAAGCTTCAGATGGGACTGTACTGCCAGGCAGCGATCCATCAAAGCCCAAATGGACGTTCAGCCGCTGCTCTCAGCAGACGTGCGAGGCCGACGACCAAAACAGGTGAGATCCTAAAATATCCAACATGTCAGAGCAGGGTCCGTGTCTGAATAATGCAGAATGCAGGCAGAAGCAGGGATTTAATGTGCTTTGACGGCCATGAAAGGACAAACACCCCCTCAGCTCCGATCCTCTGCCCCTTTTATCAATCAATCAACCTTTATTTATACAGGTAAATCCCATTGAGCCTCGAGGACTCATTTACAAGAGAGACCTGATTTCAACAAAGAAAGATGACAACAATGGACAACAGCAACAACAATAAACAGTTATAAAAAAACTCATACTACAGATTTTTTTTTTTTTTTAACAAATAGGATGGCTAAAAGGAAAAAAGTAACAAAACAAAAAACAGCTAGATTCCAAGACAAATGTAGAAAACTAAAAACAGGAACATGTCTGCATTGGTCCCTGCCAGGAGTCCAAGAGATTCTTAAAGACACTTTATTCAGCCGTGTGCGTCCACCGACAGTTAATAACTATATAAGCAGTCAAAGCTTAATTAAAATGTCGTGTTTCTTCGGGTTCGGACCTGTAATTACTGTTGTCAGGTCAGGTTCAAAAATGATGGCTACAGGATGGGGCCGGGTCAGATTTTTTCGGGCCCGAATGCTACTCTACAAGGTAGTGAACCATATAATTATCTTCAGAGTGCTATTATTTATTCATTTATTCTAAATTGTTTTTTGAATCCATTTATTCAATTGTTTTAAAACTGAAAGGACTTTTGTTGTTGTTTTTGTTTTCTATCAGCAAATAAAGAACAGTAAATCTTCACAGTCAGCAAGTTTCAATCACACTTTTAAATCGCCCAAAGATAGAAAATTATTTTATTTCCCAACACAAACTGCTCCCCTGCAGTCATTTCTTATATTACGAACATGTCGGATAATAAAATTTAGACTTTTCTCCTGCAGGACATTTGGATGGAACAATTAGTGAATTGGCTGTTGTCAAGTTTGTTGAAACAATTTCTCGCCCGCTGTATTTCTTCCTCTATGAAACAAATGTATAAAAATCAGTTTGTATCAAAATCAGCCACAAAAGTTCTGACTTAAAATCCAGTCATTTATTTAAATGATTTTTGTTCTAGAGTTGCGCCGCTCAAGGTGGCTGCATGTTGGAGCAGCTCTGTTACTTTCATTCTGAGATTTTGCTTTTGGAAACTTTAATTCCTCTTTTTCTGGATGTAAATCACATTTTTTGGACGATTGTTTCCTTTTGTATCAGATGATGTGCAGCTGGAAGGATTTTTACTGAAACTTTTTTAGTTTTGGACATTTGTTATTATGTGTAACCATGGCAACAAGGCAGTTTTCTACAGCTGATTTAACATCTCAAAAACTCTAGTAATATCTCAACTACAGCCCCAAATCTCAAATGAGTTGAAAAGGATGCTCTATGGATGCATTCTCATCTACCTGCCAGCTGTGCTCGAGTACCTGGCCACCGAGATCCTGGAACTAGCAGGAAACACGGCTCATGACAGCGGAAAGACAGGATCGTCCCCCGACACCTGAAGCTAGCTGTCTGCAGAGACGAGGAGCTCAACAGGCTGCTGGGAGGAGTGGCCATCGCTCTGGGAGGAGTTCTGCCCGGCATTCAGGTGGCCCTACAGCCCGGGGGGACCGAGAGGCCAGCCGAGTCTGGGTGGACGGATCGGACGGCATCTACAACCAGTTTCTTAGGATCCACTGTGGGATGGACCTTTACAAGAGATCCTTCCTGTCTACAGCCATCAGCATCTATAACATCTCTTTATGAAATGAGGATAACGAGCTACAACAACAAATAATTTCCCTTTGGGATTAAAAAAAGTATTTTTGAATTGAATTGAATTGAAATAAATACCAGAAAAGAAGCCCAAATTATGATAGAAGCACACATTTTCACTTTTAATATTACACGCATAAATTCAGAAACTCTCCAACAATAAATCTATGTCAGTAAAGTATTTGTTTCATCACACAAGTGCACACAGTGAGCAATAAAAAGTGTGTGTCGATGAAAAGCTTGGTTCGATAATGAAATCTGGTGGTGAGGATAAGATGACGGCTGCCAGGCACCCTAAAAACAAGTGAAGGCTCTGAGGCCTTGGATTCATTTCTATAGTCTAAAAAATAAGTTTCTACATTAATAGCTGAAAGTGGATTATCCACTCTGTGCTTTCCTAAATTCACTCAAACCTGACTGGATTTGAGATTTCAAGGACTGTTGGGTTTGAAAACGAGCATTTAACAGCTCTTTGAACACACATCCCTGGCAGCTTGATTTAATTTTACACAGAATTTTAACACTGTGAACGCAGCATAAAGTGGTTCCACCAAGAGTTGGGTTAGAATAAGTGCTGTCGTGTCAAGTTTTTACACAACTCGTTATTTTTGTGTACACAAACATCTGTGCTGGGGAAAAGTGCTTAAATATTCCTCATGAAGTATTAAGAAGATACATGATACAGTCTGGAGCACATCCCTGGTATGTACCAGGTACATTTCAGGACCTAGTAGTTGCCTACTTGGTAAGATTCAGGTTCCTACCTGGTACTTGTCTGATCTTTACCTAGTATTTAGCTTAGACTTACTGGGTTCTTACAGGGTACATCCCCAGTACTTTATACGTAGGTATGTATGTTCAGGTCTCGTAAATGAGTCCCTGAGACTCAATGGGATTAACCTGTATAAATAAAGGTTGAATGAATGTATATGATACTTACCTTGTACACACCGGGTTCCTACTTGGAATATATCAGATATCTACCTACCTGATATACAATGGGTACCTATTTATTACTTACCCAGTACCTACTTTGGTACTTACAGGGTAGATCTCTAGTACTGACTGGATATGTATCTAGTACTTACAAGATACTTACCTGGTACATACTGGGTTCCTACCTGGAATGTATCAGATACCTACTTGGTATCTAACAGGTATTGTACCTGATATTTACCATATGTATACCTGGTACTTTTCTGAAAAGTATATTTTGCATATCTGTTATTTACCTGGTGTATAGTTGGTACATGCTCGGGTATGTATCTGATACTTACCAAATACCTACTTGATATGTATCTGGTATTTACCTGGTATGCATCCAAGTACACACCTGGTTGTATTATGTATTACAATTGAAGGCTGTCTATACAAATGAGGGTGGAGGCAGGTGTGGGTACTTCACCTATCCCACCCTCATTTTTTTGATGTTGTCGGTACCGGGAGTTGAATCAGTGATCTTCCGATCACAGGCCCACCTTCTCTAACCTCTGCGCCACCACTCCCTGGCTGAAGGCCGTCAACGCAAATGGTCCAGAAAAATAAAATAAATTAAACAGCCTCAGTACGTGTTTACACTGTAAAGTTACTTTTAAATCCCAATCTAACTTCATGTGGATGAAATAAAACACCAAGCTTCAACAAAGTCCCATAAACAACAGGTGCTGAATGCAGAAACTTATAAATATACCGACCTGTACTGAAGCTGCAGATCTGATGCTGGTGTTAAATGATGTAAATCACATTCTAATGGAAGCAGTAAATGAGGTCTTAGTGGTTGTATAATAAGTTTACTGCCTCTGCAGGTTTGTGCCTGTAAACAAGAAGTGAACTCTTTAAGCCGTGACTGCAGGACATAATGCCATCATTGTTATCAGGCAACACTCCAGCTGTGCGCTCATATTTACACAGCCAGTCTGCAGTTACAACAATACAGGAGCTTTCAGACCTTAGAAAACACTGCTGTTTATATAATGGTAAAACATTTAGTTAACTTTCTTTTCCCCCCCAGAGTTAACATTTTATTTACTTACCATTGCCTAAATAATCTAAATATTTAAGTATTAATATTTTTGGAAGACTAGTATGGTTTGTGTGTCGACAGAATGAACATGAAACAGATCAGCAGCAACATGATGTGATTTTTCACAGTGATTATTCTGCTTAAGGATTCATGAGTCTAACAGCCTCAGGGTAGAAGCTGTTCCTCAGTCTAGTGGTTCTACACTTAATGCTCCTTAACCTCGTTCCTGAGGGGAGCGGGGCAAAAAGTGTGTGTGCTGGGTGAGTGGGGTCCTTCATGATGCAGGGGGCCCTCTTCCTGCATCTAGAGGAGTAAAAAAGTTGAGTAAAAGATTAATTTTCAGAGGTATTTTGTGTTTGGTAACTTAACTATGACCTTGAAATCATTCAAGCTTCTAAACTCAAGAGTGTTTTGTTCCGATAATTTATTAAAGAGTACATTTTAAAGGTAATATTAAGAACTTAACCATGAGCAGCTTGCAATAAAGTCACAATTTCATTTTGTTCCTCTAGTTAAACTTATGAAAATCACTAAACAAAACATGATTTGACAAAATTTCTATTTTAGCAACAACAGGCTGTTTCAAAAAGCTATTGGCTAAAAACTTGACTCGCTGTAGGTAATCAGCTGTAGAGTGAAGCATCTCTCAGCTGGATTCTTCACTTCTTTGTAGATACTGATCATCAGCTTCAAGGCCTAACCCTCCCTCTGTTGTCCTCTTCACCCATTCTTTTTGGCACTCACGGCACAACTGCTTGTGATGTTCAGATACAAGAACATGTGGAAAAGAAGAAGCCAAAGTAAAAAATAAAATAAAAAAACGAACTTTGACAGACCATCAAAAAGTCCTGAGAACTATTGATCAAGACCACTTCAGGGAACGACAAGAATTTCCGGCTCCTTGGGAGCAAAAACAAAGAGTGCAGTAATCCCTCGCTACTTCGCGGTTCGATTTTCGCAGACTCGCTCATCGTTGTTTTTCAACGGTTGTCAACTTTAATATTACATCATTGGATGGTAAGAGATTAAAAGTTAAGGAAAATAATGCTTAGGACAGGCACTGCCATTTTGTAGTTATCTTTTAATAAGCTTATACTGTAAGGCCAGTAAAACAAACAAACAAAAAAAAAACTTCACTACCCAGAAGCCAACAGTGCTTTCGGTCGCTGCGTTCTTGTAGTTTTCTTTCAATAAGCCTATACTGTGTCGCCAGTCAAAAGAACTATGTTACCCAGAAGCCAACAGTTCACTTGAACATCCTTCAAGTTGCAGTTGCATCTTCACTGGTGAGTACCTGGGCTGCAGTTGATCTGGACTCAGATCCTGGGGGGGTGCAGGGGACAGACAGCCGTGGGGTTTAGCCTGGTTCTGGTTGCGCGATGCTGGTCCGGACTGGGCCGAGGCGGTGGACTACATCATGGGTAGCTTTGCGCACGGAATGCCCTTCCTGGAGTGGCAGCATGCGCACATCAACCTGGACGGGGCGGTGGGCTTAGTCATGCTGCAGGGTAGCCGAACGGAACAGAGCTTCTGCAAAGCTGGTGAGTACTCATAAAATGTTTGCAGTACTGTGCAGTATATATACATATGTTGTTAAAATTACGTAGGTTTAAGAGTTTAGAACATTGAATGAGTGTGGGAAAAGTTTATAAACCTTAAAATATATAAAAATAAATACAGTATTACTACTTTGCGGCTTTTCTCTTATAGCAGGAGTCACTGGAACGTAGCCCCTCGCAATAAACGAGGGACTACTGTACCACACACAGCACATTATAAGCCTGTCGACATACTATTATACAGCTGTCTAAAGCAATGGCCTGGAGAAGCAAAGACCGTGTGTAACCTTTGACCTTGAGGCTGTGGTGATGAAAAGTTTATGCAACAGTCCAACTGGTAATAATGTACAGTACGTGTGCATGAAGTTTGGTTAAATCATCTTGAGTGGAATGAAAGTATACAGTGAAAGGTTTATGTGTGAAGTATACACTGTAGGCAAATAAAAGAAAAACTACAGCAAAGTATGCATATATTACAGATGGTACTACATTCATTTAAAGCTTGGCTCTGTTTCTACAGGTTTTTAAAAATATTTTTCCTTGATTTAAAGTAAAACGTTCACTCTTCGCTGCTGTTATTGATCTTACAATTACCTTGACAGAACAAAAATAAGAAAGGTGGGAATTTTTATAAAAAAAATAAAAGTTAGAAAGTTAAGGCAGCACTTTGAGGCATGAGGGTGAACCTTAAAGTGACATTCATTATATTTACTCTGAAACTTGGACCTCTTTCAGTCTGTGCTTTCGTTTGTTATGTTGTTTGTTCTCTAAGCCTGAAGCCACTGCAAGTTAGGAGACAAATTTACCAACACAACTAAAAGATCTAAAGCTGAACTTAAAAACTGATTACAATAGTGATCTCTCACACATTTCTATGAACCAGAAGTAAAAAGAGCTTCAACTACAATTCTATAATCCATTTTCCGCTCAGCATTTTCCCAAGAGGTTAAAGCAAATTAATTATGAATTGCCTAACACACCAATGAAACTTGTACTCTGCAGTGAAAGCGTGCGATCACACAGTATGTTTGTGCAACAGCAGCTGCTGTGAAAAATTCACATTTTATTCTCCGGAGACTTTTTCTTTTTTCCCCGAACGGGTTCAATTCATAGACTAAAAATAATTTGCTTTGAAGTTGTTGACGAAAACTTCTAAACATAAACAGATTAAGATTTTGATTGCATTTAAGTAAATTGTGCGAAATTTCTTAAAAAACGTTTGAAGACAACCAGTAGATCTTGCATTATTTTGAATCTTTGTGTTATTTTTGACAATAACTTACCTTAAACAACAAAGTTAGTTATTAAATCTTGCCTTTTGCAACTCTCTTCTCCTTAGATCAAGAAAATGTTATCCTCGGGCAATTTTGAGACCGATTCATATTTTAATTTCTCCCTGTCTAGACTATTACAACTCCTTATTTACATGTTTACATCCATGATCTAAAGTGCAGCAGCTAAACTTCTCACTACGAGCAGAAAAAGAGAGCACATTACTTCTGGTTTAGCCTTTCTACACAAGCTTACAGGCAGTTTTGAAACCGATTGTACGATTTGATTGATAAGGCTTAAGCAGGCCTCACACCAAAATAAATGACTTATACCCATATAAATATAATAAATAAAGTTTGAATGAAATAAATGGGTGTAGTGTCTAACGTCCCTCAGAGAAGTCCATAAACTGTCCTCAGAGACAGTAACTAAACTGTTACACCCCCTCTGTGTGCTAATCTGTGAGTCATGGTGATTCAGCTTCCTGATCCTGACCCACAGACACTGGGACTATATGGTAATTATACCCCGCCTGCGCTAATCAACTCTCCCAAGAAGTCCATGGTTGTTTTCACACCCGATAGACTCGGTTCGG
Source organism: Nematolebias whitei (assembly GCF_014905685.2). NCBI lineage: Eukaryota > Metazoa > Chordata > Actinopteri > Cyprinodontiformes > Rivulidae > Nematolebias > Nematolebias whitei. The sequence continues at coordinate 44,259,046 of NC_056509.1, forward strand.
TTCGGGACCAATATTCATAACAGTTTACATTTGAGCTGGTGCGTTTGCATTCACACTGCACTGTGCAGTCGAGCCAACCTGTTGAACCAACCTGTTCCCCCGCTCGCCTGTGGGGGCGCTGCACCAAGAACTACTGAAAGAAACGACAAAAACCTCTGAAGACACGTCTTCTTCTGGAAATAAAAACAAAAACGGAGTGGCGTCAAATTTTAGCGGTTTTAGGAGTTCTGTTTTGTCATTTTTCCAACAAAAAACGTACACAAGTTTCAGCTCCTATCCACCAAGAAGACCCAGTTCTGTTGAACAGCTATCCTACATCAGACAAGAACTGGACCTCCTAAACCTCCAGCAGCTGGTCTCATCAGACGTTTACAGATTGTTTTTAAAAGAAGAGGGGGATGCTGTGGTGGTAAACAAGGCCCCGTCGCAATATTTTGAAATGCGTTGCCATTTTCAAAATTCTAAATTTGCTTCATTTATTTATTTTTTCCCCAAAAGATGGCACAATTTCTTAGTTTCAACATCTGATGGGTTTAATTGTTCATTGTGAACAAAACAGGAGTTAATGACATTTGGAAAATCTGGCATTCTTCTTTTAATATACATTTTTCCACAACATCGCAACATTTTTGGAATTGGGGTTGTTTTATGAACCTTGTAAAACGGTAGAATAACTACCTGTCTGGTTTTATTATTATAGTTAATACACGTACATGTGTAACGTAGAAATATGAACTTTGACAGACCTCAGCACTAAATGGCTTCATTAGTAACTAAACTTAAAACTCACTGTTAAAACTTTCACAGAATCTTGTGAATTTCAGAGAATTTGAACGTTTTACAGAGACGTGACCTCCAGATGAGGCCTCGCCACATTCGTGTTCAAAGTGCAACACTTATGCACGGTGTTCGCTCCCAGTTCTGAATCACAGGCTGTTTGAATATTCAACAGCATCTCAAGTAGAAAACCCCTCATTTTTCTCTCCAAGATACAGACACGACCAGTAATTTGGCTGCATTAATTAGCTTGAGAGAGAACGGCGGGCTGTTTGCGTGAGAGCGTCCGTGGTTTTTAAACGAGGCAGAAACAGAGTCCAGCTGCTGCAGAGGCTGAAACTTTAGCGTGAGTCATGGATTAGATTGTGTTTAATTAATGATTCTGGTCTGGAGCTGTCAGAGCCAGACATCACTTAGCAGATGCACTTCAAAGAGACGCTGAAATTACCCTTAGGATAAAAAATAAAAAACAACTTTACAAATGTGAATCTGTAATTTTAAATGAACGATTTATTCATGTATATAAAAAGAATAGTAATGTCATCAAAACAAGAATACCTTGTACAGCTGGGACACATCCTGAGCAGTTTATTGTTTTATCTTTACATTTGTGCCTCATCTTTACATCCATCTCTTGACGTTCTGAGTCCAAGTGTTCTCAAAGCTTCAGAGGGTTTTCCTTCGCCCACGCTGAATTGACTGCGACACATTTTACTTCTCTTTTCGCAGCCTTCTTGTGGAAAGAAGACGGGTCACAAATGAATCTCTCAGCATGTCGAGCGCTGAACAAGCACTCTCACTAACAAACTCAGATTACACCATCTTCAGGCTTTCTGTGACTGGCAAGCAGCGCAGTCTCAGTAATTACCGGTCCGCGAGTTGAAACAGACAGAGGGATTTCAGCAAATAGAAGACGAAGAGGCTTCAAGGCTGCGATCCGTCTCCACTTGAGAGCAGCCAGTTTGTTAAGAGGCAGAACAGATGGACGGAAACGGGCGACAAATAAAGAGCCATTTATGGACTCCTCCTTCACACAGGTGTTGTTTCACTGCTCATTTACATTAAAAATATATGATAGAATCAAAACATTTGTCCGTGGCTTTTTATTCAAATATTCTGTTAGACCAGTTGATATAGAAATGATTATTTTAATGCTTTTATGTCAATCTATACCTATATTACACTTATTTAAACACACTTATACAACGTGTTATTCACATATTAGGGATTGTACTTTGTTTAACATGTCACAAAGACAAAGGGGGGAATGATTTATGTTGCCTTTGTTAATATTTGGGACGTTCTTTGATGGTTTGCAGAGGGAAGGAGGAGTGCGTATTTCCTCTTAGGAAGTTTAAGGAGTATTTCTAACTTCAAGGTCTTGGCCCGCCTTGAGGTCACCGTGCTCCTTATTTGTAATAAATCACCAGCTCCTCATCCGTTGTTCTGGTAACCATCAAAGTTGTTTTCCACTGCTCTCACGCGATCCGGTCAGGGAAGAAGGTATAAGAGGAAGTGTGACAGGCAACTTAATCTTTGGAAGTCCTGGTGTGGATCAGCACGCGCTGGTGCCATACGCCATTTTGATGTGATTCTTCTTTACCTGGGTCGAAAACGACTTCCCGGCCAGTGTCACGGTGAGAAGTTATTTCATATCAATCTGTGTGTTAAGAGTGTACGAGTGTACATGTTTTCTGCTTGGCTGTTTTCTGTGGCAGGTTAATAAATGACACTTATTTATCCTAGCAGTAACAGCCTCTGTGTTTTATTTTTTCCCTCTGGTCTGAATATCTGTGCCGACCGTTCACGAGCCCTTTTGATAAAGAATTTCATAATACACCAGTCTTCTTGACAGTTATGGATTTGAAGCTTATATCGTATTTTTCACTGTATAAGTTGCATTTTATTTTCATAAATTAGCATGCCCTGCGACTTATGCAGCGAAGAGACATTTTATGTTTTTTTCCCATATTTATAACACAAATATTGACTGAGATCTGACGATTTAATTCATTCTGACATGGAAAATATTGAACACTACCAACAAAGTCCATGCTCAATAATCCAGGTATACAATCCAACATTTTTCAGTCAGGTCGTCTGGACGGTTTCTTTTTTTTTTTTTGTGCTGAAACGTTTCGCCTTCGATCCAGAAGGCTTCATCAGTCAAGGAAACGCACAACAAAACTGATTGTTCCCCCAACAGCTTACTCCAAAGTGGAACAAACCAGTTTTGTTGTTGCTAAGATGGTGCTAAAACTGTCCAGACGACCCGACTGAAAAATGTGGTGGTTACGCATCATAACAAATGTCCAAAACTAAAAAAAGTTTCAGTAAAAATCCTTCCAGCTGCACAGCATCCGATACCAGAGGAAACAATCATCCAAAAAATGTGATTTACATCCAGAAAACCAGGAATTAAAGTTTCCAAAAGCAAAATCTCAGAATGGAAGTAACAAAGCTGCTCCAACATGCAGCCACCTTGAGCGGCGCAATTCTAGAACTCACCACCAGTGGTATTTTTTACCATGGAACCATAGAGCAAACCAGTACAACAAGCACTTCATCTGTAATGTAATACTGTGGTGCAAATATCCACAGAAAATCGAGTGCGCAGCATTTTCAATGACTAAACACAAAGAACTGGAATGTACAGTAAATCTGTTTGCAGATTAATTATGAAACGCACTATTAAGCAAAGGAAGAGTGAATGTGGATTAAAAGTTAATTCTGTCTAATCGTATGAGAATCATTCGTCTCTGCATTCGGACGATGTTGACGTTTCAGGCGGGTTACCGACTGTTTAATGTTATTTCAATGTCGGCGGTAGGAAGAAGCCGAGAGATTCTCAGGGACTGACACAGAAACTGGATGTTTACAGTTTGTAGGTCTCAGCAGGATTATTCATGCTTCAAGCATTTTTCACTGTTTTCTCATTAAAGTTCATCTGTTCCCACAAAGTGCTTCAACACACACGGGGAAACTGACCTTGCAGCAAGCAGCGCTGGTGGCTAAATAACTGCTGGTACACAGAAACCGTCACGTTCGGGATTAACTTCATATCCCATGACACAGTGTTGAAGCTCTCAGGCACGACTGAGATGTAACGATTATTTTCTATAAAGTTATTGAAGGGAGGCTGTTGACGGAGCATGAACACACTCTCCAGCTGCATTCAAACCTAACGTCATGCGGTTGAAAATAAATTCACGTTTCAAGGACAGAAGTTTTGTTTTAGCCGTTTCTGGATCAGAAATTCAAACTTAAATGATACAAAACATGCAAATGTAACACTTATCTGAATAAAAAGTTAAATTATCTTTAAGATTTAGGAAGATCTGCTTTAAAAACATAACAGCCATAACATTATGACCAGGTGACGTGAGACGTGTGTTGCAACAATAGAAAGTTTTTTCAGTGCAACGAGAGTCCTGGCTGGTTTAACAAAACCAACATATTTGCCACCCACCACTGAAGGTGAAAGCATTTGTTCGTGTCTGTTTGAAGCATCAGTAAAACATCGTATGAACCAGTAAACGTATTTTAAAGTAAATCAACGTAATCTTTGGACGTACAGTAGTCCCTCGTTTATCGCGGGGGATCCGTACCTTGAAGCCCCGCAAAATAGGAATAGTAGTAAACGTAGTAGTTTTTATATATATATATATATATATATATATATACACTGTACAAAGGCAGTGTTTTAAACCCTTCCCAAACTCTAAACAATATTTCTAATATTTCAACGCTCTAAAAGAGCACAGCATGTCATCTGCCAGCGCTCTTGGCCACGCCCACTTCTCCGCTGCAGAGCGGGAGGAAGCTTCTCCTGCAGCTGTGGGCTGCATACTGGTGCAGCAGGTGCTAAATAATTTAAAATATTTTATTTTAAATAAAAATTTAATGCAGATCATGCGGCTCATCCATCAATCAGCCAATTGCGTCATGTCCAATCTTATTTTGAAAAACCGCGATAGAGCGAGTTCGCAAAAAACGAAAACGGAAAGTAGAGCGGGACTGTCATTCTATTAACGATAAATGTTTGGAATCAAAACCACTGAAGGTGGCCTCCACAGATAACCAAACCGAGCAAACACAAAATGACTTTAACTCAACCATGTTTACAGATATCAAGTCTGTTAGCAAAATATTCCATGAAACTGGTTGTTCCACCACATTTGATAAACTTTGAGTCACCTCAATTCAAGATGGCTGCCACAGCCAACACAAATATGGCAATATTTAGTTTAATTTGGACACACTGAGCTAAAGCTCAAACAAAATGTCTTCAACTTGTTTTAACTTGCTACAACCTTATAGGATAAAAAAACAACAAGTTGAGATAAGCTATTGCATTTATTACTTCCAGGAATAAACTTGTATAATTATTCAGTAGGATATTTAAAAATAAATAAATAAATGTATTGGTATTTTAAATGGAACTACTGTACACTCAGCAATGTTTTAATACAAATGTTGAGTACAACACATGGTTATTCATTTAGAAAGCCTAAAAATACCATGAACTTTTATTTTTTTTAACCATAAATTTAAAAAAACTAACTAATGCAGTTTATATTACACAAAGTATTATGTGGCAGACATGGATTAATCTGAAAACACAGGGCCGTAAACAGATTTTCAACAGAATATTTTCTGTTGCGCCGACTTTCTTTGTACCGTTATATTTTAATCCACCCACACGACAGCACTCCAGCTGTTAGGATAAAAATGTAAAAAATGAAAACTGCAAATGATAAACGACAGATGTCTCAAATGTCAAGGAGGACACAAAAGACCAGCTCCGTTTAACGATGGAAGAGTCTGTAACTTATCAAGCACTGGAGCTGCAGGCGGCTTTAAGGACTGTCTGTTCGGTTATTTCTTCTTGAGCTGATTAAACATCTTTCCAATAATATTGATTTGAAATAATCAGACATAAAAGAATCCTTTAGAGGACAACGACAGAGATAAATGTGGGAACATTTGTTGGCTTTTTCTACCTGGATTATTGAGCATGGATGAGGATATTTTGAAACACTTTGGCCATGACTGCCTCCAACGAGTCAGTGGGGAGAGGGTGGACTCCAGGAACCATCTGAGCACCATCAAACTTGTTGACCCACTATGAGAAGGTGCTATTTATAAGACTGAGTTTGTTGCAGCTCCTCGGACTGAAGAAGTCCTTTGGATAAAAGGCGAAACAAAAAGAACCCGTCCAGAGGACCTGACTTAACCTTGTTGCGTGTTTTGTTTAAAGTTTTACAGATTATCTTGTGGTTTACTTCATGTTTTCATCCAACCTTTAGGGCTTCACTTGGTCCTCGACTTGTTTTAGATCAGAACTAAAAATTACGATTCATTCTTTTTGTGTTAACGTTTTTCCTACAGAGTCTAAAATGGCCTAATCCGAAAGCATTTTCTCTCTTCCAATTTGGCCTCCTTATCTAATGAAGCAAAATACTGATCCAGCAGGGGACACATCATTAACGCTGATTCTCCCAGTGGCAGGTGAGTGCACAAACAGAATCACGTTTGCATGCAAATGCATGCAAAAAGCCAGCGACCACCACCTGCCACTGAGAGTCGTTGCTAAGAGTAACAAACGTGTTCACGTTTCTGATGGGTAGGTGTGATTATAAAATATTTGTTATAGGTCATTGAGAGCTGCAGGAAAAAGCAGCTCGGGATGAACTCTTTATTGAAATGAAAAATTGAGCAGATAATGGCTGCCAATAGATTTCCCATCATGTTTCGGTGAAGGTTATACTAATCTGCACACAAAAGCGGCCCCTTTTTAGTCTCGTGCACCCACCCGCACCACCATGTTCTGATCAGCCTGATAATTTCTGCAAGCTGAAAAATCTGAGCGCCCCCAGAAATAAATCATCTGTTCAGCACTGAAATAAAAACTGCATTAAGCTACACACTCTCTTTCGCTGTCCAACAAGAATAGGTATAAAAATCATAAAAAACGGGTCGTTTGTTTGGTAATGACAATTGAGGAGCTTGAATCAGGTGTGAGGTGACGCTACCTTAAACCAGTGAGGCTCATCAGGGAGGTCCATGTCAAAAAATAAATCTCCTTCAGTTTACTTTAAAGTCTGTAATTTATCACAATCAGGTAATTCAGACTTTATTCGTCACATTTAGATCTTGAAAGTTTAACAGTTTGGTGGTTTAGAAGCTTTATCTCAGCGAGGCATTCGGCTAAACTCCACCCAGGAAGGCCCCTGGCTGGGATTTGATCCGGCAACCTTCTCACTAAGAGGAAGCAGCTCTCCCAACTGAGCCACCGCATTTCAAGTTAAAGTCGAAGAATCTTTATTACACCCAAAAGGCAATTTGTTTCACAGTCAGTAGGCAAACAAACGTCCATACTAGACATGTTTTTTAGTCTGTTCCTCCAACATCTGGACAGCAGAGGCCTGCGTCCAGATGGAAGCAACCTGAACTCACCATGGAGTGGGTGATCAGGATCTGCCAGAATCAGCCTGGCCTTGTTCACCAACCTCAGCTTGTGTAGGTCAGTGAGGTTCTGTAGGGTTGTGCCATCATTTGGTAGCTATAAGCACAAACCACACCTTTAAAGCTGATTTATCACCTGAGCTGCAAGTGGTGTGAATCCAGGGATTTATGAACTGTCCAAACTTTCAAGGTCACTTTGTAAAACTTTTATTTTTTGTGCACGGACCTCTGGAGTCCTGCATCACATAATTGCCAGTCAGTGTTACATCATCTTGACTCTGTTAGGAGTCGTGTGAAATGTTCTTGTTTCTCAGAGGTTCTTCAGACTTTGCAACCAGCTGTAAGCTTTCAGCTAAATGACCATCTTAAATCTGACATGCAAAAAGCTGATCTTTTTGTGCCCAGGTTGATGTCTGGACTTCACTGGGTCATCGTACCCTGATTTTTTTCAGATGGCCGAATGGCCTCACATTTAACTTTTCCCGTTTATTGCACACCGAGTATGAATTTGCTGGATCTCCAGTATTGGGAAGATTGAACATCTCGAATGTTTTCCACTGCTGAATAATCTTCTCACAGCTGAATGATGGGTTTGAAATTGTTAGAAAATGATCTGGTGACCTTTCTCGGACTGATGGGCTGTGATAGCTGCTTCTCCACGCTCATTGCTGATGTCTTTTTTCATGTTTAAGAGCATATCATTGCCAAAACCTTAGTTTATGTAAAGAAATAGAAGTCAAGTAGTAGGATTTAATTAGTTTGTACATAGTGCTACTTTGTTTAACCATATTGTTTGAACTTTTGGAGGAAACTGCAGGGCTACAGCAGCAGCAACAGACACAAAAAACAAGGCAGAAAATTCCCCTTAATTTTTTTTTCCTCAGCTGAAGTTTCAAAATAATTTTCTGTACATCTAAATAAAATAAACCGTAGCTTTGCAACATTAGAATAAAAGAAAGAACGAGCTTTACGTCAATCCAAGTTTTACTTTCTGAAAGTTTCATTAAAATAAATTCAGTGGTTCATGAAGTATTTTGCCACCGGTGCAAACAAGAACACACCTTCACCTTTGGGCAATAAATATTAAAACCTAAATAATAAAAGCTGCAGCTGAAAGTGAAGCAAACAGCCTCAGAGCTCAGTTTACACAGATTTGGTTTCCACGGCATTAAAGAAGAATTAGTCCATGCTGAGTGAGCTGAGAGACGGCTTTAATCCTGTCCTGCTAATCCCTCACCAAATTCCAACTCCACCGTTTTTAACAGTTCACCTTCCACCAACCTGGATAGATTGTTTTTATAGGTTTGTCACTGTCAAGAAGATTAAAACAAACAAAAAAAACACTTCTTCTACTCCAAAGATCAAGTATTCCGAGCTGTTTTCAACACTATCAACAACTTTTAGAGGAAGAGGAGTCTTGATCTTTTAGTGAAGAAAGTTCTCTTCTTCTCCGAGTCAGGATCCCCGAGGTCGTCTGCGTAGCCCCAGGCGGTGGTGGGAGGACCGGGCTTGAAAAGCATCAAACGGCAACCCGGTGGAATTAATCAATGATAAAGAGGGAGAGCGAGAGGCCTTGTCAGAGAGACGAAAGGGAGGGACGGAGAGATCAGACGGAGAGAAGAGAAGAGTGTCAGAGAGCAGAGGGAAAGAGGGAATCTGTGTCTGGTGGTGTGCACGTCTGCTTCAGGTTGTGAGGGAATATTATCCAACACTTCCAACGTACAGTGGATGTAAAGCGGTTTAACTAAATCCCCAAATACTGTGAAATTAAATCAGTTTCAGCCGGTTGGAAACACGTTAACTGGATCTGATTCTACTGAAACATCTGGTCCTGTCAACACTTCTGCTGGAAACATTTGGAGTTTTACCAGGTAAACATCTGGCATGAATTCCAACATCAGCTGTTACATGAGTTTCACCAGGTAAACATCTGGCAT